>NW_019154100.1:35426778-35682161 GCF_002288905.1 Enhydra lutris kenyoni | reverse complement strand
CTCACAAAACAAACTGAGGGTTAATGGGGGGAGGGGGGTTGGGAGGGGGGTGGGATTATGGACATTGGGGAAGGTATGTGCTATGGTGAGTGCTGTGAAGTGTGTAAACCTGGCGATTCACAGACCTGTACCCCTGGGGATAAAAATATATGTTTATAAAAAATAAAATTTAAAAAAAATTAAAAAAAAATCATATATATCATCTCATCCTGCTAATACTTGTAGAATTGTCATCTCAGTGGTAGTTTCTAAAGCAAACCTTATTTAGAGTAAATTTCACCAACTAAAATAGTCAACTTCCTCTCTTTCCTTCTTGTAAGGAAGGAAGTGAAGCAGGATAGGGGCCAGGGCTTGTTTATACACAGTCCCCGACCCAAAATGGCATCCCATATGTCTGTGCCTAATGTTAAATTAAAGCACATTCCATGTTCTGTAGGTTTGTAATATATGGTCCTATACAAATTCTGTTTCATTTCAATAACTGCAGAGGTAATTTTCCCCCAATACAAATTATCATCTGATAGCCTTCAAACCCAAGTCTTCACCAGTCACTGTTAAGTCAGCTGTAGAAGTGTGGCACGGGTGATCATGGTTCTGGATTGAGAAATCTGCTTTCAGTCCTCATCTGCCACTTCAAAGTGAACTTGGCAGGTCATTTAACCTCTTTGAGTCTGTGTTTCATCCTGAAAATGAGGATAAGAAAATAGCTTCCCTTTAGTTGATGTGAATTGGACACAAAGCCCTTCCTTGACCTAATTCTTGTCTCTCTAGATTAGGAATTTCAGGCAAAGAATATAAATACTAGACTGTTTTACTTTTTTATCTTAATTAAATTAAAAGTAACACACCCAGGGGCACCAGAGTTCTTCAGTCATTTGAATGTCCTATTCTTGGTTTTGGTCAGGTCATGATCTTGGGGTTGTGGGATGGAGCCTTGCCTTGGGTTCCATGGTCAGCGCAGAGTCTGCTTGGGATTCTCTCCCTTTCTCTTCCCCACTGCCTCTTCCCCTGTTCAAGCTCTCTCTCTCTTAAATGAATAAATAAATAAAATCTAAAAATAAAAAAAGTAACATACCCTCAACCCACTGTCTAAAATGCTGAATTATGTTTCCTTTATAATTAGTCTTTTTGGAATAAACCATAGATTATTTTTCTCAAATATCATAAAACTTCCCTATTTTTCTAAGTGTATGTGCAAACTAAAGAGGACCTCACCTTAATTATGAGTATTTAAGATAAATAATTATGTTATTCATGTAACTTACCTCAGATTTATAATCAAATTCATAGTTTTCCAAATTTCCAGAAAAGAAGGCCTACCTTCTTTAGATTCTTCTAAAACATTTTGCTTATGGAAACAAAATGCTATTGAAGACTTTTCCCATCAGGCAAGTATATAGGGAATCCTACTTGCCTTTTACTTTTTCCATTAATGCCCCGAATACTAGGCTCATTAAGGGAACAAATCCAAATGCTTGGAAATGAGTAATTATTTTTCTTGTCATAAATGGTATTGTATTAACATGAGCTCTAATATTCTACCTCCAAATTTCACCTGAATATTTAGCAAAACATTTTTCTTTTTTTATGTAGATCTTAAGACCCATATCAAGTTCAAAGCCTTAAAATTGATAATTAATAGTAAAATTACGACTCTGTCTTTAAATGATCTTTTCACATTTAATCCCTCTGCCCCCTTTTTCCTTTGAAATGAAAGAAGAAGAAAAAAAGAAGAGATAAGGTCATATTTGGGGGCAAACAATATAGGGTATTGACAAAGAACTGCAAAAACTGGGGCATTGTCTTGAAATAAAATTGATGGCATGGTGGATCTTTGAGAGTTGAAAGTAACCTTCAATCAATCTGCGTCCTAAATCCAAAAAAAAAAAAAAATCAATGTATATAAAACTACAGATGAGCCAAGTTTCTCTAGATATATATGCCTTTGGAGAGACCAAGCTGGTGGATAAGCTAAGGTGTGCTGACCCCCTGAAGTGTATGCGGTGACCCAGGAAGGGAAGTTGGAAGATGAAATTATGATTCTTAGAGATGATGTAAGGAAAACGGTGGAAGAAAAAAGTGGCTCAGGGTGTCTAATTAGTGTGTCATGTGCCTGGACAAAGAGGGAACAGTGTTTCAGGAGAATTCTGAGTGGTGTCTGGAGGGTACAGCTGGGTGTTCTATAGCCCAAAAGGAGAGCTTTTTAAAAATCCATTTTAATGAGGCATGATTTATATACAATAAAATTCACCTTTTTTAAAATTAAAGATTTTTATTTTGAGATAGTTGTACATCCCACATAGTTGTAACAAATAAGACAGAAACATTTCCTTGAACCGTTTATCCAGTTTCCTACAATGGTGAAACTAAGGTAAAACATAACAATATTGTACTATTGTGCAACTGTTCTTGACTATATTGATGTCAAAACCCTGATGGTGATATTGTATTCTAGTATTATTGTGAAAGGTAGTGTATACTATACTGTACTACTGTACTGAGCAATGTCACAGCCAGAATACTGACATTGACACAGTCAATATAGAGAGTAGTTCTATCACCACAAGGATGTAGCCCTTATACAGCCACAAGCCCTGGCTTCCCCCACTTTCCCACTCCACCATCTCTGACCTCTGGCAACCACAAATCCGTTCTCCATTTCAAGAGTTTTATCATTTCAGGAATGGCATTTAAATGGAGTCAGGTGGTGTGTAACCTTTTAGGATAGGATTTTTTCATTCAGTACAATTGCCTGTTAGTTCATCCAAGTTGCCATAAATACCAATAGTTAATTCCTTTTTATTGCTGAGTAGTATTCCACGATGTAGATGACCCCAGTTTGCTTACCCTGTGAAGGACAAAATGTACTAATTTTAAGTTTATGTTTTTGATGACTTTTGACAAATTGATATACCAGTGGAATCACTACCATAATCATAAATGGAGCGAGAGAAATGAAAATATATGTTCACATACAGACTACATGAACATTTGTAGTAGTTTCATTCATACTAGCTAAAAACCAGAAGCAATCCAAATGGTCAACTGCAGATGAATAAATAAACAAATAAATAATCTTTAGAGCATGATACCCTCAGCAAAAAAAAAAAAAAGAAAAGAAAAAAAAGAAATGAATTACTGATGTAAATATCACACATAGTAAAAGGGCAAGACTTAAAAGAATACATGCTCTGTGATTCCATGTATGTGTATTTCTAGAAAAGGTAAAGCTTTTTTAGTGTCACAGAGCAGATCAGAGATTGCCTGGGGCTGGGTGAACGGAGGGGAAGGACTGATTGCAAAGGGGCACAAGAAAACGTTTCATGGTTTAAGAGAACATTTTAAACCTTAAGCTGGGGAGACTCTGTTTCTCAGAATAGAAGAAAACAAGGAAGTGCTGAAAATAAATTTGTTTATGAGGGATAGTAAAAAGAGTAAAACAGGGATCATAGATGCCCAAAGAACCAAGGTGTAGAAGAATAATGAATCCCAAAGGTGAAAATAAAGGAAACTTGAAAGAAACTTATCAAAGCTTCAAACTCCAGAAAGCTAATTGGAGCATTGTAACACCAGGGATGTGAATCTCACCTACTTGACATCAAGTTTGTAATATGCATATCCCCCCTACTTGGTTTGTGATCTTTACACAGATGTGTGCCCTGCTCTTCTTTGGGTCCCCAAATAAACCTCAGCCCTGTAAATGCAGAAGGGAAGAGCATGGACCCTGCAGGTGTGTAAATTCTACAGGAAAGTCGTCAGCAAAATTATCTTCATTTCACTAATTGGTAAGACATGAAGTTGAAATGACTTCCAATAGCAGAAAGCAAACAAAGAACAATTTGTTTGTTTTTCTTGGAATTCTTTCATGACAAAATACAGTGATATTTTCTACTAATGCCCTGCTAGGAGCCCTCTCCATTCTTCCAAACAGTATGAAGTGCTGTTACAGCAAATGGCATGCCCATATGGAAAGAAGATCTTTTAGCCCAGTATATATCCCCAAGTCCCCCCACCCTTGAAAGAGACAGTACTTTCCTGGTTGCAGGGAGAAAAACTGGAGCAAAAACAATGAAAGACAATAGGATTGGAGATAGGAGTTCAGTCTAAAAGAAAACATAAAAACAGAGATCCAAAGTCAGTTGAGAGTAGGAGGGAGGGTGTCAATTCCAGGGGGCCTGGAAGTAGGAGAGAAGTAAGATAAGCTTACCGGAACTCAGAACTGGGGAAAAAAACTAAAGTAAATAGGAAGCAAGCTGGAATCAAACTGTAAGTGGGAAGAATTACCGGGAGATGCTAAAACCACTGAGTAAAAGATCGTTGTGGAATAGGATATTCACGTAGTGCAAGAGGTCCTACAACACATTTCTGTTTTTAAAAGATTTATTTCAGAGGTAGGGTAGGGGTGTCGTGGGGGATAGGGAGGGAAAAAATGAAACAAGATGGGATCGGGAGACAAACTATAAGAGACTCTCAATCTCATGAAACAAAGTGAGGGTTGCTGGGGTGGGTAGGGATAGGGTGGCTGGGTGATGGACATTGGGGAGAGGGTATGTGCTATGGTGAGTGCTGTGAAGTGTAGAAGCTTGATGATTCACAGAACCGTACCCTGCAGCAAATAATACATTATATGTTAATAAAAATATATGTAAATCAGAATGCTAATTTACTAATTTATGACAATAAATGAAACCAAAGAGCAGGAAAAAAAGAGATTTATTTATTTATTTATTTATTTGAGAGAGAGAACATGCTCAAGTGGCAGGGTCAGAGGGGGAGGGAGAGAGAATCTCAAGCAGCCTCCATGCTGAGCATGGAGCCCAATGGGGGGCTTGATCCCATGACCCTGAGATCACCATCTGATCTGAAACCAAGAGTCAGAAGCCCAGCTGACTGCACCCCCCCAGGCACCGCTCCCCCCTCCCCCGCCCCAGGGCCTATTTCTTATTCATTGTAAAAGGAAAATGCACTTTTTCCCTGGAGTGATCTAGCTGTGGTGACACTTTGCAAGTGGTTGAAATTAGTACCACCGAGAGAGGCACAGATAGTGCATATACCTGTGAGATGCGGTGTCAAGTGCCCACATTAACCGAAAGCCCAAGTTAATTAACCAAGTTAATTAGCTCAAGTGATTAACTGAAAGCCCAAGTCCTACAGAAAAAGTACAAAGGATAAAGGGGGACGTGAAATGACACCATAAGAAACTCTAAGAGGGTTTGCTGGGACCCTACCCCTTATTAGTAAGAGTGATTATAAATACAGGTTCTAGATAGAAGGAATGGGGCATTTTATCTCCTAATATTGCAGGCCATAGATAAGGTTAATGGACAAGTTAGAATTTGGACGACTAAAGAAGAAATCTCAGATAGACCCTTAGACCCAATGCTTAACAGGAAAAAAACTGGAAGTTAAGAACAGGGTCTCACTGTATTGTGGAATATAAGTAAGAGGGAGGAAGGAAAAGGAAAAAGATAAGAGGAACTAGTGAACCCAAAGAATCTGTCATCATGGCAGAGGGAGCCCCTTAGTGGGGCATCATCCGGAACCCTAGTATTCTTACCTGATGTGTGGTTGTGGGGAGACCCTGGGTGCCTGAATCAAATTTGAAAAGATGTACGGAAGGTTGACCAGGGGCTTTGGTCCCAGATATCAACCCCCTAAGCACAGACATGGCCTAACAATAACATAGCAAAGAATTTCCAGTCTTTGCTTTGTCATTGGATCAGCGGTGAGATAGAGGCATTTGAGAAAGAACTGACAAGACTTCAGGCTGTATTAATTGTTTTTAGTGGTTAATTTATATGACAACCAATTTTTTTTTTTAAAGCCAAGACTGGGGGCACCTGGGTAGCTCAGTGGGTTAAAGCCTCTGCCTTCAGCTCAGGTCATGATCCCAGGGTCCTGGGATCGAGCCCCGTATCAGGCTCTCTGGTCGGCGGGGAGCCTGCTTCCCCCTCTTTCTCTCTGCCTGCCTCTCTGCCTACTTGTGATCTCTGTCAAATAGATAAATAAAATCTTTTAAAAAAATAATAAAATAAAAGCCAAGACTGGCATCCTCCAAGGGAGAGATGGCTAAGATGAGAGAGATTTGAAACCATAGGATATGGAAAGGAGTTAGAGTAACCCAAAACATTTCATCCTCAGCAGAGAATGTTTGGATAGAATTCAATGTCTGCCTTCAAAGATCTATGTAAGGTTATCTCTTGGAGGAAGGATGTGACTTACTCCATGTCAACTGCAGAGGGCAGAGCTGGGACCAAAGGTTACAAGGAGGTGGATTTGTCTAATTGCTTTGCAAAGGGAGACACAGAGTTCCCTATTTACTCTCCGAACAATTATGACAGCTAACATTTACCAAATGCTCATGATGTCTGCACCATAGTTAAAATCTTTATATGCCTTAGCTAAAAAGCTGTGGATCAAATTCTTAGTTATTACAAGTGCCTCACAGCATCATTTAGTAAAGGCTCCATTTACTGACTGCCTATTAAATTACTTCATTTTGATAGTTACCCTGTTTACTGTTATTGTATCATTATCTTTTTACAGATGAGGGAACACAGAAGGTAAATTAGTTTTTTGGAATCATCCTGTTTTAAGTTATTGGCTTATAATGGTTTGGACCCAAGTCTTCCTGCTAGTAATACTACCTCCAGAGGTTATGCATGTAATAAGAGGTCAGATCAGGGCTGTTCATTAGAAATATAAGCCACTAATGTGAGCCATATATGTAATCTTACTTTTTCTATTAGCCACATTAAAAATGTAAAAAACCTGGTTGGGTCAGTTGGTGGAGCATGGAACTCTTGATCTCCTGGTTGTGAGTTTGAGCCCCATGCTGGGTGTGGAGCTTACTTAAAGCAATAAAATCTTAAAAAAAAAAAATGTAGAAAGAAACTAGTGAAAATATCTTAAATTATATATATATTTACATTTTAACCCAATACAATAACTCAACTGACTCATCACATTTATTATCTATTATCATTTGTTGAAATGATGTAATCAACATAAAAATTATTAACAAGCTGTTTTTACATTCTGTTTTTCACACTGAGTCCTGTGTCCATTTTACACTTGGACAACATCTCAGGACTAGGCACATTTAAAGTGTTCAATAGTTGCTTGTGGCTCTTGGCTGCTAATGAACAGCTAGCACAGGGTTAAAATTTAAATCCCCTTGGGGGAGGGGGTGAGAATGCAATTTAAAGAGTTTTGCCTTCTACCCTAGATTCCAGCGCCTCCCTGCTCCAGATTTATCTCCTTTGCCAGTTTGAAGGGAATGCATTAGTAGCCGCCTTTGTCTTTCTCAGCAGAGCCAATGTAGATATTTCTGATTAGGGAGAGGACAGGTGTTTCTCCTGCAACCTTCCAAGGACTGTTATTTCCCTCCTGGCAGCTAGGCTGGGAGTTAGTTTTTTTATTTTTGCTTTGAAGATCACGGAAGTAGGTTGCATTAAATAGTGTACCCCAAATGCCAAACGGGGAGTAGAAAGTCTTGCTTTATGCCAAGTTATGCCAAGTTAGGGAGCCCCTGGTTTAACTGGTTAGAAATAAATCATGTAAATGCATAGGTAACTGTAAGAGGGAACAAAGGTTCTGTTATTCTCGCCACGCTGCTCAAGGGTAGAGGCAAAGCGTCAGAACAAACACAGCAGCTGTTTAAAGTAGCTTTAAAACAACCCACCTAAGTTTCCCCTCAAATTCCAAACCAGTTGCCAAAAATGAAAGCATATAAAAAGATGCCACGCGCTCTCGGCCTCCCGGAGGTGGCGCTATGACGGTGACGGAGTTAATTAGTGCCTGCAAAGCGCCGCGTGTGAGCTCATCCGAGAAGTCATGCTCCGCACACATATTATTTATAGCCGATCTGAGGCGTGCACGGTGTTTGACATTTTCCTTCTTTTTAAGTAGGGGGACTTCAAAAAGTCGCGGGCACCCTCCCCCACCCCCCGCAGGCAAAGTGCGGTGGGCAGGCTCCAGGGTGCGGGCGGGAGGTGAAAGCGCCAACCACGCGTGTCCCGGCGCAGGTGCCGGGGGGCGGCGGCGGCGGCCACTCCGCAGCGTCCGCTCGGGAGGAGAGTTCGCGGTAGATCTTGGGATGCCTTGCAGATGCAAAATGTGTCTCTGGCCAGCAGGAGGAAGGAAGAGGAAGTGAGAGCAGCGGCAGCCGGCAGCGCAGCAGCCGGCGGATCCCCAGTGTAAGTGCGTGTGCGCGGGCGAGGATGGGCACGGGATAGAGGCAGAGCCACCCACACCGCCGCGGCCCTGAGCTGGGGGACAGAGTCTCTGGCCCCCCTTCAATGGTCACGGGTCGCCAGAGCTCTGGTCTCGGGGAACCCTCGCCGCCACCGCCGCTGTTCTGCGACCCCGGGCAGGTTTGTAAAGTTTCCTGGGCTGGCGCCGCGCCCCGACTCGCTGACCTCAGCGCGGCCGGGGAGGGAGCTGGGGCTGGGGCACGGGAGGAGGCGCCCTGCTTTGCGGGGGGACTCCGAGCGCCGCGGAGACACTTTTGTTTCCTCCCCGGGGGCGCCGCGGCTGCAGCGGGGGTGGCCGCGGCGCTCGGCGGGGCGAGGGCTGCGGGCGCTCCCGGGCGCTCGCAGTTGGGGAAGTCTGGGCAGAGCCGGGTGGCTGGTGTGGGAGTGGGAGCGGGAGCGGAGGGAGCGGGCGCGGGGGATGCAGCGCAGGGCCCCGGCCCGGGAACCCGCGGGGAGGATTTGGCTGGGGCCGGCTGGTGGGGGCTGCCGGAGGACAGTGCTGCTGGAGCTGGGGTACTGGGGACCGGAGAGCGTGGGATTTGGGGGTTGGAGACCCGAGAGGCTGCGTTGGAGAAGGGACTGGCTGCTTGGACTCTGGCTTTTCTCTGGCACTGGCAGATGGGAGGGAATTCCTCGGCCGGCGCGCTCTGGGGAGGGGACTGCGAGGGGCTAGAGGGATGGAGGGCCCGAGGGGGCGGTTGGGGCGGCAGGGACTCGCGAGGGAGGCAGTAAATGCCCGCCTCCTGGGGACAAGCCGGGGTCCCCCGCTGGGACCGTGAATTACGGCGGAGGAGGGGGGCTTCTGTGGGAGATCCCGGCATGGAAGGTGGGGGGGGCACCGGGCGCGCCTTCTGAGTAGGGGACAGCGGAGCTCGGGGGGTCCTGGAATCCGAGCTGTGAGCAGCAGCGGAGATCGCCAAGAGTAGCTTTGAAGAAGAGGAAATACAGAAGTCAGCCGGCCGGGGGGTGCGCGCGTGTGATTGGGGTTGGGAAGTCCGTGTTGTGTCGCGGGCGCGCGCGAGGGCGGCGAGCGTGTGAGCGTGTGAGCGTGTGTGTGTGTGTGTGAGTGTGTGAGAGAGAGAGAGAGAGCGCGACCGCGAGGGGCTCCAAGGCTGGGGACTTCCCGCCAAATGACCCTCTCCCGCTTGGGGGCCGTTTGAAGTTCGTTGGCAGCTCCCGGCAGAGGTTTTTGGCGGTCGGACCTGAGTTGACCTAAAGCTGCAGGACTTGGCCTCCCGCAGTGACCTGGCCCCCCCGGGGCCTCTGGACAGCTCCTGGGACTCACTGAGCATATTTTGTGATACCCTGTGCCTCGCACCCTGGGCCTCCTAACACCCCTGGTCATGAATGAGGCGGACTTAATCCCTTGTATTCAAGATTTCAGAGAAGCCAAGACAAGGGTTTCTGCCTCAGGGGACAGAGGCTGTAGGCTCCTGGTTTAGCGCTGCCCTTGCTTGGGAGTGGGTGGAGGAGGTGGGGCAGTGGAAGAATTTAGGAGGTGTTTGTTTTTTATAAAAGTAATTAATGATGTGTATTTATGCATTAGCTCTTTGAGGGTTAACATTGGGAAGGAGAGGGACATAACCCCACTCAGGTTCACTTTTACGTTAAAAAGCCTGTTAGGAACTATTATTAAGGGCCTCTCTTGGTCATGGTTTTTCATCTCTAGCCTCCATACCTACTTCCCAAGGTTATTTCAAGGATTTTCCTCCCCCAGTTTGCAGAACCTCAGAAGCCCAGATCTCCTGCTGTCATGTGGCAGACTTTTTTTTATGGTTGCCCTTCTGAACCTCTGCTCTTTACTATGGTACATTTCCTCTCTCTTGAGGGCTGTGGTTAAATGTTGCCTTTTTTCCTACTATATTTATTACTCAGATTTTTTTTTTTTTTAATTAGATGGACTGGTTGTCTAATTGGGAAATTGAGGGAATGACCTGGAGTGTTGGAACTCTGCAGGGGGATGGGGTCAGGAGGGAAGGGAACTGGGGAGGAAGCTTGGTAGGTTATCAGGGAAGGGGAGGTTGTGAAGTAGGCCCCGGGAGGCCTGATTCTTGTGGAATCCAGGAGCAGGCATTGGGCTACAGGGTGGGTGGTGTTATTAATGGTCATATCTCCACGCCCACCCCCTTTCCCATGTCTTATCTTTCTGCCTTTTAATTTTTTAAAGATTTATTTATTTTAGACAGAGGGAGTGTAGGAGGGAGGGAGAGAGAGAATCTCAAATAGACTCCCCACTGAGCTGGGGGTGGGGTGCATGGGGCTCTATCCCACAATCATGAGATCAGGACCTCAGCTGAAACCAGTCAGATGCTGAACAAACTGTTACCCAGGTGCCCTTCTTGCTTTTAATTGCAGCCATTCTGACCACCTACATACTTCCTTTTCTCCAACTTCTCTCCCCAGGACCTTTGCACATGCTATTCCTTTTACGCAAGTAAGTTTTCCCCACATGTCCAGATGGCTCACTGCCTTGCTCACTTCAGGTCTCTCTCTGCCCAGTTGTCAGCTTGCAGGCAGCCTTTCCTGATTATCTCATGTAAAATAGCAACCAACCTCTCTCTGGTCCTCTTAAATAACTCGGTTTTCCCTCTTAGCACTTATTACCCCCTCGCATTATATATTCATTTGTTTATTTGATTATGTCTCTTTCCCCCATTAGGACGGAAGTTCCATGAGGGCAGGGACCTTGTCTTGTGTATAGGTCCACCTAGACTGATTCCCAGCAGACTAGGTGCTCAGTAAATAATTGCTGATGGACTGAATAAGAGATCACTGTTATGGGAAATATACCAGGGAAATATTGCAGCATCAGTGGCAAGGGGACCCAGGTAACAGGCTTTTGTTTTTTTCTTTGCCCTTCCCACCATACCCAGCTGCTCCTTTTGCAGACCGCCTTTGCTGGAGCTGACTCAGAACTTTCAGCCTGAAGGAAGAGAGAGGCAATTCCTTGGGAGAGTGGAAAATCAGTACGACTTATTGATAACGCATAACCATTTCAGATCTGGTGTTTGTTTTATCATCCTCCTTGGAGAAAGTCTTTTCAAAGCATGTGTTGCTTTAGCCAAAGAAATACTCCTCTAGGAGGAAGGGTGTTACTGTGCATGGAGTGAAGTCAGAGATAGCCACTGTATCCTGCTCTGCCCTCCCAGAAAATGGAGGTGGAGGCAGAGGGAGAGAAGGGGTAAAGGGAGGAAGGACAGGGAGGCAGAAAGAAACTTAGTGGGAGATGCAGGGGAGAAGACAAACAAGAAATATCTAGGACTAGAAAAACAAGAGAGGTAACAGATGAGGGGCTTCTATAGTGCTTCTAAATCTGAAGCATCTATGAAATTACAGTATGGATCTAGGACAATACTTAAGTGTTTTAAAGTAATTTACCCCCTTTAGGTGTTCGGTGTGAATGGGTGGGGAGAAGTGGAGGAAGGGAGTGCTTTGAAGTCCTTGCAGAGAGGATGTGGCTGGGGCCATGCCAAGGGGCTCTACTGAGTGCACACTTTGCTTACCTTATCATCTTTCTTAACACTGAAGGTTCAGTTTAGAGCTAATCATCCCTATGGAGGACATTTCCTGTCCTGATCTAAGACAGCTCTTACCCTGAAGGTTTGTAACTGAAGCCTGCCACTGCTTTAATGCCTGAAACCATCCAAGTGGGTAGTTCGGTTTTTCCGACTTTCATTCTGTTGAATTGGGAAAAGGTGGGGAATTACTAAATGCTCTCTGCATCACAAAGCCTCAAGTGTTTGCAGCTAATTACACAACTCCAGTTCGGCTTCCTTCTTGTCTACTAGTCCAGGGTTTTTGAAGTTTAGGCTTGCAAGCCCGGTATAGATCTGAGTATATTGATCAGGTCCAAACCAGCAGTTTAAAAACATGAAGTGAAAGAAAGTACAATGGACAACTGGGGCGTTTTACACTAAATTTTTTGTTTTTTTAAACAGACAGTCTTAATGTCAAGTGTATTGCTTAATGTGGTATAAAAAAAAAAAAGTCTGTTTTAATAATTCTGGAGGCCCTAGGAATCTACCTTTTCAACCAATTTGCCAGGGATTCTGATGACCGTGGTTCACAAGGCCATACATTAAGAAATACTTAGCTGCTCCCACCCTCTTACAAAATGCTTTTGGTTTAATCTCCTCCAAGAGCTGCAGTTTGCAAATGTTCAAGCAGAAGCAGTAAACGTGTCAGCCGTGGACTTAACTGATAAAATGCTGCTGCTGATAGGACGTGATGGTCGTGATTCCGCCCCATTGTCACAACTGGAAATCCAGTTGGTGTGTTTGTCACTTAGCGATACAGAGAGGCCGCAGATTCATTCGAAATTACTCTTTCCTCTTACCAAGAATAAAATGACTGAATGTCCTATTTTCTGCCCAAGTTTTAGTTTTGAGCTTTGGAGGTCTTTGAGCTTTTCAGGTCTTGGGAACTTGCCTCTGCTCAACTTTTCATTGTTGACACCCAGTATTCCCCATGTGCGTATTTTAATTACTTTCAGACCTTTGCAAAGACGGTAGTCACGTTTCCTAGTGGCTGCCACACTGCCATGATACATAATTAGATAAAACATTTTAGGTGACTTGGGCTTGGGACCAGCCAACCGAAGAAGAGAAAGGACAAGAACTTGAGCTCTGGCTGAAACAAGGCTGTTGAAGACCACCCATCTGGGGGACAGAGTGTGGCTCCCATGAGGCCTAGCACCAGGCGATCAGGTGCAGGAAAAGCCACTTCTGAGTGCCTCCTACACACACGCATTGCAGTTTGCTATCCCCCCCCCCACCCGGCCCAGTGATTTAGGTTGTCTGAGTGTTAACAGTTAGAACTTATTTATAAGAGCCTGCGCTGAAACCCGAGTAGGATCCAGGAATAAGTTAGCTGTGTTTTCCACACCTCCCCAGGATAAGTGCAGGTACAGTTTAAGCCGAGTTCTGTCACCGGCCTAAGGTGGAGTAACCGTGAAGTATCCCATAGGAATCCGTGTGGGAGAAGGAATGCTTTCTCACCAAACGGAATTAACCACAGCAACAACCTGGCGTGGCGCTGAGTGGAGAGATTAGTCACATGTATAAATAGAAGGAGATGACGATTCTCAAGTCAGTGTTCTAGGCCCCCACAAACACTGGTTTCCAGAATCTGAGCAAGATTATTATTGGAACCTCAATTTTAGGAATTGAGGCTGTAGTTTTGGCTATTTTAGTTCTCACGTTAATTCAGGGAACGGAACTTTCCTCAGTTAGAAAACGTTTACTACTTGCTGGACGCCAGGACTGCGGTGTGTCTGGTGGGTGGTGGACAGTGGTTGGAGGGCGCCATGTTCCAGTAAGCCCTGACCCGGCATTGCCCTAGAGATCTTGGAGTCACAGGATCCAAGTGATATTTCCCTTCTTGCCTCGACAGCTGACACCCTTCTTCCTGGAATGCGGCTTTGCAAAGGGTGGAGAACAGGCAGTAGAGCATTATTATCCCATTTTATGGATGTAGCTTAGAGGACTGCAATGTCACAGGGATTGTTGGAGAGTCTCTCTGAGCCTACACCCAGCTTTTCTGTCTCTTTTCCCTTGTTCCTTTCCCAGGCACCATGATGCCGGTACTGGTTATTTTCTGCCCTTGTTGGTTCTCTAGCTTGGTCTGAGGCCAGGCCTGCCGTGTTGTGCTATGCTGCTGGGCATCCAGGAAGCCCTTCTCTCCTGTCTGCTGGTAGAAATGCCCTGGGTTGCCATGGCTCCCAGGGAGGTGTCTTCTGCCACTGAGGCCGAATTTGGCTGAATTGGTGCCTCCCTTTGGATATCTCCCCCACAGCCAAACTTCTTAGCCTTGAGAGGGTTAGAGGATCTTTCTCGTGGGGACAGCATGCCCACTCCCTAAGCTCATGATATTGAAGCATATAAGCCAGAATGGAATTCATTAATCAAAAATGAGAACACTGTTTACCAAGGAGAATAGACACTTATTATTTAGCAAACACTTTTTCCCCCACTCTGTAGATGAGTCATGGTGAGAGCAAAAGCTTGGAACCCGTTGGTGGTGGGAAGGGACCAAGTAGTGAGTAGGGAATACATATAATGGAGTCTTAACTTGTGCTATTTCTTTGGCCCCATAGATTCATACCAACAAAGGTGGCCAGAGACTGGAGTCTTTAAACCGGGGCAGTTCCCCACGGGCTGACACCGAGGCTATCGATTCTGTTCATTCTCTGCTTGCGGGCTGTTGCCCCTTCTATGTTGACCCTTCATTTCAGGCGGTCTCAACCTAGCGCTTTTGACGTTTGGGGCTGGATAATTCTTTGTCGAGGGCGCTGGCCAGTGCGTTGTAGGAAACACCAGCTTTTTTGGCTTCTACCTACTAGATGCCAGTAGCAACACCCAGTTGTGACAACCAAAAATGCCTCGAGACGTTGCCAGTGGTCCCTCCAGGGCCACCCTCACCCCCGAGTTGAGAGCCATTGTTTTGTTTTCTTGCATAAGTTAAGACTAACAGATGTGCTGTCAGATAGGCTAGACTTGACAGCAACTATAAATGCCCCAGCTTTCTCTCTACGGCTTACTCCTCAGACCCTAATGTGGTCTGTTCTCCTATGGGTGGTCTCACCCCTGTATGATCTTTAATTTCCTCCAGATCTTCACATTTCATCTGGAGTTTCCTTCCTTCCCGTGTTACCATTGTCTTCCTAACCCAGCTCAGTTTTGCCGAGTTTCACGTGTGTTTCTTCCTGGTATGCTATGGCTGGAGAGACCTATAGCGAGTGATTTTGTGTTTCCGTTTCCACACAAGGTCTAGAATCCTGGCCACTGTTTGCTGTAGTAACCATACCCTCTACAGAATGGGACTGTGGTAAACGAAATGAGGGAGGGGGTTCACGAGGCTCAGTTTGGCTCATTCAGAGACCTCTGTCACCAGATTAAGGAAGTGTCTGCGTGGGAATGAGTTAACAGGGTGAAACGCCGCCTCCCTTGCTTGTACAATGTCCCTGGGCTAGTTGGATAGTCACAGATGCTGCTGTTCCATTAGTGGGACCTGGACATTGAACTGGTCAGGGGAAAGCCTTTCAGGTGTGTCTCTCTGTGAAGTCCTTTCCTCCTCTGTCCGTTAGATTTCTGTCCTAATCTTGCCTCATTTGTTTCCTTATGTAATTATCTGTCGACCTTTTATTTACCTTCGATGTTTGGCTGCAGTAACTGTGCAGAGCAGCCTCTAGTGGCTTAAGCAACCTAGAAATACGGCCACTTGGGGACTGGCTATGACTCCCAAGGCAGCAGCCTCCTTATAAGTCACAGCCCTATAGCAACCCTCCACCCTTCCTTCCGCCCTTTGTGCCTTTTTTTTTTTTTTTTTTTTTTTAGTTTGAAATTGCATTTAGAGAACCAGCATTTGGTGCTGTGGGCTTCTGTGGTTGAGCAGTGCTGGATGAGCTATATTTTCCAGGCTGCTACACACAATTACCCTTAATTTTGAAGTGTAATGCATTTCAAAATAATTTTTTTTTTCTGTTTTCGGGCTCTTTAATCCAAACGTAGAGCCGCAGCTGGCTTTGCCCATAGCCCTGAAAAGACATGTGGCTTGGGAGGTAGAGCTAGTGGAAGGACTTTGGTTAGATTGCGTATTTTTGGCCGAGTGAAGACTGAATTCCAATAGCACTGAGTAAGGCTGGTTTTTTTCCTTGACTCCTGACCACTATCCCCCCTTAGCCCCACCTCACCATTTTCATAGCATTTTTATAGTGGACCCCGTGCCCTAGTTAGTCTTAATACTGGGCCACTCTGTGGGAAGTGATGGAGTCCTCAAAAATTCAGATTTGGGGGAAGGAGACTGATTCTTTCATATACTTACTAGTAAGTATGTGTGTCTGTATGTGCGAGAGAGAAAGATGCACGCACGCGCACACACACACACACACACACACACACACACACATCCATGCAGTTCTCCTAATAATGAAAAGTCTTTAAATGCAAAGAAACTTATTATATCAGCTCCCAAATCCCATTTTCTCTAGTGCTTGTCACATTTATATCAAGTCACTACAAATCTCATTAAATCAAAACCTTTAGCAAGAAATGAATATGTTTCCATCATCTTTAGACTTTCTCTACTGCCAGAAAGTGACTTCAACTCATTAGGACCGTTTTCTCAATTACCATCCATTCTTCTTCAGTGGAGAGTTTGGGGAAACATTTGCCTGGGTTTATACAAGAGAAGCACAATAAAGTTTTATTTATTAATTGTAGTATATTTCAATAAATAAATGTGCGACTTACATTTAAAATGCATCTTTGTGTTCAAACAGGAATATTGCTAGGCTGACAGCACCCATCACAATACATTATTTACATGATTCATTCATTTATTTATTCAGCAACCATTTTGACTGCATTTTACGTTCTGTAGTCAGGGCACTCCCTGCACATTGTAAGATCCACTTCATGGGAGCAGTATGGGGAGACAGACCCATTAAGAGACACTCACAGTGGAGGGTGGTAAATGTACGCGTATGTAGACTGTTTGCGGATTGCAGAGGATAGAGTTCACAATGAAGGGACTTTGAGAAAGATCTGGAAAGCTGAGTATTAAAAGGAAGAACAATATGACGTGTCCAAGGAATACAGCAGTCAGGAGAAAGTCTGAAAGAGGCCTCATGTCAACTCCTTGGGGCGCTGGGCATCCATTGAGTGGAAAGGAAAAACAAAGGATTTTAGGGAAGGAAAAGACGCAATTGGAAGTCAGTGAGAAATCCAGCTCCCAGGGCAACAGGGAAGGTAGATTAGAGGGTGAGGCAGGAAGGAGGTGCCAAGGAGAGATGGAAGCTGTCAGTTTCTTCCTTCTGGGCCTACCCTAAGAAACACTCAATCTTGGTCAAATGAAGAAGTAAATAAAGCAGGAGGCTCGCTGTGTAAATGCAACTCTCTCTGCCCCTACCTGCTAGTCTGAGTAGTGGACCATCCTTTTCCTTTAAGGAGGCAGCTTCTGGAGACCCCCTGGATGGATGCAAGTCAGAGAGAAAGGATGTTGACAGCGATGAAAGAAGAAAGATTTGGTGACTGATTGGATTTGGGAAGAAGGGAAAAGCAGGAGTCTTTGAGGTTTAAGGCTAAATATATACATGCTTGTCAGTTGAGGGTTCTAGTATCTTTTGGGCTCTGCCTGCTGACAGACTTGGTGTAAGTTAATTATTATTCTTGGCCTCAGTTTTCTTATCATTCAATTTTTTTTAAGATTTTATTTATTCGTTTGAGAGAGAGTATAAGCAGGTGGAGAGGCAGAGGGAGAAACAGACTCCCAGTTGACCAAGGAGCCCGACATAGCGCTCGATCCCAGGACCTGGAGATCATGACCTGAGCCGAAGGCAGAAGCTTAACCATCTGAGCCACCCAGGCACCCCTTAGTTTTCTTATCATTCAAATGGAGATAATCTAAGTCCCTGCTTCTTGGAGCTGCTGAGGCATTAAATGGAATGATGACCGTAAAGTAGGATACCCCTATAGCAGTGCATTGGATTTGCTGAGGTTATTATTACTAATTTAATAGTTCCTATTCAGGTCTTTTGTTCAAATATCTTGCTAAAATCCTTTAAAGACATGCATTTATTATTTTATCTTCCTTATGAGTTGTAAGTAGCCTAGGAAATTCCTCCTAAGATTTTTGCTAGACTGTTAGTTTGATTTATGTAACTTTTCCTCAGAGGTAGACTGCTGAGATACAGGTCAGGGAAAATCACAATCGATTGTGAATTAAAAGAATGGACATAATGAATCCTGTTAGCAACCTGAGGTCCTGAAGAAAAGCTCTTATAAATAGGTCTCTATTTCCCATTCACTTGGAACTCACCTGGGGTTTTGTTGTTTTATTTTATTTGCCTCGTGTAGAGAGAATGGAGGTTGTGAAATGAGGCTCTTTCCCTTTCCTTAAATCCAGCTTTTGGGCGGGGCTATTTGCACTCACCCCGTGTAGAAGGAAGGCCAGTGAGAAACCCCCAGTTAGTGGAGTACCAGGGGAAGAGCCATCGACAGGAATTTAATTCAGTTGAACTGGATTTCATGTGATTCTGTTGCCTACTAAGGAAATTCAGTCGTTCCAGTAAGACTTGGTAAATGTCCCCTTCTGAATCATCTGAAGCCTTCCGGGAAGTGGGAGATTGTTAATCTTCATTGGCAGGTGGGTGGTAGTAAAGTGTTAGTAATCTTTCTTGTTTGATCTGAGCCTGTCACACCAATTAACAAATACTCTGGGGATAAAACAGAAAAATTAAGGTTGGATGACTACAGTTCTGAGTGTTAGACCCAGGATAGCTGTGTTGGCCCAGCATAATGTCACGTACCAACTTTCCCTTTGCAAAGTGTCTTAGGTTGGACAATTCATTTTATGGCCACCTATAGAAGTAGAAGTAGAAGACACCTGTTTCCATTTCTGTTTATTCTTTCTGGCTATTGCCAGTTTGTTTGGGTGACTTTTCTGCTTTATGTGCCTTCAGGAAGGCAGCCACTAGCTCACAGACTCACCAGCTCATTAAGCAGTAGCTCATGTACCTGTCACTTGGTAATGGCTTTCATGAGTGGATGGAAAAAAAAATCAACCTCAGTACAGATGTTAAACTGCTGTGAAGTATGGGTGTGGAAGAGAACTGTGCAAATGGAAACTACTCTAAACTTGTGTTTTGAAACGTTTATCTTCCCCTCCCCACCCCCGACTACTAGAGTTGTGAAAAGTCCCTCATCTAATCACTATATGCAAATCTTGTTTGGCACGTGACAAATTGCACACTATTTTCAGTGTAAAATAAATTTCCACTCACTCTCTCTTCTCCCAAGCAGGGTGATAACTAGGGAACGTTCAGCTGCTGGATTGTCGGCTCTAGAGCAATACCTCTACACTATGTATTAGGATTGGTGTGTAGCTTTAAATGGGATCTGATGGGAAATGTTTGAAGACTCATAACAAGATTTCTACCATGAAATACAGATTTACAGTAAATCACTGGAGAATTATATTCAGACCAAGGTATATAACAGTTTCACAGTGATTCAGACCCATTGACTTACCCTGTACCCATTTTACAGGTGAGGAAATCTGTCAGAGAGGCTGACTGCCCAACATCATGCAGATCCAAACTGAATGCTCTTTTCTGCAGCACACCTAATGCCAGCTCTCCTGCAGCCGAGTCCCCCTCCATTTGTCAAATTTGTTTTTGCCTCCATTGAGCCTGTTGTGCTGGGACTTCGTATTGACTGGCCATGCTGCTTGGTGGAGAATATGCCATGAGAGCTTTGCTTCAGGAGCCAGTGAGAGCACACCGTCAGGGTCATTACCTCAGCCAGGGCTGACTGCCAGCAAGATGGCAGGGGGAAGAGGGCAGTCGTGGTGGATTCACTTATGTTCCCAGGAGACACTCTTCCACTGTCCTAAGAATTGTGTTGCGATTCCTGCAGACTGGTTTAGGGCCATTTTCAATCTTTAAATACGCCGCTAACGATTCTGGCATATGAAATTGCCATGAAACGGTCTGAGAATTGACCCCAGGAGCTGAGAATGTTAAGGCACCTAAAGAGGTACAAGAGTATAAGAAGCCAAAGCTCCAGGTTTGTTTTGATTTCAAACTACATCTTTCAGACAATGAATAGGCTTTAGGGTAATTGTAACCAGATCAATGCGAGGCCCAGAGAAATGGCACAATGGCAGCTGTAAAATTGAGTTTCACTCTTCTTTCAGACCCTGGAAATTGCATTAAGAAGAGTTGGAGTCATCCATTTGAAGTGAAAAGTGCCAAAGAAGGTACCGAGTGTCCTATACATGGGAAGGGGAGCTACCACAGGACTTCAGTCTTTAGGATCCCAGACACACTAGAGCCCTTAACTTGTAAGAGAGGGTCGGGGCATGCTTGATGGCTACCGTGGGTCTGATTTTGCCTCCAGCATTTCCTTTTAAAATACTTTTTAATTCATTTGTTCATCCACAAATATTTATTGAGCACCTGCTAGGTACCATGGCGCAGGGCGGGTACTAAGGGACACATAAACAATGGTGAGTCCCCTTCCTATGAAAAATAGCAGACGTGTTGCTGCTTTCTTGGGCTGCTCTTGTGGAGGAAATGTACAATGATCAAAGGATCACACGAAGGAATGTGACATTTAAGCTGGGGCCAGGGCTGGGGAAGAAAGGTGCTGATGCTGGAAAAGCCTACGGCAAGGGATTCATGTAGTCAGAGAGGGCTGGGAAGAGAGTGGGCTTCTGTGGGGAACGAGGAGTCCCTGCAGATGCCTAGTGAATGTGACGAGCAGATGCGGGGGTTGAAGGAACGCAAGAGCAGAGTGCCGGGGGCTGGGAGCTCACCAGGCCTAGAATAGTGGAAAGGAAGGCTCCTGGGGATCAGGGGTCTGGGTCTTTATCAGAAGAGCAGTGAGGGGCGCCTGGGTGGCTCAGTGGGTTAAAGCCTCTGCCTTTGGCTCAGGTCATGATCCCAGGGTCCTGGGATCGAGCCTCTCATTGGGCTCTCTGCTCAGCGGGGAGTCTGCTTCCCTCTCTCTTTGCCTGCTGCTCTGCCTACTTGTGATCTCTGTCCAATAAATAAATAAAAATCTTAAAAAAAAAAAAAAAGAAGAGCAGTGAGAAGTCACTGGAGCGTTTCACCTGAGGGAGCGATGTGTTCAGATGTATGCATTGTAAAGGTTTTCCTGGCTTCATTGTGTAAATCTTACATTATTTAAAATTGGTCACAACGTGACCGCACTCTTACCACTTTTAGAATCTAACAGTTTCTAAAACAACCAATTTAGTCACTAGTGTCTCCTTCAGATTTTAAACAGCAGCTTACCCAAGATTTAGCACAGGTATCACCACTACTTAAGAATGATACAGTAGCTGGTTCCATGGTTCTCGGACTTCCAGCTGCCCAAGCATTGCAGGGCACCCAGAGACTACGTTCTCACGGGTCCCTCAGGACCCAGTGATGCCAGTGGTCCCGACTCCACTTTGAACAGCATCATCCCCAAAAGTGCTAAGGAGTAAAAAAAGAATATAAACCCTGAGGTAAAACACTGAGAGGCGGCCAGTAGAGGAGGGAGCCTCTGTTCCTGCCTAGGTTTTAACTTGGACCTGTTCTCTCGGTCCTGGAGGGATTTTCTTCTAGTGCACCTGAAATGGATTCTAAATCCTTTGAGTTTCTTCTAATTTATTTCCTAATCCTTTCATATGCAGCTGTTTTCTCAGATCTGTGGCTTATTCCCTCTGTGTCTCTGGTATTTCACTTTACATTTTGTCGCCATTTTAATAAGAATCTTTTTATGTAAGTCCTAAATGAGGTTATGGGGCACGGAGGTGGTGGGGAAGGCCGGCTAGCTGAGGCAGGGGGATGAGAAGCCCCTCTGCGGATTTGCTTACTCTGCCCTCTGGAGCCAGAGGCTCGGTGTGTTCTGGAGTTCTGCCAAAGTAAGACCAGTCCACGGTTCCCGTCTTAGAGAACTGTTTGCGGCTGTTCTCCAGAGAGGGTAGGATCCCAGAATTCCTGCTCAGGTGCAGTTGGGTTGAAATGGATATCAAGGGCAGACTTTAGAGCAGAAAAGAAGTCACAGAAAAGGCATCCACCAATTCAGTGGGTGAGCCGAGAGTAAAGTGCCCTGGACCCATGTCTCCCTCTGGTCTGCATGGCATGACTCCGTGGTCACCTTCTCCAGGAACCTTCCTGGATGTCCTGGTATCCTCTCCTAGGACACATTGAGTCCTTCTCTGTGCTGAGTAGATGGGAGTTCCCGAAGGTGCATGTTCCCAGTGCTGAGCCCATAACAGGTGCTCAGTCAATGTTTTCCAGAATGAAGCACTGTTACCCATGCACATGAGCACTGTGTCCTACAGTCCCTTTGGGAAGAGCCCTTAAAAATGGCTTCTTTGTCCCTGAGTGAGGAGCCCAAGGACACGTGGTTCAGGGATGTAACTCTCATTGTACACAGTTTTGCTAAAGACCAGTCCTACTTCAGCTCACTGTGACTGAGGGCCAGACCAGATGTCCGAGGTGGGAAGGCCAACGGCCGTGGCTTTGCAATGTCTAGGCCCGTGGTTGCAACGGTCACTGCCTTCCTGTCCTTCCACGGCCCCCAGTCTACCCTCGATGTAATGAACTTTCCAGAGGAGGAAACCACTGTTTTGTCATTTGCATTCCTGTCTACAGAAGTATTTATACCTCATGTAGCTACCTGTCATTCTCTCCTACTCACCAGAAAGCCTGTGGGCATAGATATTGGAGACCATCACTTGTATGAATGCTGAAAACATTTCTTGGCTTAAACCCTGAAACTGCTCTCCCTTTGTGCCTTCATCCACAGTTGAGCCACTGTTGAATCTGGAGAGAATGCTTCTCTCTTCCTTCCTCTCCAGTGCCTGTGGGCAACCAGGCATTTGTGACACACACTGGGGGCTGGGATCCCTACCACATATGTGGTTACCCACACTTCATTTATTACAATCTGAGAGCACCGTGGCCTTGATAATTTATGTTTCTAGGCTATAATTGCATATTATTTTTCTAGCAGCTATCAAGGGTTTCAGCTAGCAATTGAAACTTGATAGGTGTCATGGCTCTTCATGGCTGGAATGATTAATCCTGATGTTCCAGTGCTGAGCCAAGCCCATTTCTTTGAAGCCAAATAACACACACACAGTAAACCCCAAACTTGAGTGTTCCGAGTTCACTCCAAAAGTAGAGCATATTCAGGCCTTTGGAACCACATTCCCGGATCTTCCACAGCCCCTTTCTCCCTTAATTAAATAAACAAATAGTGACTTACTCCCCCAGCATGGGGATTCTGCCAGTTGCTGAGTATGTCTAGTTCAGTTATACATTCTGGAGCTGGAGAGTGACTACCGATGGGCTCCGGGACCCACTGGAATGGGTATGAGAAAGAGCTGAGCTAAAAATCTCTGATCACCTCAATTCCAGAAGCACTGTCACTGGCTGGTGGGTCACCAGTGACATTTTGGGTCTCCTGGCATTAGTCAGTTCAGAGCCAGTGTCCAGTAATCCCCAAAAGGTCTGATTATTTCCTTTTCCCCAAGGTATATCCCCTCCCCCCAAAGAAAGCCTAGAGGCCCCTTCGGAGGAAAGCTAGGAGAATGAGTAACAGTATAAATTTTTGGCAATCTACGAGGGTCCATCCTCAAGGGGATGTGGCCTCCCCTTCATTTAATGGGTCCTGGGCCTCTAAACTGCTTCAAGCCTGGGGTTGGATGGAGAGGCCATGACTGTTTTTATGATTTGGGTCAGACTTTTGTCCATCTGACTTACAGCTTTTCTGCTTCCACCAGATTAAGAATTTAGTGGGCTTCCCGTCTTCCCTTCTGGAAACACTGCGACTAACTAGCCAAGACCAATATTCTGATTGGTCCTTGGTTCTGCTGTCCATGTGGTAACCACACCATGCTAGAAAGTGCTTGGAGCCCCTGCCCAGCTGGAGGGCTGATCTCCCCCCATCCCCAACTAGCCCTGCCCTCCCTTAGACACTTTGCAGAACGGCTTTGGGGGAGCAAGAGGCAGGAGGGGCTTTGTAGCCATACAGACTGAGGTTGAAATCACTCACCGTGTACTTGCTGGTGGCAAATTTGTTATGTTCTCATGACTCCTGTTTCCTACTGGATGAATGGAAATGGTGCCCACACGTTGTCACAATAAAATGAAAAATGTCACCAGGGAATGGAGTTCTTTGGCCTCAGCGGGTGTGCAGTAGACGTGAAAGCATATATGCTTTCTGAACCTCTTCTCCAGAATTGTGTTTTCAAGCCCATTGGTTGGTTGGAAGGGATGAAATTAGGAGTCACAACGGACTCCCAGGATGCACGGTTTGTGGCTAGCTTCCAACACCCTTCAGGTTTGCTCAAGACTCTGAAGTATATGCTGGATTTTAACTGTTGTAGGGGAAAAAATGGCATTTTATTAGCATAGGTTATGTCTACCAAAAAAGTTCGCATTACCTGTTCTCTGCATTATGATTTAGATTCCAAGTGTTTTCCAGTATCAGAGTTTGGTTGCTGGGTCTTATTTTTCTCTCTTTAGAGAAATAAAGTGTGTTGGGGACAGGTGACCTTCTTAGTACTTACCTGATGCTGTGGGGAGTCCTATTTGTGGGCCCCGTTTGTGGGCTTCATTCATGAACTCATTCTTTAAATGTTCGATGTCAGGGAGATGGTGCTACACCGGGAGAGACTCTGCTCCCTCCAGGGGAGGAGGCGGGCACAGTCAGCACACCCAGAATACAGTGGGACTAACACCCCCATGTAGGCACCAATCACTGTATTAGCCAAAGGAGTGCTTTATGGAAGAGGTACATGGTGAGCTCTGCAGGCTCTGGTGGTCCAGCCATGGAATTGAGGATCAAGAGGCCTGGGTCTTAGTCACAGGATGATACTGAGTCTAACCTGTGTCCTTCCTTGGTTGCCTCGGTTCTCTTACCTCTATAATGCGGAGGGAGGGTGCTCGACATGATAGATCCCAAGCGAAAAACCATGGAGCAGCTGCTTCAGGATCATCTCAGCGGTGAAAACAATTAGAATCTGGGCCCTTGACATCAGAAATTCTGAGTCTGGACAGGTTCTGGAATTCGTATTGACACAAAGACTCCCTGCCCTGGCTAACTGATGCATGAAGGTTCTTTTGGAAGGCCCTGGATGACTTCTGGTTGCCCTTCTTTCCTACAGCTCCATTCTTCACCCTTTAAAACCTAACACACTTCTCAATGTCTCCTTCAGAAAGCCTTCTTGACCTCTGACTGATTGGCCCCTTGATAGGGAATTCATTCATGCCTCTGTCCAAAAAAACACAAACAAAACTTGTCAATGTGCGCTTGCATTGTTTCCATCTCCCCTGATGGCTCAGGAGCTCCTGAGTGTAATGACGGCAGCACATTCATCACCGCGTCCTCTTTGCCCTGCTCACAGGCACGGAGAACGTGCCCAAAGCGGGGTTTCCAGACAGCAAGATAGGAGAGCAGTAAACTGGAGGGCAGCCCCTCTTTCGCTGCCTGTTGGTACTCCTAGAAGAGACTTCAGGGATGTTTCAAACGAATCACTCCAGCATATTTGGGATTGCCCATTGCCTTTCTTAATCTGTGCCAGCCCTTGTTCCCAGATAGCCGCCTGTTCCAAAGACCCCTGCATTCCTCGTATGGCCTCAAGACCTCAGGCCGGATGTGGGATGGCTGAGAGAAGGGAGGACAAGATGACAAGTTGGAAACTAACAGCTTTAACTCAGGTGTTTTGCAAATATAAGTACTCCCAAAATATTATTTGGCATTCGCCTCTCTTTACCTCCTCCCTTCTCCGATCGAAAAGGACAAGCAACAATCCGTGGGCCCCAGTCCTCCTGCGGACAGAATGGAGTCACACTGAGAAAAGGGAAGTTGATTTCCTGGTTGCCCTCCCACGCATGGAGTTCTGGGTGGTGCCATCCCACACTATTTGCATCACTGAGCTACACACACTGCCAAGGCTGCATCTTAAATTCAAACACTTGGATGGGGATAAAGAAAGCCTGAGGGGAAAAAGGTAACACTTCACCAGAAGTGGTGCGTAAGCGCTGTACTTAGTATGTTTTACTTCTGCTTTTGGATTAAGGACAGAACGTTAATTAAAAAATAAAAAGCTCATCTTCTGAGCAGCAATTAATTTGTGTTTGCTCTGCTTTCATCTGTTGAGTCTTTGAATTTTTGAACACATAGAGGCTTGAAAAATATCTCCTAGGGGTCTTTCGAGCGCGCCTTCCCATTCGATTGTTTTGATCGCTAGGCTACATGTTGATTTGGAAATGAACCGCTGTTATAACAAGAAATGCCATCGTACGGTTCTGGTGTCTGATTGTCATTTGGGTGACACAGATGTGTCAGGGCTCTCCGCATATACTCTGTTGTTCACCAGTCCGGCCCAGTGCCTGTCCAGAGTCCAACGTTCCACTTAACCATGACCGCTAGGAAGCAACACAGCTGGATTCATTAGCCCGAGTTATGAAAGCTCCTCTGAAGAGTTATTTTTGTATCCTACAATTTTAATTTTTGGGGACAGGCTGTACCACTTTCCAGGTGCCAAAAGTGATCACTCAGATTTTTTTATTAGGTGCTATTTTAGCTTCAAAAATATTTTATTTTTTATGTACTGCTTTGTGTCTTTGACCCAGTTCTCTTTTCCCTGGGATGTGTGTCCTAAGAGGATGAGCTTTATGATGTTAACAATACCTGGAATATTAATTCCTTTCAAATGAAATCAGTGTCCGCATCCTCCTCCAACACAAATACACACACACACACACACACACACACACAAACACACAACTCTTGCACACAGACTCACGCATTCCACACATCTCTTCCCAAACATGCATCCTTCATATTGATAAAATGTGTTTGGCGCATGTACGGGAAAACTGATTTTCCTCCCTTTTTCAGCAGGAGAAACAGTAGACAGAGGTCTTGTGAGACACAGCTGACGTAACCAAGGGCTCCTAATTGGCCCACCTGGGCAGTGAAGACAATAGTCTGCAGGACTTGGGTACTCCTGGTAGCTGTGCCGGGAAGGAGGGACAACAGACCTTGCAGAAATTCGAGAATGTGCCATTCGCAGATGTGGGCTGTCAGCAGCCATCTCCCCCACTGTAATTTGCTACAGCCTAGAAAAGAATAAGTGACAGCTATTGAAAGGGCTTTAGAATAATTGCACTTAAAAGTAAAGATATTAATGAAAAGACATTTTAGACTACCACTTAGACTTGTTCCTACTCATGATAGGGCTGAACGTTTGTGGGCCATAAAATGGTTACAGAACAGAATCCTTGGTCATTTTATTTATGACTAGTCTACAGAGCTCTTTATGTTTTGTTTTTCCCCTATCTCATAGTGGCTCTGGTTTTGCTGACATCTGAAGGAGGGCGGTATTGTATTGGAGTGAGCTGTGACACATTTTCAGCCTCGGTCGCTGCCAGCGGGGTGAGGTGACTGGGGTTTATTTCGCCTGAGGTGTCAGAGTTCTTCACCATGTGCTTTTCCTAGGGGGAGGGGGCGGAGCAGGTGCTCTCGTTCTTGGCTGGGTGCCATCATCCTGTTATGTGCTTTTTGTGAGTTTTAGCTTTAGAATTTGAAGAAGTCTTTGCCCAAAATGTATCTTAAAAAATGCCTCCCTACTGCCCAGCTAATGTAGCACATTCTGGAGATGTCCTTTTATTCTGTAAATTGAACTGCAGTGGTTGTCCATTTTTGCAAAACATTTTGTTCCAAATAAGTACACACATTAATTTGCTTGACAGAGAAAAAGAGTTGAAATATCTGAACTCAGAAAGTCACAGAGTTCTGTGCCCTTGGTCCTTTTTGATTTCCAGCTGTTAAATGATTTGAATCTAGTTTCTAAAAAGGACCCCTTTGATGGTCTGAACCATGCTTCTTCCTTAGAGGGATCAGTTTAGCTTTGGAAAGTTTAGTTTGTGATTTTTTTCAGGAAAGAAGATTTAGAATATTTTATTGAAAGGATCTTGGAGATTCTCTCTTTCTCTCTCTCTTTTTTTTTTTTTTTTTGTTAAGATTTATTTATTTATTTTAGAGAGCCCGTGTATAAGCAGGAGGGGCAGTGGGAGGAAAAGAGAGAATCTGAAGCAGACCCTGCACCAAGCATGGAGATGGTCATGGGACTCAATTTCATGACCCTAAGATTACAACCTGACCTGAGAAACCAAGAGTTAGCCACTCAACCGACTGAGACACCCAGGTGCCCCAGGATCTTGGAGATTCTAAGTAATGTTTCCCTCGCTATGATATTGAAGAGGGGTTGGGTACTAATGCTGGATTTTAAAATATATTTAAATAATTATTTATTCATTTTAATACGTATTTAAAAAGTATAAATGTGTCAAGCCTATGGTTTCAGATTTTCTTCCATAGGATGAGACTAAGATGAAATAATCTTTTTTTAAAAGATTATCTATTTATCCGAGGGTGAGAGGAGAAGAGGGAGAGGGACATGCAGACTGTGCTGAGCTTAGAGCCCCACGTGGGAGGCTCAGCCCCAGGACCCTGAGATTATGACCTGAGCTGAAACCAGGAGTTGGATGCTTAACCAACTGAGCTACCCAGGCACCCCTAAGATGCAATAATGTTGATATTAAATGTAATAGGGCTGGAAAATGGTCCCTGAAGAGCAAGATTTTGGGAAACGCTGATGTAATCCAAAGGCTGCATTTTGCCTGTGATGAGGCTCCGCAGGGATCCTCTTGCCAAAGTCTGTTTAGTGGCGAGGCTGAGACTGGAATCCAAAGTATGTGATGTTCGTGAAGAGTAACAAGAACAGCTAACATTTATTGAGTGTTTACTGCGTATGATGCAGAGGGATTCACGTACATTATGGAATTTTATTCTCACTGCAGTCCTTTGTGTTAACTTCTGTTAACACTCTCATCGTATAGATAAGAAAATTCAATGCTTAGAGAGGGTGCGTCCCTTGCCCAAGGTCAGAGGGCCAGCAAGGGGCAGAGCCCACCGGAAAGATGGCCTGCACATCGGCTGATCTTAGGTCAATGAGAAGAGTTAACATCAAAGAAGATCCTGGAGAAGAGATCCTTTTGTTAGGAGACCAAAGGCCTGTGGAGCAAATATTTACCGAGAGCTTAACATGTGTGCTGAGCCGCTAGGTGCCAGGGCCCCAGAGAGCATGAAGGGTTTGGTAGCCTCACTGAGTGGGGGACTCCCGTAGAACTTTCTTGGGAAGATTATCTTCATATATTAGCATGTTAAGTGTTGAGAAGCCTGCAGTCAGAAACCTGTTTTCTTTGTAATATTGTTGGTTTTCAAACGCAGTTTAACCACAGGTTCCCTTTTTCTTCAATAAAACCTACTACATTTTGCAGAACCAATATTCTGTGGCGCACGCACTTGGGACCTAACCTAATCCTTTTAAGCTCATTTTACACATGAGAAATCTGAGGTCCATGATGACTTGGCCAAAGTCAAAACTAGTAGTTGGCAGAGTTTGTGTCATTCCCCTGCTCTTTCAGCCAGGGCCTGCCAGGGGCCAGGCCTTCTAGGAGCTGAACTAGGCTTAGCAGTGAACAGATGGACAACAGAAAGATCTATGAAAACGAATTGGTAATTTTAGGTAACAGTAAATCTATGAAAATTGGAAATTTTTACTTTCTCGGCATTCTTTTCAAGCCTGAAGGCACCCCTTTCTCATCTTTGTTTTCCCAGTTTCTAGCACAGGGCAGGAATGCATTTTCAGTAACTGTTTGTTGAATAAATAAATGAGCTGTTGATGATTTGGGTTTTTCCTATTATGTAGCAAAATGGGCAATTAAGAAAATACCAATTGCTGCTGGTTGTGGCGTTATGTTACTCTTTGGGAAGTTAAAAACAAAATGTTCTGGGAGGTCCGAACCTGAAGTAGGTTTCTTGGTCACCCCTGCTAAGAAGTCCAGTTCTGAACAGCATCAACTTCAGACAGTCATTAGAGGACAGGTACTGTAGGACAGAAGTCATGTTTGCAAATCATCTCTATAGGTTTCTCAGCATTGGTAAATTGTCTCATTGCCTAGAATTTTTAGACCACATCTGTTTTTTGATTCCTGGGCTTTTGGCCATGTTGCTAAAGTGTCAGAATCTCTAAGGCTCTACCCAAATTGCTAATATCAAAAGATTCTTGAGGAGAGTATAGCTTGTTCAGATACAAGAGAGATGGGACAGAGAATCTTATTACATGGCCAGTCCTTTATGGCTTGAATTAGGGAGTACCTGTGGGTACTACGCAATCTGGTGATTTTTGTGAACTCTGTAGCTTGTTGTGCCTTCTAAATCTCTACCCATGTGTACCGCGACGGGCTAATGGAAGGAAGCTTTATATACCCAAGCATATGAAAAATGGCTGATGTTAGTATAGAATGAAGGTTCTAGGAGTCTGTTGGGCTAGACATTCTGAGCTGGCCAGGTGATCAGCACTAGTACGAAAGATCTTGTCAAGAAGGTCAGTAAAGCAAATGGCTTTTCCACTTGCATAGCTCCTCCTCTAAGGAATTTGCAACTGTGGAAAGACATTCTGCTATGGAGGAAATGATGGTCTGACACCAGCATGTTCATGGCTCTTTCCAGTTTGCCTTGCTGTCCCAGGAAGAAGGGAAGTGCTGAGCTGGACCTTGTTCAGCATTCCACAGGGGACTCCTTGCTTCCAAGGGACCCCCCCGCCCCCGCCTTGAGGTCCCATGAGGTCCAACTGCAGAGGCCTCAGGAAGCACTCACCCAGCACGTCATCTCAAGCAGATCATTTAGTTTAGGCGGGCCTTTCAAAGAAAGGCATTTTAGTGGTTAGAAATGCAGCCTTAATTTCAGAGAAGGGCATTTTAGTGGTTAGAAATGCAGCCTCTCTGGTAGAGGGCACTTATAATTTAAAAGAAGAGAAAGGGAAATGAATCTGACACCATCTGTCAAATTCATTTCTAGGTTTCTCATGGAAATCTAGGTTTCCCCAAGAGGGTGTTTCCCTGAGAAGGGGTTATTTCATTCTGCACGGCTCTGTGCATCACAGCAAAATCAGTCATCTATTTCTGGGGAAAAGAGGCAAAGAGGGATTGGGGTAAGTATTTGAGAAGTGAAATAAAATGGAAAGCTGCAAGTTTTATTTAGCCTCAGAAGTGAAAGCAGAGTTTTTGGAAGTTAGGTCAAGAGACACAGGCTTAATTGTATCTGTAGGAGTTTCCTGTAGGCTGGAAGAGAAATGTCTGACTAACAAAAAATGGTGAAGTGATGGCATATGTTATTGAGGGGAAATGGTAGATATTGTACCCTTCCATATTTTAGGTAAATAATCTGTAATATAGAATACATTGGTTTGTGGCAAAGAGCATGGTACCTAGAGCTGGAAAGAACCAGACCTGAATCCCACCTCCTCCATTTTTGATGTGAGAATTTAAGCAAGTTATATGATGGCTTTGATTCACAATTTCGTCATCTGTAAAATGAGGCTCGTACTACAGACTCCTTAGGGGATGTTATGTGGTGCTTAACAGGTTTGGCACATGAAAAATGCCCAATAAATGGTAGCTTTTATTAGGAACTGTAAACGGAAAAATATCAAAATAGTGCCCACCACACCCAGAGAGGAGCTCTGAAATGCCCTTTGGAGGTGCTTTCAGACCTTGTGACTTGATTCGCTATGGTGTCATGCTTGTCTGATTTTTTTTTTTTTAATTTCCCAAGAAATCTTACATTGAATTATTACACTAGAAGAAATAGGACATTTTGGAGTCTGCACAGTCCATTCTAAAACTCTTTTCCTAAATAGGAAGACAGGTGTTGCCTGCTTCCTCTGCCTGTGTGTACACCTGTTTCCGTATTTTGAAATCCAGCAACACATTTAAAATCATGAAAGCCACTTGCTTCATGACGAAACAAAATTCCCTAAAAGTGTTGTGTGTTCCTGCCCACAGCTGAATGCTCTAAAAGAGGCAGGAAAACCCCGTGAGCTTCTTTATTAATGCTGTCGATGTGTTGAGACTTGTATCGGGTCCCTTGGGCTAGAAAGAGACAGAAAAAAAAAAGAGAGAGAGAGACAGATTTGGGAGAAGGTCTCAGATGAATTAAGCCAATAACTTTCAATCTCTTGGCCAGAGAGATGTAAATTCTTTGTCTAAACACAGCAGAAATAAGACTCTCTCAGGTCTGCAAAGACTTGGATAAATAATGCAAACTCATTGCCTTATTGAATTTATTTCTCTGGATGCTGTAAACGTAATTGGGAATCGATAAGTATTGTTCGCTTGCCTTGTGTAATGGTTTCACATTGGGGTAAGGATGAGTCTGTGGCGTGGAAAGAGAGGAAAGCTAATTTTCTTATGCTGGGATTGGCTTTAATCTTATTAGCCAGATGTTCTAACCATTATAGCTAATCAGTCAGACTGGGCCACAAAAATCTCAGTTGCACAACGTAACTGGCTTGTGGACTGCATTCTTTAAAGGTCACCATTTGTATGGGACAGAGGCACCTCTTGTCTGCATTTTGGGAGCACAGGTTGGCTGGCTGCTCTCCCTCAGGTCAGGAACTCTGCTGCGTTCGGCCGCGGCTGCTTGTGGTTAAATCACAGTGCATTGGTATGCGCCAAGCACAGGGGACCGTTTTGGCCAGCGAACGTGGTTGACCCTGCTGCCTGGCTCTCTCCTGCTGCTGTTTATGTGGTAGGGCTCTTTCATCCCGGTCTGCTGGAAGAGCATGCAGAAAAATCCATCGCAACTACCGATTTTGATAAAGCCTTTAATTTCCCATCCCTTCCCTTGGTAGCTTCGTCCGTTTGCTGCATATTCAACTCTGAGGAAGCCCGGGTTGAACTGAGGTGATGGTTTCAGAGCGGCCTGGAGTTTAAGAGGTGTGATTACATCAGAGACTCGTCCACCTCGAGTCTGCTTGGCTTTGAAACCTGGAGGATTATACTCTCCTCACAGGGAGAGTTTTATGGCCTCTGGGGAGAGAACACCAAGGCCCGAATGAAGTGTGATGTTGTGATAAGGAGCAGAGTGGGTTTCTGATGGGTGCAGGCAACCTCGAGCCCTTCTGGGGGATCACTACGAAATGCGTGTGCACTAGGGGATGAGGAAATACGTGGCGGGCAATGTAGAAAGGATGGAGTTGGCTCAAATAAGGAAATAGGGAAAAGAAGTCATCAGAGAGAGAACTTGGTGTCTGTTTGGTATTTGTGTCTGTTTTTCTCTTGAAATGGGCTGATGTGTTGGCAAGATGCTTCTGGCTGTTGTCAGAGACGGGAACATCTGTGCTCCTTTGCAGGAAACTCAGGGTTCTAAAGTGTTCGGTGGGAGCCCTCTAACTGCCACTCACTCTGTCTCCTCATTAAGGAGTTAAGCCTCTACTGCTCAGAGTGTGCTTTTTAAAGGAGGACTTGGCTTATGGCTCTGGGCTTTACTTTTGCACAGCACATGGCAGAAGAGAGTTTCCAGCCATGAAATCCAAGGCCCGCAGATTCAAGCGTGCAGACTTGAGGCAAATCAGTTTTGCTGGCTTAGTGGGGAAATAAGACTGAAAAGATGCCGAGTCAGCAAGGTAATTGTGACCCAGGCCTGCCTGCAAGAGGTGTGGCTGATTCCTGGGAGGCTTGCTTTAGCCACTGCTGTTAGTGGCGACAGACTCAGAGTGTAGTGATGGGTTGCTTCATGGTCCAGTGCTGGTCAGTGGGGTCCCCCTGGGCAACCACACCTGGCCAGCACGTTCCCTGTCTCTTACCCATCTTCCTTTCTCCAGAACTCAGTCATGGTGGCCAAAGGTAGAGGGGGGTTGGAAAAGGTGGTTTTGTGATGTGCTTGGGGGAAATGCAGTGGATTTCTTAAATACATAGCACCGTGTCTGCCGCAGCCCTAAATGTTCTTCCTAAACAGTTGTGGATCCGGGTTTTGTGGGGCCTGAAGCTTACACAAGTTTGGGGCTCACTTTAGAAAAGGATGCAAATTAGGTACAAAAGTGAATATTCATTTAGAGTGAGAAGGGAAGGGCTCCGTCAAGGGAGAGGCCATGCAGATAAGGTTTTCTTAATGCCACCATAAATGTAGCTCTGTTCCCAGATGTTCAAACATGAAGTGATTTTTCCCCTGCTTACAATGTAACCAAACTGTCCTTGCTCGGTCCACCCCCCCCCCACCCCCCACCCCTCACCCTGGGAACCTGAAGCACTTGTGCTAGACTGGGCACAGCAGGCCAGCGACCTCACACCGCCTTCAGAGTAAGAATTGCTGCAGCCTTTCTGGGGAGCCATTTGGCTTTTTGCACAGAGAGCCCAGGACCCTGAATGTGCTTTGATTCAGTGGTCTTCCCTCCCCTTCTCTGTGTGCCTGCAAGGGGGTTGGGGGTGTGGGTGTGGAGGCAGATCCAGAGGGATCATAACCCAACCACGCTTTGCTCCCTGATCCTTAACTTCTCCAGACTGAGCATTCCCTGCACTGATAAAATCGGCAGGAACAGAGCCATGTGTTGCTCTCAAGATTCGTTGGGATTATGCTTTAAAGTGCTTAGCGTAGTGCCTAGAACTTAGAGGTTAATACACGTGGTGTATTTTTTATTACCATTCACACCAGGCGAATGAAGATCTGTGTTTGAAGATGTTCAATCTGCATTAGTCACATGTAAAAAAGAATGAAAACATCCTGTCTGGTGAGAGGTGGAGGCTTGAATTATGTCATCATACAGTGTAGACTGTTACAGTAATTACAGACGATAAAACATTTTATGCAAGGAAAAAATGCATGTAATAGATGAAAATAGAATGATATGAAGCAGTGTGGCCCACTTAAGTAAATGATGAGTAAATTAAAAAACACTGATATTATGAAAATGTTAGGATTGGTCATTTCTAGGTGATAGACATATGACCAAACTTTATTCTCATCTTTATAGTTTTCTGCATGTCACAAATTGTATGTAATTATTTAAATAATGATATTACTGATCTCCCCTTATAAATAGCAATGTTGCAGCTTTAAATTTGCCTAATATTTACTGTTTCTAAAGTGCCGTCACATCTCTTTTAATCTTCACAACAACCCCAAGAGAACCACGAAGAAAAACACTTATATTTTTAATGGAAAAGAGATAAAATAAAGAAACCCATCCAGCCACTGCAAACTGAATTTATTGAAATTTCCAGATAGCATATCACATAGTCACCTTCCTTGAAATTTCTGTCTCCTTCCTCATGTTCCCTAATTAATTCTGCTGCTCACCAAGCCCTGTAACAAAGGTAAATTACTACTCTCTTCTCAATTAATATGGTTTTCTATTTAGATTTTTAATGACAGATCTTTTACAAGTATTGGTTTGGATTATTTTTTCATTTCTATTCTAGAACTTGGAAACGTTGCCTTGTTCGATCAGAAAATGCTTTCTGCATTTCAGCCAAGGAGTTGAGAAATACACACTTTGGGTCGGAGCCTGCCTGCTTCCTGAGCAGCTGCCTGTGCTCCCTGTCTCCCGCCTCCCCTGCGGCTCCAGCCCTTGGGGCTGCGGAGTGGGGTTGTTGGAACACTCTCAAGGTCTGTAGGGGCCAACACCTCCTCGTCAGCTCAGCCTGGATGCTCTTCTATCCTGGCTGACTGGTGTTCTGTACTGGCTTCTGTTTTGTTCCAAGTGCAGAATCCTTGCCATAATAACCCATTGAGAGCTGGTCTCTTGGCTCAGACCAGACCCCTCCTCCTGGCCTTAAGGCCTTTACTACATAAGCTGACCTTTGCTTTCCACCTAAGCCTGGTGACTCACATCTTCTTATAAGACCTACATGAAGACTTCCCTGAATCCGACTGCCTGCCTGCACTTGAGATTATCGTGGTCCTAGTTTTGCCTTCTCCACACTTAGCCCTGCCCAGTGCTGCTGACTTCAAGTCTGTCCCGTGGATGCTGACTTGAGCTAACTCAGATGCATCCTTGGCATCGGTATCCAGCAGTAGACAATTCTGCTACTGCAGAGCACACTCCCTCCCAGCTGTGGAAGTGGTCTTTCTCCTTGCTTTTGGCCTTGCTCACTCCAGGGACCTGGACAGATCCAAGTCTAGGTTCTGGACTCTCCCATGGATCTTACTTCCCACATTGCAATCCACTGGGCCAGGCCACCAGACACTGCACTTTGAAAACACAATTTGTTTTGAAGTTGTTAAGGGCTTGAAGGACAGGAGAATTGCAGGCTGCTGAGGGTGCTAGAAATTGGGTAAGCAGGGTACTGATCTATATCTAAGGGTAGAATCCTCTTACTTCAACTGTAGTTGAAAGTATCTTTCAAGGCAGTTCAAAATATGTTGCATTTTCTACCTGTAACAGTTTCAAGTCCATTAAAATATCCTGGAATAGAGGTTTTCCTGTCTTTTCTTTAACAGACAGGTCAGGTTAAGTGGAAAGCGTGGGCAGGGAAGAGAGAGTATTCCGGGAGCCTGGGTGGCTCTGTTAGATTCCTAGGGCTGCCTTAACAAATTGCAACAAATTGGGTGGCTGGAAACAGAAATTTGTTCTTTCACAGTTCTGGATGCTAAGAGTGCAAAATCAAGGTATTGCCAGGGCCTTGCTCCCTGGGAGATTTCTAGGGGAGGATCCTTCTTCAGCTCTTCCAGCTTCTGGTTGTTCTGGGCATCTCTTGACTTGGGCATGACTCTTGTCTCTACCCCCATCTTCATGTGGCTGTTTTCTTTTTGGGTGTCTCTGTCTTTGCATGATGTTTTCCTCTTAAAAGGACACCAGTCATATTGAATTAAAGCTCACCCCAATGATCTCATCTTAGCTTGATTCCACCTGCAAAGACCCTGTTTCCAGGTAAGGCTACGTTTGTTCATAGATACCACAGTTAGGGCTGCAATGTAGCTTTGGGAGTCACCATTCAACCCATAACAGTTGCCTCTGATCCAGTCCTGCTGTACTTACTCCAGTGGTGTGGCCACCTGCCAGACTGCTTGGGGTCTTCGTCCTTCGTCTCCTTGGCTTTAAGTAGAGATAATAATAGTGCCCTCTAATAGGATTGTTGAGAGCATTAAATGAGTTAATACTTGGGATCGGATCTGGCTTAGAGAGTGTGCTCAGTAGGTGTTAGCTTTTATGGCCAGTTACTTCTCGTCCTTTGATTTCATAAGCTAGTTCATGAAGAAATTGAGGAAGTGAATGAGTCACATACAAGCAACACTATGGTAAAGCAGAAGTTAATTCTTTTTTTTTTTTTAAGATTTATTTATTTATTTGACAGAGAGAGAGAGAGAGATCACAAGTACACAGAGAGGCAGTCAGAGAGGCAGGCAGAGAGAGAGGGGGAAGCAGGCTCCCCGCTGAGCAGAGAGCCTGATGTGGGGCTCAATCCCAGGACCCTGAGATCATGACCTGAGCCGAAGGCAGAGGCTTTTTAACCCACTGAGCCACCCAGGCGCCCCAGAAGTTAATTCTTTTGATGCTGTGACCCATGGGACTCATCTGTGCACAAATTTTGCTTCCAAGGTTGTTGTCAGGATTGAGTTTGCCCAAGTGTTTGCTTGATGGAAATCTCCCATGTTGCTCTTTTTTTTTTTTTTTTTTTAAGATTTTATTTATTTGACAGAGAGAGATCACAAGTAGAGAGGGAGAGAGAGGAGAAAGCAGGCTCCCTGCCTAGCAAAGAGCCCGATGTGGGACTCGATCCTAGGACTCTGAGATCATGACCTGAGCCAAAGGCAGAGGCCCAACCCACTGAGCCACCCAGGCAGCCCCCATGTTGCTCTTTTAAGTGAATGCAAAGTAACTCTCTTGGGCAAGTTCTAGAGAATCTAGGCCTTGAGCTGGAACAAGCAAATGTGTCTATCCTTTCAGGGTCTTCCCGTAAGACATGTGGCACGATGCATATGGTGGCCTGTGTGAGTGGCACTGCTGCTGGCATTCCAGGGGACATGGCCTGGGCCATCGTGTGAGGTGGCTGCGGGTTCTTTCCAGGGTTATGTGGGGTTGGCAGGTTGCAGAGTCATAGTATGAACTTAAAACATATTCTGCTAGCTTAACTCTCTGATGGAAATGGGATTCCTGAGATTCTAAACCATAGCCCATAGCTTTGCAGAAAAGGAAGATATATTATGTTACCACCAACATAAACCTAAGAGTTGTTCTCAAGTCAACCTGCTGTTTTCTTCCCCATGTTGCCTTTGTGAAGTTTGTGACATCAGTTTTGTAACTGGCAGCATATCTGACTTGGAACTTAGATGCTACATGTTGAAGGCCTAAGTAAATCTTAGCTTTAGGTTCAAGTCCAGTAAAGGAATGATCGTAGTTCATTCCCTTATTTCTGGTGTAAGTCAGTTGTAGAACTGGAAATAGAGGCTAGAGTTTGCATGCTCATTTCGTGAGGTGAGCATCTGAAATGCCGATTATTAAGAAAGATCGTAGATTTCATCATGGAATATACTTAGAACGTAATTTTATGTGGCTCCATTGATGTTCTGGGAATTTTGTACCAAGATTTGTTGAAGATGTGCTGTAGCCATTTGGTTTATGAATGGTGGAGGTGCTGTTTATTTTTAATATACTCTGTTCTTTCTTCTTCCCAAAGCAAATAATCAAGAATTAACGTTTAAGTGAGATTCATTTACTTTATATTGAGAGCTATTATTACTTATGTTCCTTTTTCCTTGGAGCCCTGATGTCTTTTGGAAGATAAATCTTTTCGTGTACTTTTTTAAATATATTAATTATTTTTCCTTTCAGTATTACTTACTACAACCACAGCCATGAATGTGATCACACACTTACCATATGCCAGTCACTATGGTCACGGCTCTAGATAGATTTATCCTTATTATTTAATTTTATACCAATACTAGATTTTTAAGGAGTGTCAGTTAGAATTTACATTTTATAATGAGGGTTTGAGGCCTGAGCAGACAAACTTGCCAACACTGTCAGTGGGGTGGAACCAGAGTTTGAACCCTGATACCCTGACTTGGGGTCCCATGCTTCTCAAATCTCTGTTTTCAAGGAACTGCAGATGCAATCCAGAATTTTTCAGTGAATCAGAAGGCCCCTGCATTTTCCTGCAACGTGAATTTTGGGCCAGTGGATCGATTCACTTTGCTTCATTTGTTTTGGTGAGGTCTACGTTACGCTCATTTGCACAGGCAGTCACTGGAAGCAGTGGGGGATACCCCAGGAAGGCTCTGGGTTGCAGGAGGAATTAGCATGGAATTAAGAAACTCACAGGTTTCATACATAGATAACCTTGAGAACTGACTCACTTGTTACTGAGTATGTGTTTCCAAACAGAGTGTTACTTGCTTTTGTGTAATAAGTAATACCAAGTCAAATCAACTTAGATAACTGTTTTCAAAGTTGAATAGGTTTTGTTTTCTTTTGTTTTTACTTCAGGAAGGTCTCAAGAGAGACCTTTGAATATATGCTGCGTACATTGCAATCCTCAAGAGAGAAGAAATAACCATGAAGTGTTTTTGGGAATGAACCTGACAATTGTTTGCTTATTTATTTGTTCTTACTTTATTCTGGCAGGTAATGTTCTCATCCTGCACTTAGGAGGTGTTGTTTTAGATTTTTGCAGTGTAGCTGTTAGGATGACTTTGGTTGTAAGTAACAGAAGACCCAGTGCCATGTGGCTATGTATGTGAAAGATTAGAGGTATAGTGAGCCATAGAATTCATCTAATTTCTAGGTCATTTAGGATTTAGGTCATTTAGGACTTGGTTTCTTTTTTTCCCCTGTCTCTGCCACCGTTGAACTTTGGATTTTGAACTGGGGCAGCTTCCCCTAGCAAATGAACAGGGTGGTGACCAAAGAAGGCCAAAAGAAAAAACCAGATCTCTTTTAGGAAGAGTGAACGGGAACGTGGACGTGGACGTGGTCCACAGTGACTTGGATATGCCTAATTTAGATTAATGAAGATATTAATTCCAGTTTTTCTTTGCCTTATATGTATCGATATTCTAATGTGATGTATAGGGTCCCCCTCCTCCCCTGCTAATATTTTCAATGCCTATTTCTGTAGTTACCTCTAAACACAGAAAAGGCTTCTAACAGGATACTCAGGGCTGTGAGTCTGCGTATTTCAATTTCCCATGTGTCAGTCCCATAGATCCGGTACAACATTCATGTTGGCTGCTAACATCCACAAAAATTTGTAAGTTTTCTTAGCAAAATGAATGTTGTAATGACATCGAACCCATTCATTGTTATGTGACTCCCATTTACACTTAGTATTATTTTGATGTGGTTGTATCCTGGTGAATGTAGATTGACTTCTCTTCATTTACCCTTTCAGTTTACTGCTTTTGTGTTTTCTCTCAGTTCTCAACAAAATGCTGAAGAGTGTTTTCCTGAATGACAGGTGAGGGACAGCGAGAAAAGGAGAACTGTGGGCTCTAAGTTTGCACGTCACATGGACACCCGTGTTTGGGCCATGGGGATTTTTTTTCTGAGAAGTGAGAAATGGCTTCAGATGACTCAGTTCATTTGCTGCTTGCCCTGTTTATTTGCCATATTGCACCAAGAGGTGTTTCCTTCCATTTTTCAGTTGATTGACTGGATACCTGTGACATGCAACAAGGTATTTTGTGTGGATTCCAGGTCGATGGAGACTTTCTTTAGAAACACAGCTTTCTCGGTCTTGCAGTCTGGTCAGGAAGAGGAGACAAGCACACAGATAACCAACACGAAAGATCAAGGGAGGCTCAGAAGTTCCAAGGGGTTGGGAGGTGGGAAAGATTCCCAGTGAGCCGAGAAGTCGTGCCTGAGTTGGGGAAGGGACAAGAGTAGGGACTTCAGACAGGGGAAGTGTTAGCCAAAGGATAAGTATTATAGTTTGGCTAGAGCCTAGATGTTGTGAGTAAAAAAAGAAAAAGGAGGGGTGCCTGAGTGGCTCAGTGGGTTAAAGCCTCTGCCTTCGGCTCAGGTCATGATCCCAGGGTTCTGGGATCGAGTCCCGCATCGGGCTCTCTGCTCAGCAGGGAGCCTGCTTCCTCCTCTCTCTCTGCCTGCCTCTCTGCCTACTTGTGATCTCTGTCTGTCAAATAAATAAATAAATAAATAAAATCTTTAAAAAAAAAAAAGAAAAAAAGAAAAAGGAAAAAAAAGAAAACAAACAAAAAAATCTAGTTGAGTTACTTCTTGTACTAGTGATTTATTGTTTAACAGTTACCCCAAAACTTAGTGGCTAACTCAACAAGAGGCTTCTATGACCTCTCCTCGTTTCCAGGGGTCATGGGTCCAGGAGTAGCTTGGCTGGGCAGTTGTGGCTGAGGGTCTGTCCTGAGGTGGTTCCAGATGTGAAATCAGGGCTGGAACTTTTGCTCCGAGGTCACTCATTCACATGGCTGGTGAGGTAGCGCTGGTCTTCTTGACGGGATGGCTGGCCTTCCCCAGAACTGAAGTCTGACACAGAGTCAGTCAAGTGGCAGCTGTATCCGTTTTGGGAGGTAGCCTTGGAAATCACACAGCATGATTTCCGAAACATCCTATGTGTTAGAAAAGGCCAGTCTAAGGGAAGGGGAAACTAGGAGTCACCATTTATAGGGAGGAGTGTCAAAAATAAAGAAAGAGAAGAGTTTCAAAGAATGTGCACAGATATTTTAAAAGCTATAATGTTCTTGGAAAAAAAAAAAAAAGCAGAAATGACAGTTTGTATTTGCCATGGTCTTTCTGTAGTTGTTTCAGTGTAGTCTTTCCTCATATTAGCTGGCATGCTAGACTATTTTGCTTGGTCAACTGTGGTATAAATAATGTCTTAAGAATATTTTCATCTAGGGGTGCCTGGGTGGCTCAGTCATTAAGCATCTGCCTTCAGCTCAGGTCATGATCCTGGGGTCCTGGGATCGAGCCCAGCATCAGGCTCCCTGCTCAGTGGAAGGCCTGCTTCTTCTGCTCCCACTCCCCCTGCTTCTGTGCCCTCTATCGCTGTGTCTCTCTCTGTCAAATAAATAAATAAAATCTTTTTTTAAAAAAGAATATTTTCATCTACTAGTTATTTAACATAAAAGTTGGTGATTGATTCAAGAGGTATCTTGTAGCCAAAACTTACCACAGAAGGTCGTGGATAAAGCAGAAGTGGCTGGGGCTGAGGTGGTAGGGCGCAGCCTCCCCGAGGGCCCCACAAACACTTTGACCCCTGAGAACAGAGCTCTGTTTGAAAGCCATGCCATGGATCCTTCCACTTCTTTTTTGTTTTTCCTTAAGAATTCAGTTTGTTCTTCGGAAGAGCTCTTTCCTATTCAGTGTTTTAGAATGGCTTGTAAAGTGCATTCTAATCGTGAGAATTATTACCAGTACTTTAAACAGGTGGTTGGGCCATGGCACGGAGTGAAAGTTAGTATTGTTTCTTTTTTTTTTTTTTTATAATAATTTTTATTTTAATGACTAATATGATTGGTTGATCACCTTTTCATCTTTTTTTTTTAAGATTTTATTTATTTATTTGACAGAGAGAGACACAGCGATAGAGGGCACAGAAGCAGGGGGAGTGGGAGCAGAAGAAGCAGGCCTCCCACTGAGCAGGGAGCCTGATGCTGGGCTCGATCCCAGGACCCCAGGATCATGACCTGAGCTGAAGGCAGAGGTTTAACCACTGAGCCACCCAGGCGCCCCAGTATTGTTTCATTCCAAACGTATGTTTTGTGGGTAGAAGTGGGAGGTGTTTGAAAGTGAGGAAGAGGACTTTAAACAGAATTTTCACCTCTGGGGAGCACACATTAGCTAAGTACAGCCTTGGGACTGAAACAAAGGGGTGGTGATAGCGATGAGAGATATGAGCCACCATTCCCTGTGACAGCAAAACTGAAGTCATCCGTGATGACATAAGCTCAAATGGTCACAATATTACTGCTGGAGTGGGAGGTGGAGTTCTGAAAACGGAGACTCTGCATACTTTCAGCTAAGTGTTTTTCATAATTACCAGAGATGACAGGAAATTTTTATGAACCAGATAAAGAAAATTGTGCTCATTAGTCATATGAATATTAGTTTTTTCAACATAATATACTGCTAAAGTCCCTCTCCCTAAAAAAGCCATTTTTGTACACTGTGTGCAAGAAAAGAGACCCTCTAATAGAGAAATTGGAAAAGCAGATTATATTACCTCTCTTTAATTTAACACATTTAAAAGGGCAGTCGCCAGCAAAATTAAATTTTATGCGAAGAAACTTGAGGATGAAAAGCGCGAAGATACTACTTTTTCTCTACTATCATTTTCCCTTTCATTGCTGCCACCAATGAAGTTTACCCACTTGCTCCTGGACACGGAGCTTGCTGCGGGGGTTTCTTTTTAAAATAAAGAAGGGTTGTAGTAAATGTAGAAAACTAGAAGACACTGGGAGCTGATGGTAAATGCAAGAAAGATGACTGCATTTGCTTTCCTTTTTTTTTTAACCCAAGGTGCATGTATGGAAGGAGATTACTGTTCTTTGAATTCATCCATTAACAATCACTATTCATACCTGTGGGATTTCCCATTCAGAATATCGGTGAGGGAGAATTAGTTGCTCTATCTCCATAATTATTTCTTAAAATGGTTTTCTAAGAGCCAGTAAAATGCTCTGCTACTTCTCCTTCCTCCTTCCTGTTGCAGCCGTTCCAGGTTTTATTATGAAAACGTCTGCGTGGAATAAAAGACCAGGCTCTTACTTAGCAGAGGGTCTGGCATGGAACGGTGTTGGTAAACGTGAATTCCTTTTTAGCTGAATGAATACATGAATTCCTTTCTTCCTTCCCTGATGCCTTCTGCACTGACCCCAGCATCGAAGTAGGGAGGTCATCAGAAAGAGGTAGGGTAGATGTATGTCTTGTGGACAGCATCCTTTTCTTCATTCAGCTAAAAATCTTCCCACTTGTGTCTTCTTCTCTTTGCAGCTTTACTTCTTTCTCCCCAACATGCAATCCACTGTTTTTTATTTCTTTACCAAAATATAAGTCAGGTTGCCTTCTTTTAGGGCTGGACCCACAGGCCCAATAGTGGGATCTCATTTTTTTAATTGTACTAGCTTTCTCTTGTTTGAGTGAAGAAAATTATTAGAAATTTGGATCATTGTTCATTCAGTTTTCATTCCTATAGGTCATGTATGCATTCATTTCTTTGTTCAGCATAGGATTTATGGAGGGCCCACTGTGTAGGGTTGTACATGTGCTGGGGTGGGACATGGTCATGGAGACTGTGGTGACCTAGACAGCCGGCCCTTTGTCCCTGCCTTTCAGTAGCTCATAGTCTGGTGGAGAGGAGGAGAGACAGACATGTAAGTAAGTAAGTACATTTTGAATACGCATTTATCCAACTCCTGCTGTGCACAAGATAATGCTTGGATTTCATATAAATACCAGGTTATGCTGAACTTGATCCTTTCCTTCAAGGGACTTCATAGTTTAGTACAGGAAAGAAGACACATATCTCATTTAGCAACAATTTAGAGAGTTTTCTATGTGTCAGTCAACAAACGGCTGTAGTTGGGAAGTTCAAGTTTATTTTCATGTTACTTACATAAAATAGGCCCTTAGTATGCAAAGAAAGTAAATATATTTGGAGCTGGAGTATTTAGAGTGGGAACTGAAGAGGAAGTGGGTAATAGTGGTTAAGAATAGTTGAGTAGTGGGGCGCCTGGGTGGCTCAGTCGTTGAGCATCTGCCTTAGGCTCCGGTCATGATCCCAGGGTCCTGGGATCGAGCCCCACATCGGGCTCCCTGCTCGGTGGGGAGCCTGCTTCTCCCTCTCCCCCTCCCTCTGCTTGTGTTCCCTTTCTCACTGTGTCGCTATCAAATGAATAAATAATATCTTAAAAAAAAAAAGAATAGTTGAGTAGTTAAGGGCTCTGGACTCTGGGAGTCAGATATATCTGAATTTGGATCTTGGCTCCATTACTTAATAGTTTTGTGACTTTGGGGGGGACAGTTAATTACCTTTTCAAAGCTCAGTATCCCCATCAACAAAATGGGGGTAATACTGATAATACTGTGGTAAATTGTATTTTTCAAAGATGGCCAAACCAACATCTCTCATTCCACATATTCTTACTAATGTCACTCATCTGTGAAATGACAGTCATCTCACTTAGTAATAGGGTTTCTGTCTCTTCTCTTTGATCTTGAGGGGAAGGCTGTGAGCATCTTGACAGACAGAGTGTAGTAGAAGTAGTGCTATATGACTTGCAAGGCAAGATCATAAAAACGCTATGCACCTCCATCTTGCTCTCTGGTGTTCCAACTCTTGGAAGCCAGCCACCGTGCTGTGAGGAAGATCAAGCCATTCATGGAGAGGCCCAAATGGGAGGAAATGAGGATGCTGGCTCACAGGCCTGGCTGAGCTCCCCGCTGACAGCTAGCACAGCTTGCCAGCCGTAGAAGAGAGCTATGCTGAGTGGATCATGCAGCAAACCCCAGGTGAGTTGCCCTGGCTGACTCCACATGGAGCATAGACCACCCATCCCTGCTCAACCCTGCCAAGTCATACGGTCATGAGCAAAATACATGATAGCTGCTGTTTGATGCCACTAATTATTGGGATGGTTTGTTACACAGCAATAAATAACCAGGACATCTGCCATGTAAAGTTGCTAAGGGGAGTCAGTGAAATGATGCATATAAACCAGCACAAAACGAATGCTTCACTAATGACAGCTCTTTTCACTGTTGTTACTGGCTGAGAAGATAATGGAAATCAGCATTAGTTCAAAGTGAGGTCAGAATCTGAAGTTCCCCTCATGAACTTCTGGTATCTGGTAGGTTTTAGGGAACTTGTTTTGTTCGTTTTTTGTCATCTGCAAAAATTTTTGTGTATCAGCTCCCTGGTGTTCTTTTTTCCTGGGTTTATGATACTGACTCTGCTAGACTCTGTCCTCCTTTGAGTCAGGGTTTCACTCAGACTTTCAGGGTCATGGCCGAAATTGTAATCAATGTTTAAACTTCCAGGATATTCTGTGAATGTCATGCTCCTGATGTTATTAAAAAACATTTTTTGAAATTGTGGTGAGAAACGTAAAATTTATCATCTTAACCATTTTTAGGTGTACAGTTCACTGGAACTGAATATTGTTGTGCAACAGATCTCTAGAACTTTCTCATCTTGCAAAGTGAAACTCCATACCCATTGAACAGTAACTCCTCATTCTCCATTCTTCGTGCTCCCAGCCCCTGGCAACCACCACTCCACTCTCTGTTTCTAAGAGTTTGATGACCTCACGTGAGAGGAGTCAAGCAGTATTTGTCCTTTTGTGACTGGCTTATTTCACTTAGCATAAAGCCCACGAGATTCATCCATGTCGTGGCATGTTCTTTGGGTACATTTTTACAAGATGTACAAAATATCATTACAAAATGATACAAGAGACATTTTGCAGAATTGCTTCTTTTGAAGGCTGAATAGTATCCCATTGTATGTCTAGCCCACATTTTATTTGTCCCTTCATCTGCCAGGTGACCTTTGGGTTGCTTCTGCTTCTTGGCTTTTGGGATTCAGGGTACAATGAGCGCAGAGGTGCAAATACTGCTCTGCTGCTCTTTTTCCCACCTTTCCCCAAAACCGGAATCTCACTGAGATGCATTTGAGAGAGGTAGGGGCTTATTTGTTTTCGCTGCTAATTTTTCCCAGTAGATCTTGGAGAGTTGCTCATCGTTTAGGTAGACGAGCTGCCCGGACTCCTCCTGGGGGTTCATCAGCATGCCTATCTGTTGTGTGACCTGAGCAAGATTAGAGTTACACTCCTGTTTGCAGGATTCCTCCATGCTTTCAGAGCAGTTTCACAAGCACAATTTTATTTAACCCTTGCTGAATGAGGACTGTTTCTTTAATATGGGGAACATGAGGATACAATTATGGATGTAAACTCCGTGCAGCTGTGGGTAAAGTAGTATTCGTGTTCTCTACCAAAATGGACTTCATTTACGAATAGACTGACGTAGTTTCTTCCTTTATTTTTTTAAATTAATAGATGTTATTGTTTTAAGAGAAGTTTAAGGTTTATAGAGAAATCAGTAAGTACAGAGAATTCTCATATGCCCCTTCTCCCTGCACAGTTTCCCCTCTTACTAACATCCTGCATTAGTGTGGTACATGTGTGGCAGTTGAAGCAATGGATGATGCATTATTATTAACTGAACACCTTAGGTTACATCAGAGTTCACTCTTTGTTTTGTACAGTTCTGTACATTTTAACAAATGTATAGGGATCCATTGTTACAGTATCACGCAGAATAGTTTTACTGCCCTAAAAGTCTCCTGTGCTCTACCTCTTCGTCCCACATTTCTGCCCACCCCCACCCAGAGCCCCTGGCAACTATAGGTCTTTTTACTGTCTCTGTAGTTTTGCCTTTCCTAGGAGGCTGTATCATTGGAATCAGACCGCGTGAGTCTTTTCAGACCGACTTCCTTCACTTAGACATATGCACATGAGACTCATCCTTTAGTGTGTGTGTGGCTTGATACCTAGTGGCTGAATACTATTCCATTGTGTGGACGGACTGCTCGTTATGTGCTCGACTATTGAAGGATGACTTGGTTGCTTCTGAGTTTTGGCGATTATTAATAAGGTTGCTACAAACATTTGGGTGTAGATTTTTGTATGGATGAAAGTTTTCTACTTATTTGGGTAAATACCAAGGAATGTGACTGTGAGATCATACGGTAGAAGTATTTTAATTTTGTAAGGAACTGCCAAATTGCCTTCCAAAATGGCTGCATCATTGTGCATTCCCACCAGCAACGAATGAGACATCCTTTCGGTCTACATCCTCACCAGCATTGGTGTTGTCAGTGCTTTGGATTTTCAGCTATTCCAATAGATGTGTAGTGTTATCTCATTGTTGTTTTAACTAGCAATTCCCCAGTGACATATAATGTTGATCATTTTTTCATATGCAACATGGTTTTAATTTTAATTTTTTAAAAATTTCATATTGAACTCATTATAGAGTCACTAGAAATTTAAAAAAAACAACAACAACAAACACGTATAGAGCCATCCCTTAATCCAGCTTCTCCCAATGGTAACATCTTACTTAATTAGAACATTATCAAAACTGGGAAATTGACATTGCACAATACAGTGAATTAGACCACAGACTTTGCTGGGATTTCCTCAGTGTTTTGTGCACTGATTCTATTTTTGTGTGTGTTTGTAGTTCTGTAAAATTCTTTTGCTTATGTGGAGTCATGTAATCACAACCACAATCAAGATACAGAACAGTTCCTTCGCCACACAGACACGCTCTAGAACTCTGCCTCCATAGCTGCAGACTCTCCCGAACCCTGCCCTGCCCGAATCTGCCATCCGCTGTTCAGACATATGTTTTTTAAAAATATCCCTGGAATTACTGATCTCATTTCGTGTCTGCATCAGTATAATATGAAGGTTATTGATGGATTGATCTTCTTTTGACTTTTGATATTTACGGGTCTAGTTTCAGGTTAGAGTGAGCACATGTATCTTCATGTACCTTTTTGGAACAGGAATGTTTTCCTCCTAGAATTCAGGTATAAAGAAATTTTGTAGGCTGTGTTGCAAAGTTTTGAAGGGGTAACAGAGAAAGGGGCAATTTAGTGAAATGAGAACATTGCAGGAACTTGGAATAGGTTTGACTTTAATACGTGTGTCTTGCTACAGATTCTAACGTATAGTCATTAATCGTTAATGCAGCAGATGAATTAGGCTGGGATTATTGTACGATAAGAACTTCACAAAAGTTTCTTTAGCAAGGTTCTTTAAGTAAAGATGTACCTTGGTTCATTTAAACATGATTTAAATTTACCCAAATGGGTGCCTGGGTGGCTCAGTTGGTTATGCACCCAACTCTTGAGTTCAGCTTACTCAGGTCATGATCTCAGGGTTGTGAGATCAAGCCCCCTGGGGGGCTCTGCACTGAGTTGGAGCCTGCTTAAGACTTTCTCTCTTCGTCTCCCTCTGCACCCCCCTCTCCCACCTGCTTACATGCTTATATGCTTACCTGCTCTCTCTAAAAAAAAAAAAAAAAAAAAAAAAATTTCCCATAACATAATTTACAAATAATTTTTCACAGGAAATTCCAATTGGTAGTTACTAACTAGCAAATGATACCACTATCTGACAGAAGAATCATGGGAGAGAGAGGTCAAGATGGAAGGAAGGAGGGAGTCAGTGAGAGTGTGAGCCCATTTCAGGCTTGGTGACATTTGACAATAGTGCTGGAGCCCACAAAAGACGTTTATTTAGCATGTTGGGGACATTTTAATCTCTCAAGTTTCAAAGGGGTGGAAAGCATGCTTCAGAAGCCTCTGGAGAGTCGTCGTCTTTTCTTCCTTGTCCTTCTGCCCCCACCCCCTTCTTTTTCTTCTGGGAAAATGAAGCATGCCACGTTGTGTCTTGGACTTGGTAACATCCAGACTCCAGCCACTGGCTGCTTTGAAGGGTTATACATGCCAGGGAAGTTAAATTTGTGCCAAGAAATTATTAATTAAATAATTAAAATCTACAAACAACTGTATTCTAGAGCAATTTCTCAACCTTCGTGCTACTGACCTTTTAGGCTAGGTAATTTTTTATTGGTGGGATGTTGTTCTTTACATCGTAGGATGGTAGCAGTGTGTCTGGCCAATACCCAGTAGAGTCCAGTAACACCCCCTCCCCAAGTTATGTCAAAGAAAAGTGTCTCCAGACATTGTCACATGTCCCCCAGGAAGCAGCAAAAGGCGATTCACCCCTATTTGAGAACCACCAATTTTATTTTTATATTCTCACATGCATATATCCTTGAAAAATACATAGTATTATTTTCTAATTTACATAAATGGTGTGGTATTTATGTATTCTGCATCTTGTTTGGTCTATTTGTTGTTATGTTATTATGTTTCAACCACGAATGTAAATACAGTTTATCCCTTCAAGTGCTATATATTGGGTGGCCTTTAGACTGTATCCGCATGACATTTTATTTATCTGTTGATGGACATGTAAGTTGTTGCCAATTTTGCCATATAAAAACTATTCCTTGGGGTGCCTGTGTGGCTCAGTCAGTTGAGTGTCCAAATCTTGATCTTAGCTCAGGTCTTAATCTCACGGTTGTTAGTTCAAGCCCTTTGTTGGGCTCCATGCTGGGCATGGAGCCTACTTTAAAAAAAAAAAAAAAATTCCTCAGCAAATATTTTTGTCCGTGCCACCCTGAGCATATATGTGATTATCAGAAATATTGAAGAACAGCTTATTTATTTATTTAGAATATTGTTTGTTTATTTATTTTGAATATTGAAGAAAAGCTTATTTATTCAGCTTTGTTATAAATTACCAAGTTGTTCTCTAAACAGGGTTTATTTATTTATTTACACTCCCAATCATCAGTGGATGTCATCTTATTTACTCCATATTCCTACTGATACTTGATATTGTAGAATTCTTATTCTTTGCTCTGAATATCTTAACTGGTATCTTATTGTTATTTTAATTTACATTTTCCTGAATAGTAGTGAGTCAATTTTTTAAACTAGTCGGTCCTTTGGGATCTTCTAGTCAACTACATTTTTTTTTTTTTAGTCAGCTACATTTTAAGATGAAAAAACAATACTAAGAATGTATGTTTTACTTCTTTTATATTACTTATATTTGCTAAGAATATTTTTCTGTCTCATTGTTTTATGTTCCTTATTTTCTTGTGCTGAATTCAGCATCAAATCAAATGGAAACCTTTCACATTGTCAGCCAAGGTGGGAAAAAAAAAAGAAAAAATTTTGATAGTACAAGTTGACCAGCCACCCCAAGATGATGGCTCTTTACCAAACTGATTGTGTTTGGCACAGGGCCTAGTCCAGGGAGGGCACTCAAGTATTTGCATGAATGATTGAATGAACCCTAAGATGTAATGAGCTAAAGTCAAAGTCCTAGGAGCAGTTTAAAAATACCCTTAAAATGGGTTTTCTCATCTCTTGGAGCTCAAGTTTGATTTCCTGATTCTGTCTGTACCCCGCAGTGGACGTCAGGATTACTGATAAGGGGAGGAAGTGTCAACATTTTCCTTATTAGGATGGGTTTCCCAGTGAATTTTGACCCATGCTACTGGGGGCAGTCCTCCCAGAGGCCAGCTGATAGGCCCTGCAGAGTTGACCCCCTGGGGTAGAGTGCTGTCCCCCGAGGCACATGCAGTTTCCTCTGGAAGGCCTCTGGAGAATGACTGGAAGAGGTCCAGCCAGTCTGCACTGCAAACTTCCACGACACTAGTAAGCTTATCTTCCAGACAACCTCATTGCCATTAACAAGCCCAGCATCTCAGGTCCCAGTAAGTATGCCAAAAATGATTTCAGTGCCCCACGCACACGCAAGTTTAATTGCTTTGTGGTTGTATAAGATGCGAGATGAAGGAACAGGATTGCCTGCAAGGAATGCATTTGTGTGTGTAGTTGTGTAATTTATCGCATCACAGATATTCATGTCCATCAAAGCAACATGGAAATGTATTTGTTTTACTTGGTGTTTTGGAAGAATAACGCACATAGTTAAGCTTTCCCTAGAGTTAAACTTTGTGGGCTTATTTTTGTGCTAAATGGTGCACATAATGCATGGTAATATTTTGTAAAACTGAAAAGATATTTCTTGTTGAAAGAGATTGTTTAAAAGGCTTTTTAAATCTACCACATGGAGGGTGCTACAAAGTCCATTTCTGTGTTTATTTCTTTTGTGATCCTTGTTTTGAGTAGGCATCTCTGGACGGCCTACTATGGGTAGTATGCTGTCCCTGTTGCAGGAGCTGGAAAGACAAATAAGAGGGAGGCCCTCTCTTTCCAGCTTTTGGTTTAATCGAGATAAGGACATGTGAACAGATAGTCCCTATGAAAGGTGATAGGTACCAGGTGATCCAGGACAGAGAGGAGGAACCCAATACCCACTTTGGGAAAGTTGCAAGTTTCCCACTGTATCCTGAATAATGAATGTGGATGTGATAAAGAAGGGCCAGGGGTGGGGATGAGGCTGGGGGTGGGTATTCCAAGCAGAGGGAACAGTATGTGCAAAGGCTGGGAGTTGTGAGAAAGCCTGACATTGTGGGGAGAACTGTTTGTTATTATTCATTCTTGTTTGGTCTGAATGTATGAAAGACACCTATGCCCTACTTGTGGGAATAATTTGTTCAGATAAAATCCCATTATCACTCCAAATCATGCTATCTAACACAAGCATTTTAGTGCCCAGCTGGTGGCCCCCATTACCAATGCTTCATTGATCTGGACACAGTGACTTCTCTCCAGGGAATGTTTGCTCAACAAATGCCTTCTTCCGGCCAATTTCATACAGGCCACACTTTCAGTGAGGATCCTGATGGTGTGCCCACTTGCATTTTATTCAGAAGAGATGAGAAAGGAAAAAAAAAAAAAGAGGGGAAGAGAGTTGAGCCAAGTAATCCCTGATTTTTTTTTTTTACTACAGATTTTTTTTTTTTTCCTATCAAGTCAATTACCCAGCTACAACCTCAGTCTGTTTAGAACTAAAATTTGAAGTCCACATCCAGACTGCAGAGAACACTGTGGAAGAAAAGATCCAAGAAACCTTTGGGACTGGCTTGTCAGACCTCCTTTCATAAATATGTACTGAATTCAGAAACTGCTCCATTTCCACGGAGAAGCTAGATCTCCATGGTGGTTGGAGTTCTGGGCCATGGAGCTGGGGAGCAGGTGAACATGGCTTGGGTAGAAGAGAATCCCTACGGAAACCACTTGCAGGACCTGGGATATTTATTATCGACTAGATTATTACTTCCATTCATGCAGAGAAGCATCTGAAGGAGACTATTTTTTTCCCCCAGAGATGTCATTATCAGAGGTAAAAATAACATGGGAGCCATAAGGATGCCTTGGAAAGCTGAGGGCATGGCTGGGGCTGGTGGAAGGAGGACCCTGGTGCGCAGAGCACAGGGACACAATGCAAATAATGGCGCGCCCTGCTGGAGAGCGTGGGTGTGCGCAGGATTGCCCTGCAACACTGCAGTGAAGGGGAGATGGAGGACAGGAGCTGCTTAAGGTCAAGGTCAGAGATCCATCTTCCTAGAGGTAGAAAAGGTGGTTTGTGGAACAGTGAGGTTGGAAGGTGCTGGTTCAGACCTTTCCACTCCATGTTGAAATTGAGTGAGTTTCCAGACTGATTTGAGAAGAAAACTTAAAATTTCAGGGATTCTTTCCTTCCCATCCCTTCCTTCATCTTTTCCTTCCTTGACTTTATTTTTTATTTTTATTATTTTTTTATTTTTAAGATTTTATTTATTTGAGAGAGAGAGAGAACAAGCAGGGGAGAGGGACAGAGGGAGAGAGAGAAGCAGGCTCCCTGCTGACAAGAAGCTGGATTTGGGGTTTGAATCCAGGACCCTGAGATCCTGACCTGAGCTGCAGGTAGCTGCTTAACCCACTGAACCACCCAGGTGCCCCTAGACTTTATTTTTTAGAACGGTTTTAGATTTATAGAAAAACTGAGCAGATAAGACAGAGTTCCAAGATACATTTCCTTTTCTGCACACAGTTTTTCCTGTTACCAACATGTTGTATTAGTGTGGTTCCATAAAAAAATTAATGAATCAATACTGATACATTATTATCACTAACATTCATAGTTTACCTTAAGATTCACCCTTTGTGTTGTGTAGTTTTATGTTTTTATCTTTAAAAAAGATTTTATTTATTAATTTAAGAGAAAGAGAACGAGCAGGGAGCCCAATGTGGGACTTGATCCAAAGATCCTGAGATCATGACCTGAGCCAAAGGCAGACGCTTAACTGACTGAGCCATCCAGGTGCCCTCTATGGTTTTGACAAGTGCACAATGTCATGTATCCTCCATTACAGTATCATACAAAATGGTTTCACTGCCCCCAAATCCCCTGTGCTCCGCCTGTTCCTCACACACCTTCCCTCCCCTCCCCACGCCTGCACCCCCAGCCTCCAAACCCCTGGCAACCGCTGATCTGATCTTTTTATTGTTTCCATGGTTTTGTCTTATTCAGAATGTCACATAATTGAAATCAGACAGTCTATAGCCTTTTCAGACTGACATCCTTCACTTAGAAACACTCATTTAAGACTCACCCAGGGGCGCATGGGTGGCTCAGTTGGTTAAGCATCTGACTTTGGCTCAGGTCATCATCCCAGGGTCCTGGGATGGAGCCTCGTGTCTATAACCTCAGCACAATGGCTAGATTGTATGGTAAAGACTAAATGTTTGGCTTTGTAAGAAAGTGCTAAACTGTCTTCCTAGGTGGCTGAACCATTCCTTCTTGCTTTTTAACTTTCCATCTGACTTTAGTTTGAAAACAGAAGTCAGAGATAATTTATGGAGAAATGCAGGTGCTACTTAGGATGTAGCACACTGACTTTAAAGTACCTGTTTTCTTTTACGTAGGATACAGTAGCAGAAGACTTGACCAACAGTGCTTTTTACTATAAGGACATTTATTGTTTACTTAACCAGAAGACAGCAGCAAGTGCCTTCAGATTAATTAAATAGCTCAAGGACGTCATCAAGGACCCAAGCTCTCTTCTCCTCTTCTGCTCACCCACATGAAGTATGTTGGCCTTTGGTCTTTTGCTTGCTCTTCTTAGTTTCAAGATGGCTGCTGGAACACCAGGCATCACGCCCTCATATGCTCAACAGGAATAAAGAGGAAAAGGAAACACCAATAGCTCTCCTCTTACTTTGGCTCTGTCATCAGAAAATTGACCATTAGCAGATTTCCTCTGACATTTTATTGGCCTCAGGTGGGTCATATAGTCACTCTGGCTGCATTGAGGCTGGGAAGTGGCTGTTCTGAACCCCTCCAATGTTTGGCCAGGCCTCACCCATTTATCCAGTGGACACCCATTTATCCACCAGGCACTTTTTTGACTTCAGTTGTCATTCATCTGTGATAGGAGGGTTGGGGTGTTAACTTACTTTCAAACTGTGTTTCCTTGAGCCCTGAGTTTCTGATGATGAGCTTAGGGGTCCCTGCTGGGAAAGGGAGTGGGGATAGAGTGAGCTAGGTTCTGGCCTCCCACTTCTTCTGGACAAGCATACTTCCAACATCCTCGTAGGTTAGGGCTCCTGGAGGGTTTCTTTTGGATAAGGCATGGCAGCTAGTATTAAGACTGAAAGCACCCTGAACTAGATGACAGTCAATGTTTCTATCAATTGGAAGAGTCAGATTTTTGGACCAAGGTGAAGCAAGGCTATTCGTCTCCTAAGTACTTCATAAAATCCTTGGAATTTTTGTCTTGAAAGCTTTGCCAGATGCACATGTTGAGCACCTGTTAAAAGAAAATTGGTTTTGTCCTCTGTCCTAAAGGAGGAGGACTTTGCCATTTGGAAAGTGGTTTAAATCTTTCTTCTTCCTTGACAAGGAAATGGTCTGGAGCTGGAAGATAAGATGGTCAGCAGCCCGAGCATTACCTCTAAAAAGTAAAAAATTTGATCTTTCTTCGTCTTTTCAAACATAGCAAATCAAATATCCTTCAGTCACTGCGGGAAAGGATGATTTGTGTTCTCCTCTCTCCTTTTCTAACTTTTGCCCATGTTTACGTGAAATGTGTGGCTTTTCTCATGGGTATTTTATATTTGATGTTATTTTGCATGTATGTGCTGGAAAATGTTGTGGGCTGTTAAAATACATTCAGTTAAAATGCTTTGTAATCAGCCTTTATTTCCTGGAGTGATTTTATGAAATCTTATGGAATATAAAATACATTAACAAAACAAAACAGAATTAGGTGTGTGCTCATGTGTGCTCGCTGAGGACGAAGGTGTGAATCTGCTGCTGAGCGAAGCCGACATGTTTTGTTTTTGTTTTGCCTGCTTCCTTCTTTTCTTTCTCCTTTCCTTTCTTTTTTTTTTTTTTTTTTGGAAATAACTCCAGTGGCTCCATGGTTCACACAGCACACTGTGATATATGGACAACTTGCTGATGCTGATTCTAGCCTGGGCGCCTGGGCCATTCTGGTGTTGCTGGTATAGTTTTTGAATAAAGAAACCCCGCTGTGTGCAAGACAAAGGGCCTCAGTTCTAAGTGAGCATATGCTTTCTGATGTTTCATGTCGACATGTGTCATCTCATTTACAACACATAACTCCCTCCAAAGTAAGTGCGATCTCCTTCTGCAGTGGAACACAGTGAAATACCAGACTCATGCCATATTAGTAAACAGCCAAGAAGCGGCAGAACTAGAGATGGAGTCTCCCCAGAAGCCTGAACAGTTGCCACGAAGTTCATTGCCCTGCCCTTCCAGAATAATTGGCCCTTCTCACGTAAATGCAAGGGAAAGAGAATTATAATTTTGGAACACTTTGTGTGTGTGCCAGATAATTTGCATATTTTATAGTGTTTACTCCTCAGAATAGTTCAAGGGAAAAGAGAGTTTATGCTGGCCTGTGGTATGAGGGTTACAGTATTATCCCCATTTTATGTCACAGCAGACAGAGGGTTGAGAATTGTAGAGGAGACGTGTCCTCCAAGGACATGTGAAGATCTCCTAAGGATGTTGATGAAAGGGTACTCCAGATAATATGCCTTCGGGCTTCTGCAGATTTCTAGAATTGCCCCAAAGTGATTACTCAGCTATTCCTATGACTGATGGCACAGTCATGAGGTCCAAAAGGGTGGTGAATGTTTGTTTACTGGAAGAAGAAGATTAAAAACACCCTTTCCTCCTTTCCCACACACTTTCACAGTGGCTCATCGTCACAGTCCTTGGGGCCCCCCTCTTTGCCTGCACAGGGCTGGCATTGGGGCTGACATGGAGGGCATGGTGTACGAGTGTGGCCTAACTCCTCACAGGGCCTTCTGGGAGTGGGTTCATAACAGATCAGTGGTCCCTCCAGTGAGGACTCACTGGCTGAAAGTCTTTACATTAAAATTGAAGTTGACATGCAACAAAATTGCTTGATACTCCCCCTTCCCCAAGTCCTGGGAGAGAATCATTCCCTTCCTGCTCTCCTTTCCCCAAAGAAGTTTATTGAATGAGTTGAATAAAGGGCTTGATTCCAGCCCTCATAGTCTTGTCCTGGCAGGGCCTAGGTAGGCTAATGACAACCAGCAAGACAGATCAAGGAGGAACCAGAACCTGGAATGGATGTATGTGCCCCTTGGATTGAGGTGGGCTCCAGATGGGAGGGCAGAAACCGTTGGAGACTGAGGATCTTTGTCCCATCAAGTGGCACAACATTGTATCTAGACTGGAGGCTCACAGGGGCAGATGCTGGGTGGTTGCTTTTGAGGGCACCTCTGAGGAGTCTGCTCCTTGCCCCGTGAAACTTCAGCATGAATGAAGCTGGGTCCAGACTGGCTTTGTCTGGTAGCTCAGTACATCTGAAAAGGAAAGTCACTTCTGGGTTGGAACATGCCAGCAAGGCAGGAATGATCCTTTTGGGAGGTTAGTCTGAAGCCGTGAGTGGTGGTTCCCAGAAAGGAGCTGGGAAGAGCCCGGTTTTCTGTGCCTCTGGGATTGGGGATGGAGGCCCTGGGAAGTAGTGAGGGAGGGACTTACACACTGGGCACAGAACTGTTTAATAAGTCTATCAGGGGACTGAGTGTAGGAGAAATAGCACCACAGTGCCAAAGTGAAGGTCATCTTTTATTTCTGGTTTCTGAGTGGGATTTGTGGAGGAAGGCAGGCGATAGCAGTAGCAGTACACAAGAGTCTGCCCTATCTTCTCGTCCCTTGCCTTTCTTTGTCATTCCCTGGGGGAGGAAAATTTTGCCCTTTGGTTTCCTTGCTTAGAAAAGTTCTTTTTTGTTTGTTTGTTTCAAGTGTCCAGGAATCCTATGTTAGGAGGGAAATAAAATAATGGAAACAAAGGGAGATAAACAATGTTGGTGAAGTCAGTCCCTTTTGGATTCCCTACCTGAGTTTCCTTATACTGTTTTTTTTTTAATTAAACAGAAAAGAGCTTCAGAAGAAAGAACATTTGATGATTAATTAAATACTTACATTTAAATGAATATGTCATTGGGTTTTCCTGTGAAAGAAACTTTAAAGTGCCGGAGGTAGGAAGGGAAAAGAAAAATGAAACAGATACTGACCTCCTTCCTTTCTAGGTGACTGAGAATACAGTTCAAAAGCCCTTTCTTGCTTTTCATGTATTTACACATCTTTTAGAAAGGTGATCCTGGGAGCAGAAAAAAGTAGGACATATTTACTAGTATCTGTTGTGCCTCAGGGACTGTGATAAACTCTGTATGGGTGTGTACATTTAATGCTCACAAAAGTGCCAGTGAAATGTGTGTTACTGGTCACCTTGATGAGAAAGTTGAGGCTTCGAGAGGTTATGTGGGCTGCCTAAAGAGAAATAACTGGTAAATCCACCCGAGGGATTCCAACCCTGTCTTCACAAACATGCTGTCCTTAACCCTGCTGGTATGTGTATGCTACCGAATGGGACTGGCGTACAGATGCCTTTGATAGCCATTATTTTTACCCTACATGTTCCTTACATTGATTCAAAGGTGACCTTGCACTTTCTTTCAGTTTTCTCAACCTTTGATGCCTAACCCTTCCTGTCTTGAGTATGACGTATTTTAAGCATTGCTATTCAAAGGGATAAAAAAGTTAAGAAATGAAATTAAAGTGTATACTGTGAGAGGACATAAAAAAGTATTTGGAATTTCTGTTGGGTCTTACTTTATTTCTTGTCCTAATATGTAAGTAGACTAAAATTCAACTTATTATATATTTTACAGCTATTCTATCTTATTCATTAGAATTTGAGACTGTGCTGAATTTTTATATATCCAGCCAGTTTCTTTCTAATGAAAATTCCTCTCCTCGGTCTGTACTATTCTGTCTTTCTTAGGGTTCAGCTCTCAAATTTGGGTTAATAATCTTCATAATATGATGCAGTCATTTTTTATTTCTTCCTTTTTCTTGTTCAGTGACAGCATTTGATGCTATGAGTTTTCCTCTTTTTTTTTTGTATATAGCATTATCAAATAATTCTGGCCAATATTTGTTGGACACCAATGATATTCTAGCATAAAGAAAAAAATAATTCTACTTAAAACTTGAAAATAGGCAAATAGACAAAAGGATGACTGTGTGTCCCTTCAAAATCATCCCAGATTATTGGGACCACCCAAGGATTATCTAATTCTCTAGCTGTATTGTCTTTCTTTGCTTTGCTTTGATTTACTCTTTACTGGTTTTTTTCTTTTTAAGATTTTATTAATTTTATTTCTTTTTAAGATTTATTTATTTGAGAAAGAGATAGAGCAGGAGCAGGGGGAAGGGCAGAGGGAGAGAGTAGTAGACCCCCCACTGAGTGCAGAGCCCCACATGGGGCTTGATCCCAGGACCCTGAAATCATGAGATCATGATATAAGCAGAAGTCAGATGCTTAACTGACTGACCACTCAGGCACCCCTACTATCTACTGTTGGTTAAGGTATTTTACAAGTAGGTAAGGGTAGATGAATACCTATAGGAAATGGTGTAATGCAAATGATTCTTGTCCTTTAGTAGAATAATCCCCCAAGATATAATTTTGCTACCGTGCAAGGCATTACCCAGTTTTGTATCTACTTCAACAATTTTATTTCAGCTGTCCTTTCAATGACTATATATAAATATGTCTTTTCTCCTATAATCCCCTGAAACAACTTTTCTATCCCATTGGTTTTCTCACTGAATTAAATACATCTTTAATATGTATTCACCTTATATTTGCATGAAGGTCGTGTTTTTAATGTTTTTAAAATTGCTTTACACTAGGAACAATGTATGAGGCTTTCACCTCTGTCAAAAAGACAGACGGCTGGGCATTAGTTAAAACAGTAAACCTGATGTTACAGGAACTATTGCAATAGGGGAAGAAGAGGACTGGGCTCAATTCCGAATGCAACAAAGGAAAGTGGAGATTTATAGCCATGCATCAGGGAGGGGGTCAGTGGATGGAAAATTACTAAGAGGAAACATCAAGAACAGGGAATTCTTGTGAAACCAACTCAACAGGATTCTTGCTGAAGGCAGACCAGGGTGATCACCTATCACCTGGAGGATAAGGGAAGATGAAGAATTTCATCAGATACTTTAAGCTGATTCATCAGATACTTAAGCATCTCTTAAGCTGATTTAGCAGGACTCTTGCTAAAATTGGACTCCACAGGAACAGAGGTGGAAGGTCATAGTTGGGCTTAGTTGAGCAGAGGACTCAGGAGCCTGACTAAAATTTGCTCAAGGAGAAAATCCTTGTCATATGCATAATGGAACTTAGTTTAATCTTCACATAAATCTTAGGTGAGCTTACCATTGTCTCTAACTGTACTTAGGAAGAAACAGGCTCAAGAGCATTCAGGTGAGGATAATGTGGAGACACCAAGGGAGCCCAGGTCTGTGTGAATCAAGATCAACTTCAGCATGTTACTCTGAGGAGTCATGGGCTTCTCAGCGAGAAGAGCAATGACACAAGTGTGACCCGATTGAGTGCACAAAAGAATATGGATAAATAGAAGGAAGAAATAGGTGAAGGAAAAAGTTTGAGATCACTTACAAAACAACTATGAGACTGTTGTGTTTTTTCCTCCATGGGTCAAAATGAAAATGTGCAGAATGTCTGTGCAATTGTAGAATTGGATGGACTGTACTTGGAAAGTCCCCATGTCCTACCTCAGACTTGAATATTTACTTCTTTGATATACAGAGAGAAGGGTTGCAAACAATAAGTAGCTTGCTTTACACTAACAACAACAACAACAACAAAAATCAAAATGTTGGGAGAGGAGAACTGTGGTTGCTTCTAGGCCCTTGGCAGACATGGGGTTTTCATCTTTCACTATGGAAGCGTACCGTTCCAAAGCTTAGCTTTTTAACACCATGGGGTGTTTTCACTTTTTCTCAAGGATCTCCTAAAGTTCTCAAAAAAAATTGGTTATAATTCACTTTACTTAAAAATAAGTACATGAAGGGCGTGCTATGAAATTAAGTCAACAATATGCTACTTCAAGTCCAAAATCACTGGGAGGGATTAGGGAGATATAAGTGGTATGTGGTAGCCAGAGAAGCAGGGATGAACGAGTATTAAAACCTCTCTCTCTTTCTTCCTGTAAAACCACTCCCAGCTATGCCCACAGAAGTCACTGCAACAGGTAACATTAGGAGCTCAAATATAATTAACGTGCTAGGGCTGTAACTGCATGCCTGCTATCCATCTTTAGCAGCAAACTCTGTCCTTGAAATACTCTACCGACTGGCTTGAGTGTAACTTCCCTGGGATTCCAGATTAGAGGTTGGGAAATTGGTTTTGTGCTTGGAAGTGCTGAATCAGCAACACCTACTGTTGTTACATTCTGGATCCTGATTACAAGTATCCCCACTCCCAACCATTTAATCCAGAAGCCCTCTGGGCACTCCTAATTCTTTTCTCTCCTCCACTTCTCACATGCCTGCAAAATCCTGTGGATATTGCATTCTGTGCTTCTAAAGAATCTGCCCCTGTTTCCTCTGCATCATTCCTGCCCCGGATGAACCCTCCTTGGCCTCTGGTCTGAAGATGACTTCAGTGGTCTCCTAACATATGTCCTTCCCTCTGTTCCCTGCTTCTTCCTCTCCGTAAATGGGTTCCTCTCAATGTTGTAAAAATACCCATATGATCTTGCCAGTTGGCTTGAAACCCTTCAGTGGTTTCCCAGGGCTTACGGACTTGCTGAGCATCCAAAGCCTTTCTGGCCCAGTCCCCGTCCCCCTTGTTCTCCAGTCTCCCCTCTCCTGGAGTTCACCTTTGTACCAGTCTGATCTGCCATCTGCTTATACTGGCTTTCAGGCGGAACGTGCAGACCTTGCTGAGCCAGCCATTCCTGTGTTGGACAGCTTCCCTCTCAGCCTGGCCTGGGTCAAGCATCTCCTTCTCACCACTGCGCTGTAGCTGTTTCTTTGTAACATTGCTGTAAGAGACCATGCTGTCTGTCCCCTAGGGGCTGGGTGTCCCTGTGCTTAACAGGGAGAGGCTCCCCAGAAATGTCTGTGGCTTGAATGAACAAATAGGTGAAATGGAGCCTTTCTTGCATGAAAAAACTTAATGCAACTAACCTCCATTTTGCTCTGGAGAATTTGCGTGAGAAGGATCTAAGATATTCTGTTGTTCAGCCACAAAAGCCATGTCATCCCTTCTTCTTTTTTTTTTCTTCTTTATCCCATCTCTTTATATAAATGCATCTGTATAAATCAGCTGTCATTATTGTCACTACAGTGCCCTCCAAGGAGGAGGCAGGTACACTGGAGCAGAGAGGGTTAAGCCCTCCCTAGGTCAGCCTGACTTTGGGGTGGGCAGGCAGTCTTCACGGACATGTGGGATTTGACCACCACCACCAAAAAACCCACAAACAAACCAAAAACAAACAACAACAACAAAACCCACCAAAAAAACCCAAAAAACAAAAACCAAAAAACCAAACCCAAGTTGGGGGGAAAAAATAAACATGACCAGCAATGGGACAAATCAAAATCAGGTACCAACTGGTAACATGCAAGGAAAAGGATGCAGCTTCACTTTTCCGTGATTTTCCTGCCAAAAACTCATAACCTGACTCTAATCACAGGAAGCATCAGGCAAAGCCAAACTGAAGGACTTCATACAAAATAAACAGCCTGTAATTTCAGAAACTGCCAAGGTCAGAAAAATCAAGGGAAGACCTAGGGAGGTATTTTAGGGTGAAGGAGACCAAAGAGACGTAACAACTTAAAAGTACCTGGTGATTCTGAACCTGATCCTTTTGCTATAAAGTACATTTTTGGGTACATCCTTGTGGTCCAAGGAGCAAATGTAACATGTATTACATGTTAATTTCCTGATGTTGATGTTTGTGTTGTGGCTGTGGAGAAGGGTTATAGCTGTAGGAAATACACACCAAAGCATCAGGGAAGCATCAGGGAGTGTTGAGCTTGGGGTTGGCGAGTTACTTTCAAATGCTAAAGAGAGAAAGAAGGGTATTATATAGTTGCAATTTTTTTTTTTTTTTTGTAAATTTGAGATCACTGCAAAATAAATTTTTAAAAATTTATTTAGGGGGTACCTGGGTAGCTCAGTGAGTTAAAGCCTCTTCCTTCGGCTCAGGTCATGATCCCAGGGTTCTGGGATCGAGCCCCACTTCCGGGCTCTCTGCTTAGCAGGAAGCCTGCTTCCCCTCCTCTCTCTGCCTGCCTCTCTGTCTACTTGTGATCTCTGTCTGTCAAATAAATAAATAAAATCTTTAAAAAAAAAGTTATTTATTTGAGAGAGCGGGCACACGCAGGTGTGGAGGGGGAGGGGCAGAGGGAGACTCAGACTTGCCACTGAACAAGGAGCCCGAGACCGGGCTGGATCTCACCACCTTGAGATCATGACCTGAGCCGAAATCAAGAGTTGGACACTCAACTGAGTGAGCCACCCAGGCGTCCCCCAATAAGACATTTTTTAAAGAAAAAAAAGTCAATAGACAAACTTGGACTTGTTCCCAGGGACAGGTTGACCTCATGAGATTGGACTCTTGGTGTATTTATGGTGATGGAACTGTGCAGAAGAAGGGCTTGGTTTTCCTTGAGCCGAACTGGAAGTGAAGCCGTGATGAAGTTGAGGGGCATGGCTGAGAGCCAGTGTGCATCCTGTGTCATCGTCTCCCCGACAGCCAGCCCTCAGCAGGTCACCTTACCTGAAAACAGGCTCAAAAGACAGCCTGTCACCTCCAGGAGAGCAGAGCTGCCTCCCAGTGGTAAGCGCCATTGGCAGGTTTCTAGCGACTGGGGAGCAAGATGCCAATTTGATGGTGACTTACTGTGAGAAATGTAACCGAGGCCACCGGCCCTCTTTGATGGGGAGATTTCCTTTGTATAGCGGACTTCAAGGGAAGCCTGGTGGTAACCCGGACAGTGGGTGATGAGCAAGGAATCACAATGAGGAGAGCTGGCCAGTGCGATTGGGGTCTGGAGGCATCCTGCGAGGGGAGCCTGATTCCTCCATCCTGCACCGGAGCCTCACACTTGGCAATGGGACGTGGAGGCGCGAATCTGTGGCGGGGCTTGTACTCCCTAGGGTAGAGCTGGGTGGCTTCCCAGACTCCAATTTTTGTCTGCTTTCATGGTCGGCCACCTCTCTGCATCTGGCTGATGGGTTCTTGCTTTAGATATGGTAATAGCCTCAGCCGGGTTGTGGACTCTCAAATGCCATTGCCTCTCTAGGATTCTGTGTTGACTCTTGGGTTGGTTCGATATGTTCACTCTCAGAGGCATAGGCTGCTTTATTCAAGTGCCTTAGAGGTCTCCCCTTGCCACGACTAGCCACGTGGGAACTTGGGCTAGAGAGACGCTGTACTCTAGAATAGCAACTTCCCTTTTGCTATTTGTTTTTTTTTTTTTTTTAAAGTCTAGAGCCATGTAAAAGGAAGGAAAGACTTAAAAAAAAAAAAGAAAGAAAGGCTTAGCTTCTTGGAATATCTTGTTATCTTTAGAGTTCCTTAATTTCCCTAGGTTGCAGACTTTTGGAAATTTGGCCAAAATAGATACTTTTCCTTTTTGAGAGCACTGTGCCCCTCCACTGTGAACCAGAGTTATTCAGATTTCGGAGCACAGTCCGTGTGGGGCTGACTGTTGTGTGTGTGTGGTGACGAGAGCTCTCTTTCTGCAGCTGAGGTGTGAGACACCCCGGCCTCCTATCCCCCCTTCCTTCTCGCACAGGTGCTCACATCTCTGCCAGGGCACTCTAAGACCCCTGGGTACTTAGCTCTGGAACTTAAGGTTCCAAACGGCTCCGTATGTAAAAGCCACTTGTCTCCGGGTGGGTGTTGCCTGAGGTTGCCCAGCCTTGATTGAGTCTGTTGAGTGCCAGAGCTGGTTTTTGAAGAGCTGCCTGAAATCTGGAATACACGTGAGCCCACAGAAAGAAGCAGAGGTTCTGTACAGCTCGTCAGGGAGGGACCAGCCAAAAAGAGTCTGGGTCCTTCTGTGAGTGATGAAGGGCTGGGTGCTTTCAGGCGTGCATCCCGGGTTCTTCTTCAAAGGACGGTTAGAAGGCAGTTGTGATTTTTGCTGAGAAAGAGCATATACATATATGGATTGGCTTACACTCATCCAAGGTAAGGGTCTTCAGTGTAGTGTAATTTTATATTTTGTTTTCTCCTCTTCCCATGCCATGATAAGGCCTTCACACAAATGCCTTTAGAAATGATAATCAGGCGCACCTGGGTGTCTCAGTGGGTTAAGCCTCTGCCTTCAGCTCAGTTCATGATCTCAGGGTCCTGGGATAGAGCCCCAAGTCGGGCTCTCTGCTCAGCAGGGAGCCTGCTTCCCTCCTCCCCCTCTGCCTGGCTCTCTGCCTACTTGTGATCTCTCTCTGTCTGTCAAATAAATAAATAAAATGTAAAAAAAAAAAAAAGAAATGATAACTAGAACATGCCTGCTTTGGCGTTTCCATACCATGGGAAATTGAACCCCAGGTTCAGTTGGGGGTGGGGAAGCAGCATCTATACAGTCACCAGGTTGGCTGCTGAGCCCTGGCATGGCCATCTGTGATCTGTGGGGGATGTCTGCAAACACAGTGTCCTCTCATGTGACCACCGGGTCACCAGGTGTGCAGAGCACCTGGTGGGCAGACACAAGAGACTGGGGGGCAAGGTGGTGAGTGTCTGCAAGGCTCTAGGAGCTGACTTGGTTTCCATTTGCAAACAAAGCAAAACTGAAAGCCCCGCATGAATTCTGGCACTAGTTTTTACCATCTGTTTGATTTTTTTTTTTTTTAAACCGGGTCAGGGGCTGCGATGAGTATCAAACTCTGTGGCCCAGAGAAAGGATTAGAAATAGAATCACCTGAAACATGCTATTCAAAGCAGGTAGGCCCTGAGGTCGGCTGAGGGACCTATAACTTTCACTTTCATTCTGTCCCTGGGCCTCCTTGTATCTAGGAGTCAGAGAATAATAATAAAGGCAGGCTGTATCAAGAAATGTGATCCTTGGGGTACCCTCCTAAGCTGTGCCTCTGTCAGTCAGATTTCCTATGTGCTGGAAAGAGTTCTGCCTTTCCCAGCTCTGCCAGGCATTCCCCTCAGCGAGGGGGGCATGGGCTGGATGTGAAACTGATCCCTCCTCTTGCAAGTGGTGAGGCTGACAGCTGTGTAAGGAAGCGCTCCCTGGAATGGGCTTCGGGTCTCTGCTCCATCAAGAGGCAGACTTCTACTCCCAATGACAGCTGCAAAGTACAGATTTATGGCAGGGCCCTAGCTCTGAATTCCAGTTACCACTTGAGTTTCCAAAGAGTCTGCATTTCCCTGTCTGTGGTGCATTTTTACAACTTGCCACTGTGATGGCCGATACACAGCCATCCCCAGTGACTAGTATTTCTAACCAAATGATTTACAGAATGAGAGCACAGGTGATGCATATTTAACACTTTCTGCTCCTTGCCAGGTGAGAGTGCTGGGGAATCTGCTGTGCATTTCAAAAGGATGGAGAGTCAGGTGGGATGGGGACAGCCAGGAGATTGTGGAAGCCGAGTGACACCTACGAGGTTGTGGAAGACACGTATTTCTGTTTACAATAATTATTTTTTGTTTCAGAGAATGGTTCTCCCTGATGAGGGTAGCAGGTGCCAGAGCATTAATAAAGGATTTTGGGGGACACTTGTATTTCATGCTTTATGCCCGCCCGTAGGTGAACGAGGTAGCATTCGGTTCTGCCACTTTTCGACAGTCTGTTTCCTATGCTCGAAGGATGGCTGGATTCGCTATTGTTAAGAGCAGGATATTGAGGATCTGGAGACCAGCATGTCCCCTGAGCTCATGCTGTCATCCTTGCCTGTTAAAGCTCCACAGGGCAGGAGGATGGAAAGTATGTCTCCTAGTTTGACAGTTTGTGGCTCTTCCAGACTCTTGTACAGGGGAGATGTTTTAGCAAGGGATTGAAATGTACAGGTTTCAAGTAACAACTTTGTTGCTTCTGTTAGAGGAAATCCACATGTCTGTCCACATGCACGTCAGCACAATGGAGGGAAAAAAAACTCAATGTTTTAAAATAGATCTTTAAAAACATTACCAAGACTACTTAGTGCTTTAAAAAAAAAATCCTTCTTCTGAACTTTGAAAGTCTTTTTCTCCACACATAAAGGAAAGGCCTTATGTGGCTGTTTTGCTTAATGTGGGTTGGTTTTATTTTGGACTCTTTGAAACCCAGCGTGAAGGCTAAAATTCTATGTGGAGAAGTAAAAAAATGAAAGGAATGACGAGGTTTTGGGTATGCTAAATTAAAGTGACAAGGTACAGATAACAGGGCATGGCTGTGCCCACAAATTAGCCCTCTCTAATTTGCTGCTAGGGAAAGTACTGCTTTGGTGTGCATTGTAATTTCTTTCTTGAATTAAAAGTTTAGAAAGTCTAGTTTGCTCCAAAGTGAAAACCTGAAAAACACAAGCCTTTCAGTTTTGAAATGGCCCATGGTTCCCTATGTTCAAGGAAGTGTTTGAGCAAAATCTTGCCTCAAAAATATGTAAATTACATGGTTTCATTTTTAGAAGCCACACTGTGTGTTAGATTATCTTGTGTGTGCCTTCAAGTCAGCTTTTCCCAAAGTTTTTGTCCCAATCTGGGATGTATTTTGTGTTGAGCAGGTGGCAGCTGTATTTTCTGTGGTCTCTGTAGCGGAGGTACCGTGTCATGTTCGGAGTGGATTCCTGATGGGAGAGGGAGGTAAAGAAGGCCCGAGTAACTTTCTCCAGCTTTCATGTAGTTCCAGGAAGCCGCTCAATATCGATGAGGACAGGATGGCATTTGGTTCCTCTGGCTACAACATGTCCTACCCGAAATTATACTATTCCTGTACCCCAAGCTCAACTCCCCAGAGGGCTGAAATGGCACTCTGTGAGATGAATTAGCGTATTATAAAAAGTCGGCCACAGAGAAGGTGGCATAAGACTTAGGATTGCTTACTACTCTACTGTAAAAAAAAGGCAGTTCATGATCATTCACCTTTTGTTTCTAGTTTCTGCGGGTGTTTTCTCAAGGAAAGCCCCGCGGCCTCCATATCAGATGGTCTGCTCCTGGGTGCTGGGTACTCTCATGCTCATATGAGGTTTGAATTCACCATGGTTCCTCCATACATAGACGGTTGTGGGGTTTCCTAAACAGGTGCGAGGTGGAAACGGTTTTATGGTCAAATAGATTTGGATAAACAGAGCCAACAGATTGCTTTACTGAAGGACTTTTCTGGGCCTTGAACGTGTATACACGCATGTTGTAAATTGTCAGGACAGTGAGTGAAGTGGGCATCTGGCTCAGGAATATGTTCCTCAGTGTGTCCTTGGGGCACGCTGCCTCAACGTTTGGCTCTACCTGCCTGTTATGGGTTTAATTGTGTCCCTCCCAGAAGACATAGGCTGGAGTCTTCCCCTTGCCCCCAGTACCTCAGAATGTGACATTATTTTTCAATAAGGTCCTTATAGATGTGATTAGTTAAGATGAGGTTATACTGAGGAGGGTAAGCCCTAATCCATTATGACTGGGGCCCTTAATGAAGGGAGGATTTGGACATAGACACATGCACACTGTAGGACAGTGCCATGGGAAGCTGGAGTTATGTGGTCACAAGTCAAGGAACTACTGGAAACTCGGAGGCACCCCTGGGATAGGTCTTTCCTGAGCACCTTCAGAGGGAGTATTGCTTGGCCCATACCTTAATCTCAGACTTCTAGCCCCAGAACTGTGAGGCAACATATTTTTGTTGGTTAAGTCACTCCGTTTGTGGTGCTTTGTTGTGGTAGCCCTAACAGTCTTTGCCATTCTAGACTTGAGCTCAATACCTCAGGCTTCTTTTCAGGATGGGCTAGAACCATATCCCGAGCTCTAGAAGCTTCTTAGCCAAGCTACTCACTGATTTCTTCTGAATTGGGGTTTCCTTTGTTGTATATGCTGTTTGTGGTACTTCCACTGAGGCCTGGCCTTTCTTCTCATTGACCTGGAACAGTGGTTTCTAACTCTAGTTGTACAAAGGAATTATCTAGGAAGCTTAAAAAAGTACTAATGCCTAGGCATTACCTAATTAATTAGAATCTCTGGGAGTAGGACTCAAGTATTTCCTCTGAAAGTTCTCTAGGTGATTCTAATGCACATGCAGGGTCAGGAATTGTTGAAGGAAGCAAGGGCTACGCTGGCTAAGTGTATGTTGGGGGGTGGGAGCCTGGGAGATAGAAGCACCAGCCACAATTCAGCAGGAGGTGGTGGATCCCTCGTTGAAGCCAAAGAGCTGGGTTTGAACCCTGGCTCTTCCCCTTACCTAGTGGCTCTATACTGTGGCTTACTCATTTATATAGTAAGGATTATAATGACTACCCAGTAGTCTGTGTAGGTTGCTACACAGTCTGTGTAGGTAGCACCTCACTAGACTGCTGTTGGGGTGTCTTAGCTCAGGCTGCTATAACAGAATATGATAGATTGGGTGGCTTTTAAACAACACAGACTTATTTCTCACAGTCTGGAGCCTGGGAAGTCTTAAGATCAAGGTGTCTGCACATTTGGTGTCTGATGAGAGCCCATTTCCTGGTTCCTCTTCTTGCTGTGTCCTCACATGGTGGAGGGGCCAAGGGAGCTGTCTGGGGTCTCTTTTATAAGGGCACTAATCCCATTGATGTGGGTTCCACCCTCATGACCTGATCACCCCCCAAAGACCCCTATCTCCAAATACCATCACACTGGGAATTAGGTTTCAACATAGGGATTCTGGGAAACATGGACATTTAGTCGGTAAATAAATGAGAGGGTTCAGTGAGATGCTCTGAGTCCAGGGTCTGGGAGATAAGCATTAAAGACTGTTGGTAAACCAATCAGGACACCCTGTGATCCTCTTCTCAGTGAGTCTCCCAGGGCAAGAACAGTCTGTCCCTGCAACCTGTTGCCCTTCATCCAAACCTATCCCTTGATTACTCTTTCTTATTCCTCCCTCCCTCCCCAACCTCCTGCACACTCAGTTGGCTTCCAAAACAACGGAAACCTGTGTTCTCGGTGCGATGCCCTCTTGTCAACAAATAAAAAACATTGGTTAAGAGAGTATGTTTATTCCTTAAGGAAGTGGGCTCCAGGCCGAGGATGAGGTCACTGTGGCTCATCCCATCGTGGGCTGCAGGCACGGCTTTTCTAGGTGGTCATTCGTAGCCAAGAGTGGGCAGCTAAAGCACCGCATCTGAAACACTGCCCCGGAACCCTCCAGAAGAGGAGGAGCCTCAATCTTCAGTTAATAGGTAGCTCAGCCTCTTGTAAGAGACTCCTGGCTTCTGGCTCTGAATCAGAATTTAGCCTGGTCATGCCTGCCGAATCCACATCTCCAGGGGCTGGACCTGGTGTGTGCAATTTCAAGCTCTCCAGGCCATTCTGACGCAAGGACAGAGTTGCCACCCTCCATATTCTCTACATATGTGTGTATCTGTGCGTGCATTTTGTCACGTGAAAGCCTAAGCCCTCCTTCAGTGCTTCATTCAACACATATTTAGTAGTGCTGGGCTGTCTTCTAGATGGAATATGGTGGAGAGCCAAACACTCATGCTCACCTGAAGCTTCTTTCCTAGGGAAGAATCCAGAACATAAATAAGCAAACAGATATCTGAAATAATGTCAGATTTTGAGGAGCACCAGTAAGAAAAGAATGTATGGGGGAAGGACAGGGCACTGTTGTGCTTAGGGATCAAGGCAGGCTTCCCCAAGGAGGCAACATTAGAACCCGAGTAAAGACAGGGAACAAGCCACAGGGGAATTTGGTGGTGGTGGGGGTGGTGGGGGGGATGTTCCAGGCAGAGGAGCAGCCCTGTGCTTGGTGTGCTGGAGAACAGAGGGCCAGTATAGCTGGACTGGAGGGTGGCAGGAAAAGAAGTGCAGAGATATGGTGGAGGCGAATGTAGAGGCCGACAGGATATAAATATGGCTTGGAATGTTTTTTAAGTGTGATGTGATGCAAGGTTTTGGGCACGGCAGTGACATGATCTGATCTATGTCTTAAATGGATTATCCTGGAGAATTGACTGTGGTGGGCCAAGGATGCCTGAGTCCCAGTGAGGACAGCTAAGAGGTAGATTTCCAGGCACTGTCCAAGGAAGCTTACACGTTTGCTGCTGGAAAAATATTAAACCAGTTCCTCGGCAGTGTTGGCTATATTTAGAACTTCAAAACAAAGTATAGAATATGTACTTTTTACCCTTCAAATAATTCTGTATATTTTTCAGTATGATATCTGCAGTGTTATTTCAACAAGACCGCAAGTTCAAACAATTTTGTGTTCATTTGCGTTCGTGTCTTTTTATGCATGTTCAATCCTTGATAGTTTTATTACAGATTACAGTAAAAGAAGTAGTTTGTCAGGGTCAAATTTCTGAGGCAGGCTTTTGAGTAGATCTAGAATTTAGTGTTTTTCTGAAAAATGAATTTCATTTTCCTGCAATCTAATTATTTTCATCACTCTTGTTTATAAATATTGTATCTTTTCTAATGACTGGTGCTTTTTATTTGCATCTGTATCATTTCATTAATCTCTTTGAACATAAGTAATTAAATGTGTGTTATGGACTAAATGGTTGTGTCCCTCCAAAATTCATATGTTGAAAGTTAATCCCCAGTGTGATGGCATTATGAGGTTTGGGGCCTTTGGGAGGTGGTTATGTGGGAGGACTCTGCCCTCTTGAATGGGGTATGTGCTCTTAGAAGAAGAGTCCAGAGAGCTAGCTCACTTTTTTCTTTCTGCCATGTGTTGATGAAAAGAAGAAGTAGACAGTCTGCAACCAGGAGGAGGGTCTCACTAGAAATCCAACCATGCTGGCAGCATGACCTTGGACGTCCAGTTTTCAGACTGTGAGAAATAAATTTCTGTTGCTTATAGAAGCCAGACAGTCCGTGGTTCTTTGTTACAACAGCCCAAATGTACTGAGACAGTGTGTATATTGGCATATGATTTGTGTGCATTTGTTTTCAGTTTGTGTGACCAAAATAGGTATAGGCATTCCATGGATTCTCTAAGCAACATATTCTGCACAAACCATAAGTAAAATATAGAAGAACCCCCTGAAAACCCACCCCACCTATATATTTGGAAATTTACCAAAAACTGACATCATTTTATTTATTTATTTATTGGGAGAATTATTACTTATGACAAATATTCCACATCTGTGATCCTCTCAGAAGTTCTTCAAAACCATTCCATCAGTCTTGGCCAGTTGGAGGATGGAGTCCTCTGACTCACCCATCCTGCTAATGGCCCCACAGATACAGGTTTTAAATTGGCTTTTGAACCTGCCTGTCCCCTTGTCAGCCTCATCCATGTTCATCTGGATGGACATGTGGTCCTTGGCGATGATAATGTGGTTGCTGGCAGGGTATTTTTGCGGTATGTGGAGGTCCATGAATTTGCCAGCATCCTTCTGCATGTCCAGGGCATACCTGCTCCCACTGCCAGGAGCACAGAAAGGAAGCATTGCATTCCCTGGGCAGCCAAAACCAACATCATTTAAAGTGTTGCCTAAAATAATCTTTGATTAGACACTTTTCTTGTAACACATTATAAGATAAAAATGGAAGGTAGTAGAAACATTATACTTGGTAATAAAAGGAATAAATAGGTAGAAAATAAAGATCAAAACTCAAATAAAAACTCTGAAAATATAACAAAAAATACAAGCCATTGAAACTGTGTAAGTAGACTCATTTGTGAAGTATTTCAGAATTTTTGTGTCAGATGCCCTGTAACATAAATGACAAGTCAAAATTCATGAACTCACTGGGCAGATAGAATTATAACCAAGTACTCAAAGTTGATACCCTCATCAATGGGACAAACCAACTGCATTACCTCTTGATATAAGGTATGACACCACTCCTGTTACATATCTGTCAAAAATCCATTACCAGCATCTCGCTGCAAAGAGACATTAGACAGACCCAAGTAAAGGGATATTCTACAAAATAACTTTTGTAGATTTAACCTTATTTTTCAAAAATGTCAGTGTCACACACACACACACACACACACACACACACACACACACACACAAAAGAACTGAAGAACTAAGTGATCCTTGATTAGGAGCTGGACCAGAGAAATAAACTCTATTCTTTTATGATAAAGAAATCATTGTGACAGTTAGTGAAATTTGAATAAAGCCTGTAGATTATTTAATAGTATTGTATCAATTTTAACTTCCTGATTTTGATAATTGTGCTGTGATTATGTAAGTGAATGTTCTTGATTTCCAGAAATACACATTGAAGTATTTAAGGAAAAAAGAGCATCACATTTGCAACTTTCTCATAGATAGTACAGGAGGAGGAAAAGCTTATTTCCTCTATTCCTCCAGGTTCTCCAGGTTGGGCCCTGCACATTAGACTGACAAAAGGTGGAATAATGAGAGAAAAACAGAAGTCTATTAACAAGTGCAGCGTGCATATACATGGGAGAAACTCAGTGATGTGTAACTCAAAGGGGTGGTTGGAACTTCGGCTTATATAGCTTCTTAATAAAACAATAAGTTTCAGAGAAGTGATAAAGACAAAAAGGGTTTTGGGCTTTCAAGAGTAGCACCTATGGGAAGGTGAATATGTGGGGCAACTACAGGAAGATGAGTGTTAATTTAGTGAGGCCTGTTTGTGCAGGTGCATTTCCGTGGTGCAGGTGCATTCCCACCTTACATGATAAGATTGTCTTCTTCCTGGTTTGGGAAGCAGGGGACACCTTTATGGGGGAATTTATGTTCTTTTTTCAGGCAGATTGGCAGAGGACAGAAAGCTCATCCTGTGTCTGCTCACAAATTTTAAAAATTGCCTTCAGCTCACAATAATCCTTATGCTAGAGCAGCACATATTGGGGGTGGCATACTCTGAACTCCTTCACTGTTCAGAAATATTACAAGAAAAAGAGATAAATCTACTGGAGTAAAATGTTAGCATTGGGGGAATCTGGGCAAAGGGTATATTTCATATTCCTATTGGAATTTTTTAAGTAAATCTTAATTTATTTCCAATTATGAACTCTAAGTTGAGTTTAGTTTATTTTCTGCCGAATTTCACCCCCCACCCACGCCAAACTAGTGTTTTCTAAATGGTAGGAAGAAGACTTTTTTTTTTTTTTTAAGATGTAAGGCAAGTGTTTCTGAGATTGCCTTTAATATTTTATCAACTAGCTAAAAACATTTCAAACATCATCTTGTATCAACAGAGCAATATGAGTCTTGACATGCCAAGAGAGCCAGTTAGAATAAAGTGGACCAGTGGGAAGTATTTTTCTTATGCTTGATTCATAAATAGCCTTAAATAGTCTTAAATTATTGAATAGAAAGCTAACGTGTAATTTAAAATATTTCACTCATACTGCTCATAAACCTGCAGATTGGTCTCCTTGTTTTGAATGTGTTTTAAAAGAGGACATAAAAATTTACTAAGAAGTGATAAATTCATTGTAGAGGGGACTTCCTGAATAGTGAGAGTGGTCAAGTGCTGGAAACTTGTCAAAGATTTTGTCCACCCCTGTAGTCTAGAAAGAGGCAAGACTACTTGTTTTCTCATGTTCTATGTATAAATTTACCTGGGCATTGGTCTGTAGATGGTTCAAGCTTTGACTCTTAAAAATGTTTGTAATCACATAAATTCTTATTTTTGTTAATCTCAGAGCCTACGTGGCATTGAGAAATCACCTGCTATTATTATAAATAACTTGGGGTTCCCTTGTGAATTGTCATTAAGAAGTAGTAGCTAGTTCCTGCCATTTAAATTTTCAGTGGTACAGAGTTGTGGATTACTGAGTACTTTTGTACAGATGTTTGTCCACTTCATGAAGAAGAGTTTTGCCTCTTTCCATCTGCATTATCTACTGAACTTTGACAAAATGGAAATGTAAGCATTTTAATCATTATACCTAATTTACCTAGAGTAATGGTACTGTTTTTGAAAGAGCACTTCTTCTCTTGTTAGTACTGATCTAATGAATGGACAAAGATTATGAAATTGGATGTTCTCGGGGGTCCTTCCTTACTCTACAGTAGCTGTATAACCTTAAATAAGCTTCCACCAGCCCTCACTATTTGTGAATTTCATATTTGTGAATTCACGTACTTGTATTTATTTATAACTCTACATCAGTGCTTACAGTGCTTCTGCAGTCATTTACAGATGTGCAGCAAACTGAAAATTTCGAGCTGTCCAGTTGCCCACTAAGGTCTCCTGAGTGCAAAAGGTTGTGCTCTGCTTAAAAGAAAATGTGTGTGCTAGGTAAGCTTGTCAGGCAGATGTTACAGTGCTCCTGTCATGAGTTCAATGCCAGTGAATCAGCAATATATATTAAATAAGATGTCTTTAACAGAAATACACATAAAACAAAATCATGTATTGATTGGCTGACAAAAATGTGGCCAGTGGCTCATAGGAACCTAATCTTGTATTTCCCCTAGGAGCAAAAATTAGCATTTGCTAAGTGTTCCCATTGACTTTAGAGAGCATAACTACTCCAAGGAGAGAGAACTCTTTATGTGATCTCTCTGAATTCCAGCTTCCTTATAGGTAGGGTGACCGTGTATCCGACTCCTCATATAGCCCGGAATGAAAGTGAGAATTTATCAAAGAGTGTTCTGGTTCATTGGGTCAAAGCAAGGACTGTCAAACAAACTGGGTCATATAGTCATCCTATTATAGGTAGTATGGAGCTTATAATAGCTAATTTCAGTAGTATTCAGCAAATATTTATGGACGATCTCCTACTTTCCAGGTAGAACATGAGGTAGGATAGAGCCTGACCCTTTGTAGGAAGACCTTAGTGGCTTAAAAGTAATGGACAAGGAGAGAATGAGGCAAGATAAGGTCCTGTTCAGGATTTTAGGAGCAATGGAAATCCATCAAGAGACCCTAAGGAAGGAAGTGAATGAAATTGGGAGTGGAGGGGGAGGAGCAAGTGAATGCAAGCGACCTGTCAGGAAGCTACTGCAGATGTCCCAGCAGAAGTGATGGTGAAAGTGGAGGTGGAAGAAGACGGGGAGAGACTATCTGACCTATTTAGGAGGTCAGATCTGTTGGTCTCTATGATGAATATGAATGTATGGAATGAGAAAAAAAGAGCTATGGGGAGTGATTCTCAGGTTGTGTGAATAGAGGTCCCTTTTCTGAAAAAGAGCAATGTTGAAGGAGAAACTTCATGGTGAGCAGAGTGAAGAATTTATTAGGTGTAAGTTAGGTGTACATAAAAGACCATTTGTAAACTTTAGTCCCCCCCTTTTATTACTGGCAATAGCAATTTTTAAAATAATTTTTTTTCTCCCCCTGTGTTTTTCTCTGTGGGCTTGTGCATACTGGCATTCAAATCTGGTTACTATTCTTTCATTTTCCATAGCATTCTTTTGCACACATTAATTGGAAGCCAGTTAATGCCCCATCTCTTCGGTTCTGCCACTATCCACAAAGGAGCAGTTTTCCTGGTCCAGGTTTTAGATCTGCTTCAGGTTGCCCAGGAGAAACAGAACTGGGGGCCGCACCTGGTATCTGGTCCAGGTGCCTATACAGGCCACCAGGGGCACTCTGACATTGACCTTCCAAGGATGTGGCTCTTCAGTGCCCTCCAGTGCAGGACCCCCAGGCCAGCATGACTGGTTTTGTGGGAGTTTTCTCCAGATCCTTGCTTTGAACTTGGGTTAGACTTCTGACTTCTCCTGTCTTTGGGATCTGTTGGGAGGGAAACGTTCCTCTCCCCACTTAGCTTCAAAAGGTCTGGGTCCTGCCATTTGACTGACAATAGATTAACAGGCAAAAAGGAAGGTATTTATCTACCTGTGCTCACAGAAGTACTCAATATTGGGTAACTTGCTGAAGTAAAGTTTTAGGTACCAACTAATAAAAAAGATGTTCAGAGCTTCAGTGGGAAAGTATGGAAAGTTCTGTTGGGCTTTTTGATGCTAATGAACAGCTGAATTCACACTTCCTGGTGCTAAGGGTCAGTCTTCTCCCTCAAGTCAGAGAAGGGGGGGGGGGGGGGGGGAGCATCCTTGTCAGTGGAGGATGGATTTGCTGGAGTGTCTGCTTAAGTTTAGATAATTTTCTTTCTGTGGCTGCTGATTGTTCTGATGTTTTCAGTTTAAAGTAACTTTAATACCACTTTGGTGGACTGTGAATTAATCCCTTCACACTCCAGGTTTCCTTTTCTGTCAGGACAAACCCAGCCCGTCAGGGTCTAATTAAATCGAATGTCCTAAGAGAGGGATTCTGGATCCCTTTTTTCCGTGGGTAGAGGAGAGGTCCTCTATCCTTATGCAAATATGTCCACCTTCTCGTCATTGATCCACTCTGCCTATCACGGAGTGTTGGAAGGGGGAAACCCTGCTCAGGTCAGGGAAGGTTACTCCTCCTCCTCCCAAGCACCGGTTCACCCTTCATTTGCATGACTGTGAGAGGCCGCTGTGTCGACTCACCCGCAGTCGAAGATCCGCTTCTAGTGCTTTATCTTTGTCTACCAAAGGCCAGAGGCTTGGTCTGGTAGTTTCCCTTTTTTGAAACTTGTAAGACCCGCCACATCCTGTGGATACAGAGATTTTTTAACTAATGGGTAAGTAAGAGATGCTGTGAATTACAAGTTCACAGATTTCTTGCAACTTTTTGATCTTGGATAAATGAAAAATGCTTAAAAAACAGTGAACATGAGGTCAGGGCTTTGATCAGAGGTATAATCCTAAACCTTTGCTACGGGGTTCAGCCCTTCCCTCTTGAGCTGCGTGAATCAGCTCTTTGGCTAGGAAGCATTTGATATCTGTTTATGGGTTCCTCAATACAGGAAGGCTTCTCTTTTTCAGTTAACGAGTTTTTTTGTTTTTTTTTTGTTTTTTTTTGTTTTTAGCTGAGAAAGGAGTAACCTGTTAAGATGTGATTGTATGTGCTTTTGCGTACTGCTTTGCTTCCAAGGAGAGGAGATAATGAGGGAGACAGGAACAAAGAACCAAAAATTACTTAGTAGAAGTTCTAGATTTAAAAAAAAAAAGTGATTAATGTTCCCTTTATCTGGCAAGTGGTAAGGATGCCTCAGATATAGTATACTCAGCTTTTTGCAAGACTTCCAAAAATGTATTAATAAGTTCTTGGACAACATGAAGAAATGGGAGCCGGCTGCTGATACTCTCACTCAGACACAAATACACTCAGACACAAATGGTTGCATAATATCACATTTTCTGCCCCCACCTCCTCTTGCCTTCCTGGGCTTCTTGGGTGTCCAACGTGCTGGACTTCAGCCAGGACTCACTGGTGTACTGGTCATGGCCAGCGTCCCTTATGCTTGGTCATTGTGGACCCCGTGGTGGTGTTAAATATTTTAAATGTGATCTCAGGGTATAATAAACTAGAGCTCTTGGGAAAAGCTGGGTGAAACCGGACTAGGGCCAGATTAGCTCCTCGGGAACTTCACCCATGGTGCTCACACCCCATATATAATTAAAATGAAAATCATAAAGTAAGTGTCAGGAAATCCAACGCAGTGCACATTTTCTCCTGATGATGACCTTGTGTTTTTTAGAACTATTAAGTAACAATGTTTTATTTTCTCCTGGATTGGTTGCTCTTGTTTTGTTAGTGCCTTAAACATGAGGCTTGGTTGCACTCCACAGTGGGTCTCCTAAAGCAGCAAGGCAAGGAGAGAACTGGGAATCATGAATTGATTCTGTTTACGTTTTGAGCTTCTATCAGTAGTTGTGTTGGCTTAAAGCGAGTGAAAATTGTTTGCATAGCCATTAAGCGTTTATGATAACGTGTGGAGTTGTTTAAAAGAAAAGCACTGCTTAAATTAAAATAGCATCTCGAACAAATAAGCCTTAGACGTCTTGGAATGGAAAGATGAAAGGTAATACTCCACAGAGGGATTTACCACAAAAGTCTAAATGTATTAAACGACTACTTTTGCATATTGGTTTAGTTAGATTGTTTGCTTTTGGCTTTGGGGTAAGTGTGCCCTTCCCAGGACAGACCCCCCCTCCCCTGCCCCAGCATCATCTTCATTTTATAGCTGATTCTCTTGCTGTGATGTGAGGTGCTGACTTGCAAAGCCCACAGTGTGGTGGGATTCTGGGTGAGGGTCTTTCAGGCCATCTTTCCCTTCGATGTCATGACACATGGTGACTACTCAGCGCCCAGAGTGAGGTCAGAAGGAGAGAGGGGGCTGTTCCTCTTATAGGCCTCAGCCACCGGGACTGGCTGTGGCTACTTTTGCCATCATCAAGAGCCTGTCTGACTGGGGAGATGAGGTCTCGCGATTATCGCTCTCTTCTGCTCAATGCCAGGTTGGAAAAAAGGAAGATAATTACGAAAAAGGAGCGCTGGGGAGAGGTGCCAACTGCCAGATCCCTTGACGAGTGAGGGATTTATCTAGAAACACAGCTGAAAACACCCATTAAATATGTAAACTAGACTGAAGGGATTGGCAGAAAGGAGAGTGGCCATTATTTATTGAATTACCTCATTTTGATTAGTTTGGAATTTACTTACATATGTTTCAGTTAGCCCTGGGGAGGACAGAAAAGTTTATTAGTTCGACTGAAAGTTATAAAAAGTGTTATTAAGTGGCTATAATTTCAAAAATGAGACGTGTAGGTTAGGGGTGGATAAAAAGAGGTTATCTTTGGAAGATTCTATTTTGGACCTTCCTGGCTTTGTGATTTGGGGACATAACGGTGATGGCATATTGAACATTTATTATGTGCCCGTGTCTCATGGAAGCTTTAGGCGTCATGTAATCATCACAGCCAACCTGTGAGGGAGCAGTACCACCCACATTTAGCAGAGGAGACACTGAAGATTACGGGATTTGCCCAGAGATACCCTGCTGCTTAGTGACAGAGTCATTAGTGATCGTGAGCTCAGAGATTACAGCCTTAATCACACGATGCCGTGTCTGTTGTCTCAGTCACTGTTCTTGTTAGATTCCTTATTTTTAAAATGCGGGGACAGGACTAAATTATTTATAATAAATCAGTGAGTTTTAGAACTAGAAGCTCATTCTTTAAAGAAAAAAAAAAAACAACAACCAAAAACTGAGCAGAGCCAGTGTTCATCCTATCCTCACTGCAAAAGGTCAAGATAATGACTAAGTGGTAATCACTAGCAAGTATTTGTAGCAAATGAAGTCATTTCAGGGTTTTCGTTCTGACAATTATTTTTATTAGTTTTAGTAAGGGGGACATGGCAAGCAGGTATTTCTGAACCTTTATCTCCATTGCGTTCTCATTTCTCTCTGTATCAACCTCCGCCCCACCAAGCCCGTCGTCCTCTGGAGTTGCTAACAAATCATGTGACAAGCCATCAGCTCACCCAGGGAGTGATGAGTAAACGCAGAGGGGTGGCTGAGAGAAGGGAATTTCAGGGGAGGGAAAATTCAGGGGAGGAATAAGAAACACGCCAGTGATGAAGAGAACCGGGAAGAGACTGCATTTATTCTGTGCTTTTCAAATGCGAAGGCTCTTTAACTCTACCTCCTTAGAAAACAGGCTCCTTCCTTCTTTGGAAGAGAAAAGATTGCTTCTCCAGCAGACCATAGGTTCTTCTGCGTCATGCAGTTTGTCGAGACGTCCTTCAAATATATACAAGAAAGTTTGGAGATACTTCCGTTATTTATTAGTAGAGGAATGTCTCCTTCTTTTGCAACTGGTGTTTCACGTCAGAGGACTTTCTAGGTAAATAGATAACAACACTCAACAGTTTTATTTTAATAAAGTCTGATAGAATTTTACATTTTTGTTAAGTATGCTATCTAGGCAAATGGGGATCCATAATATGGATATATGTTGTTTAGTGAAGAATAGTAAAGTATTAATACACACCCACCGCCCAGCTTGAGAAACACCATGTTACCAGGAACTTTGAGGCCCTGATCCGTTGCTCCTCCTTCATCTTTGTAACCTTTGTCCTGAATATTTCATTCATGATTTTTTAAATTTTTATTTTTAGGGTTATATAAATATAGACAATGTGTTTTGGAACTTTCTAAAAATGGAATGACCTGGATGCACTTTGCTGTGACTTGCTCAACGTTGGTTAACATTCTCTTTCTGAGATCGACCCATACGGATACATGTAGCCGTAGTTCCTTTACACTCTTTGTAGTGTATTCCATCTTATGAATATGCCACAGTTTTTCTCAGACATTTGAGTTGTTTCCAGTTTCTTGCTGTGAGGATGATGCTATGAATATTTTCATACACCTCTCCTGGTGCAGAGGAGTAAGAGTCTCTCTAGGATGTGTACCCAGAGGAGGAATAGCTGTGATGTAGGGCATTTACACATCTACCCCTCTCCTAGGCAATGTTACCGTGTCCCCAAAGGAGTTGAGCCAAATTAAATTCTCCCCAGGAGCGCATGAAATTCTCGTTGCTCCACATACTTTCAACACTTGGTATTGTCAGGTTGTATAAATTTTCTAGTCTCAAGGTTTATAAAATGGTGTCACATTGGGGTTTCCCTGAAGTTTCCTAATTACCCGTGAGGTTGATCATCTTTTCATAGGTTTATCGAACTTCATGTTTTCTCTTTCATGAAATGCCAACGTGCCTTTTGGTTGCTTATCCTTTTTATATTGATTCATCGGAGCTCTTTCTATATGCTGTGTAAAAAGTCTTTGTTCCTGGGGCGCCTGGGTGGCTCAGTGGGTTAAGCCGCTGCCTTCGGCTCAGGTCATGATCTCAGAGTCCTGGGATCGAGCCCCGCATCGGGCTCTCTGCTCTCTAGGGGAGCCTGCTTCCTCCTCTCTCTCTGCCTGCCTCTCTGCCTGCTTGTGATCTCTCTGTCAAATAAATAAATAAAATCTTAAAAAAAAAAAAAAGTCTTTGTTCCTTAGAAATGTTACAAATATCTTTTCAATAAGTGATGTTAAAAAAACAAAATTTAACCAAGTGGATTTTTAGATCTGATTGGCTTTATTAAATGATTCATGAATCAGGCAGCATCTCATTTATTAAGCAGAGAGATACTCCAAAAAGTTGCACAAAACACAGTTTTTATAGGAAGGAGGGTGGGGAAAGAAAGTTACCAGCAAAAGAAAGGAAAGAATTGTTTCAGGCAAGAATGTCCTGTAGATTACCTAATCTTGTACTGGGTCCAAATGATAGATTGCCTCATTGGTGTTGACTAGAAAATTCCTGACTGACCACTTTGATTACATTCTGGGGAAGGATGAATCTGTAGTTAGGTTGGGTATTAAGTCCCAATTCGGGGGCTTGACTGACCTTAAGTAATTCCGTCTTAGGCCAGTGGTTTTCTTTTTATCAGTGGTTTATAGTTGTTATTATATTTTATTTTAGGGTACCTTTTGATGCATCATTCTTAGTTACTTTGTATATGAGTGGATCAGCTTCTTTCTTTATGTTTTGGGCTATTTGTACCTTTCTTACGAAATCCTTGTTACCTAATGATAAAATTAAGGTATTCTTGTATATACATATTTTCCAAGATTTCCCTTTCTGTTCGTTTGTACTTAATCTCTGGAATTGTTTCATTTAATGTAGATTGTGATCTGGGGATAAAGTTTAATAATTCCATGCATCATTCCGGTGCTGTTTATTAAATGGTTCATTTCCTGCGACACTGGTCCACAGTGTCCGCTTTAGCAGTTATTAAACAGTCATCTGTGTGTAGGCCCTTCTCCAGCCTCTATGTTACATATACCTGTTCATGTCATTACCAAATTGATTCCTTTTGCTCAAACTTTTATGTCTCTCCATCTGTTTTGGGATTAAAATATTCCAATAAATTTTATTATTTTATGTGGAAAGTTCTTGTAAAATTTGTGGGATATATTCCTACCTTTTACATTATTATTATTATTATAAATTGTATGTTTAAAAGTTTGCTCTAATTCTTTATTGCTGGTGTATGGAAATGAAAATAACTTCTATGTATTGATCTTCTGTTAAACTTTGACAAACTATCTTATTAATACTAATAAAGTTTCTGGTAGATAATTATATCCTTGAATAATGACAAATTTGCATTTCCTCCTCAATCCTTATTTATTTATTTATTTGACAGAGGGAGAGACAGCGAGCAGGAGCAGGGGGAAGAAGGAGAAGCAGGCTTCTCACTGAGCAGAAAGCCTAATGTGGGGCTTGATCCTGGTACCATGACCTGAGCCACAGGCAGACGCTCAACTGACTGAGCCACCCAGATGCCCCATCCCTCCTCAATCCTTATGTTTGCTTTTTATTTTTTTAATTATTTTTATTTTTGTTATTATTTTTTTAATATTTTTTATTTATTTATGATAGAAAGAGAGAGATCACAAGTAGGCAGAGAGGCAGGCAGAGAGAGAGGGAAGAAGCAGGCTCCCTGCCGAGCAGAGAGCCCGATGTGGGGCTCGATCCCAGGACCCTGAGATCATGACCTGAGCCGAAGGCAGAGGCTTTAACCCACTGAGCCACCCAGGCGCCCCTATGTTTGTTTTTCTTGTCTTATTGTGTAGGCTGGGACCTCCAGCACAATATTTAATAGAGAGGTTGTGTATTTGACTTCCTTGCTTTGTTTTCAACTTTAAAAGGAATGTTCAGTGGTTCATAATTGAGAATGATGATTGTTATAGGCTTTTTAGACATCCTTTAGGAAGGAAGTTTCCCTCTATTCCCAATTTTTCTGCTTTTCTAAAAGGCTTTAAGAAATTGTGATTGGCCTGTATTTTAGTGATTCTGATGTTCTGTTTAGCCGTGACAGAAGGGAGTTAGATTTATTATCAGTGATTGATGATGATGCCTGCAGTGGAGCTTAGTGTAGAGGAGAAGATAGTGAGAGATAGTATTTGGTTGCTGTAGTTTATTTCTGCTTGTTTTATATGCTGTAAAATAATTTCTTGCAAATTACTGCATTTTTAAAAAAGATTTTATTTATTTATTTGACAGACAGAGAGAGATTACAAGTAGGCAGAGAGGCAGGCAGAGAGAGAGGGGGAAGCAGGCTCCCCGCAGAGCAAAGAGCCCGATGCGGGGCTCTATCCCAGGACCCTGAGATCATGACCTGAGCCGAAGGCAGAAGCCCAACCCACTGGGCCACCCAGGTGCCCCAAATTACTGCATTTTGACTATTATTTCTAGCGTTTTGTTTTTGTTTTTGTTTAGTGTGTTCTAATTCCATGACTGTGACTGAAACTTAAGTCCAGTATGCACCAATTTTTCTATTACAGTCTGGTGATACTTAATTTGCACAATGCTTAAGTAACCAGTTCTTTCCTCTGTAGTCTTCCCCAGGTTCTCCAGGTCACACACTGAGTTGAACTTGTTACCTGTTATTTTTCACTGTCCCTTGAGGAATTTCCTTAAAGTATCAAAGAAACAAATGGCTTGCCCCAAATCAATTCAATTTATTTATCTATTGGTTACTCATTCACCAAATACTTATTGAGAGCCTCCTGTGTGACTAGAGGTATAATGGTGAGGAGGACAGCATCCCTGCCTCATAGTTTACACTCTAGACTGAAATTAGGACAAGAAACAAATAGGTGAGTGTGTAATATGGTGCAAGGCAGTGAGAAGTGGGGAGTAAAGGAAAGTGAGTGACAAAGGGAGGAAGAGGGTGATCGGGAATGTATGTATGCCGGCGTGTGTGGCAATTTTACTGGCATTAGGTTATGTAGAGAAGGCTTCTGTGCGGAGCTGGCATTTGGGTGAGTCCTGAATAAGGAGAGCAAGCCGCTGTGGGAAGTTGTGGGAACAGTGGGTGAAAAGCATGGTATTTCTGAGGCTCTTCAAGAAGTCCCATGTGGCCAGAAGCATGTGATCCAGGAAGAGTAGAGTAGGAGATGGGGACAGAGAGAGGCAGAGGCCAGAAAATGTTCGACTTCTAAAAACTCCTTCTCAGAGAGATTTTGCTTTCATACTCTTACTGACATAATGAAACTATATAGTTGTGAGTATTTTAGTAGCATCTGATATCTTTTTGTTCTTTTATTCTTTCAATGATTTCTTTAGCCTGTTGTCTGGTTGCTAAGATTAGGATGGAAAGGCCTTGTGAGCAGCAAACTGGTTTTCCTTCACTCTTGTGTGTCAGGATCTCCAGCTCCACGACTGTGGGAAGGGAGACCTTAATATTAATATTAATAATGTAATAATTTTACATATTATATTCTATATTATATAGACTAGAGGTATATATATTACATATTATATATAATTGATATAATAATAATATTATTAATATTAATACTAATATTGTTAATATTTGTGAAATGAGCAAAGAATCTCTCTTTCCCCTTGGAGGAGTTTGGAGAATGCTGTTACTTCATTGGGGCTGGTGCTTTCCACCAGGTTGAGAGATGTGGTTATTCTACAGACTCTAAAGGAATGAACCTTGGAAAGAGCATGAATAAGCTGCATGTCTTTCTAGCCTTGAGTTGCTCTATGGATGAAACTCTTCAGTGTGAGGTAGGAAATTCTGTCTGACTTCCTCTCTTCAGATAGGAACATACAACTTAGATAAGTGCAGTTGATTCGTACACAATCCCGTAACTTTGTCCCGTAACTTCAGCTACCGTTTTGAGCCTTAGGTGTTAGGTTATTGGAAAGAATCTGACTGTGAGCTGGTTCTTAACTTCTGTGCCTCAGTAACCTATCTGTAAGATGAGATTATGTGACAGGATTTGCTGACCTACCTCAGACATTGTGTGATGACATGAGAGGGATGTTGGAAATTTGGTTTGTCTATTTTAATACGTAATAAGTAGTTAATGCTAAAGTCTGGTAGACAATCATTATTACTAATAATGTTTCTTGTCACATGCAACATAATTTAACTTCGAAGGAAAAAAACAAACTGGATTTTCCATTCCTAAAGGATGTGACTATAATTTCTTTCTTTGTCTTATAGACGAATGGCACAGGTATGAGAATTGAGGAACAAAAATAAGGAACTTCCTAAATTTTCCTCCTAATCTTCTAGTCCCTTCGATTATGATGGGGTTTTCTACTGAGAATTCAGAAACAATTTCTGGGTCACTTTAATTCTTTGGAAACCTCATTGGTAGAGAGGACCTTGTCAGTGCTGAACAGAAGTGAAATCTTAGTTCAATGATTCATTTATCAGATGTTTTCTTATCAATGTAGTGGTTGTAATCTTTAGTAGGTTATACAATGAATATTAACTCTTTATACTTTTGTACTTATGAGGCTTAAAGTCATTTGCACATATTTGGTATGATGACAACATGGGAAAGAGAGTAGTGTTCATGGTGATACTTTCGGTGTCCCTGTATGCCTAGAAAAAGGTAAGTGATGAGGTGAAATAATTATAAGCAACTGAGACAAAAGTCTACTATTGAGGAAAAGAATTTTCAGACTGTCTGCATTGATTAACTAGTTGGTTAGCTCTTCAACCCTCCACTTTACCTCAGAAGCCACATTTTCTCCTGTGTCTTCACGCTGGGTTTGAACTTTTGTATCACTGAGATCAAACTTTTGGTCATAAGAAATAATGACTGAGATGAGTAGTTTGTGTTTGAGAATTGGAGCTTTGGTGGTTCTGCAGTAGGTGATGGTTTCCTTTCTGCTTCTTCTAATGAGGAGAGCTTCTTCAGGGACCAGTACTGAGCAGATCTCCCGCTGCCCTTTATGTCCTGCGGCTGCTTTGGTGTTGGCCAGCGCTAACTAGCAGGAGCTTGGATACCATCTCTTTCCTGTTGAGCTCTGAAGCTCCTGGCTTCACTCCTCCTCGCCACATTTCTACATGATCCCCTGCTGCAAGCTTGGGAATTGATTCACCGAAACAACTTCTTTCATTTCCAGGTGTTCATTTGAAGGACTCTTCACTCTGTGAAGTTTCACAGCCTTTGATTACCGTAGGACTTTAGGACCACATCAGAGAATTTAAAACACAAAGTGAAAATGTGGCCTGATAGAAGTTATTTCAATCGAAGTGGATGTGTTTTTCCAATCCATAGGAGGAGACAGGAAAACTACTATTGCTTTCCCATTCCATGCAGGCTCAGATGTAAACCTGTGCGGGCAAAGAGCCTTTTTTTTTTTGCGGTAAAAGCTAAAAACGTACCCATATTTCTCACTTTTCAAGTTATGACAGTCTTTCACAGCTGTCAATGATAAAGATGTTTTGGATACCATCCAGAAATAATCTCTAACAAGTTGCAGTGCTAGACATATGAGAGTTTGTAGAAACTTTCTGAGCTTTCTCAAGAAGGTACTTCTGACTGATCTTCAGTAGGATTCACTTTTTGAATTTTTTTTTTTTTAATCCACGGTGATAGGAAAGGGAGTATCCTGAGCTGTCTTGCAGCTGAAGGACAGGATGTGTCTACAAAAGCACTCTACTTTGCTCCCCTTCCTCAAACAACACTTAGAGATTTTTAAGATGGTGAAACGACAAGAACAAATTTGGCTTGACTCAAATTTTTCCTTATCTTAATTACTAGAATTAAGAATTCTGGAAAAAAAAATACCATAGTAGAAATAAAGACCAGAATTAAAACACTAAAATATGCCTTATAGAACTCATGTGTTATCTTTCCTGTACACTAAAGCTTTTTAAGACAAACATGAAAAGAGAGTCTCTTTCTCCAATTGGGCTAACATTTAGTTGAAAGCACAAATGGTCAAGTGTGAGTAGACCTCTTCAGGAGATTCCTAATTTAAGCGTAAGTATGTTTCAACATTCTAGATTTTTGTCTGAAACTTGGAACACTTTTAGTCATGGGTTCAGTACTATATTTGGCAGAATCAGTGTTAGACACAGCCATATGAAGGTCCCCTGAGTATCTCTAAGTTTTCATTTTGTATTAATAAAGACACAGATAAAGACTGTTTGGAGAATTTGATCCCAAGGGAAAAATGTATTGAGCTTTCTAGTTTGGCATCCTTTGACACCATAGTGGCCCTGAGATGGGGATATATGGGGGCATTCTCTGGCCATCTGTGGGGAAGAGACTCTTTTATATCTGAGAGATTTATGGCTTAGGGCATGGTTTTAGAGCTGAATTAAGTAAGGGATTCTTGAGGGATCGGAATTAAATACAGAAGCACTGATGGGAGTGGGCGGTGATGGTCATGAAGTCATTAGAGTCCTCCTAGGGTACAATTTTTCAGGGAACCCTTCCCTGGCCTCTTTGGTTTCCTACTCGCTCTGTTTAATTCCTTCCCCCAGTCCCCAAGCACTGGAGATAACTTCTTTCTCTTTATACTTTTGCCAGTGTTTAGATCTTATGGTAGTCTGAATCCTGAGAACTTAATCTTATCATTTCTTGAGATTTTTCAAGAGTTATTTTTCCCCTTCTAGTAAGAAATGAAAGGTAGTAAGTAAAAGGAGTAGTAAATGTGTTTTAGAGTAACTTCAAGTAGCTGGGGCAGAAAGGAAAAATGGAGAGGAAGGGAGACTAAGTTCCATGGTAGGAATTTGGTGTGCTAGAGCAGCCAAAAGAGGGTTGGAAATTGGGATGGGGGGGTACCGTGGGGAGAGAGAAAGAAGGGGAGAATGAGAGTGAGTATGGATGAGGTCTGGACAGGTGGGCACTGGTTGGATTATATAGGCCTTTGTGGACCTCTTAAAGACTTTGGATTTAAGCCTGAGTTCAGCGGGGAGCCATTGAAGGCACTTAAACAGAAAAGCCGTTAGAAAATTTTTGTGGTTTCCTCTTTGGTGGCTGTGTGGAGAAGAGACTGAAAGCCTGTTAGAAAAATCCAGTTGAGGGATGTTGGTTTGGCCTAGGGCATGTCTGTGATGGAGATGGAGAAAATGAGATAGATTTGAGAGAGTTTAGTTGGATTGGTGGTGGATGAGAAGTGGCAGATGAGGGAGGAGGAGTGTCAAGGACACCTGGGTTTTCACATGAGTACCTGAAGTCCTTATGTTAGGCAAGACTAGGATCTGGGGCGGTAACAACAGCCTCAGAATCTCAGGCCTGGGTGCCTGGGTGGCTCAGTGGGTTGGGCTTCTGCCTTCGGCTCAGGTCATGATCTCAGGGTCCTGGGATAGAGCCCCGCATCAGGCTCTCTGTTCAGTGGGGAGCCTGCTTCCCCTTTTCTCTCTGCCTGCCTCTCTGCCTACTTGTGATCTCTGTCTGTCAAATAAATAAAATCTTAAAAAAAAAAAAGAGAGAAAGAAAGAATCTCAGGCCAATAGCACGAAGTCTTTAGCCATGCAAAGTGGGCTACACATCCAAGTGACCTTCCTGGGCAGCTGTCCTCTAAACTCAATGATTGGACTGCCCACGCCCACCACTTTAACAAATTTGGGTCCACCAAATTTGCTGTGATAGGGAAAAGAGGACATGAAGATTCACGCATGGACTCTTCAGTCACTTCTACTCACATCTTGTTGGCCAGAGTAGTTGTGTATATGGGTTCATCCTTTTATTTCAAGGAGCTGGAAGTGTAATCCTCTCTTGTGCTCAGAAGAAGAGGAGAAACAGAAAACCTGGTGGAAAGGTCTTCCACAATCCCATTTTCTGATACGGAGAACTCCAAAGAGTTTTGTTTCAGATATGCTATTTGAGATGCTTGTGAGATAAATAAGTATCTATATCAAGTAGGCATTTGAGGAGGAAGGAAGGATAGAATGAAGGAAAAGAAGAAAGGAGGCAGAGAGGGAAGGAAGGGGAAGGAGGAAAATTCAGGTTTTGTATATACATTTAAAATGTATCTATGGGATTTATGGGATTGCAAAGAGACAGTGTCTAGAGAAAGACTAGGATGAAGAAATGAGCCCTTTATTAGTTAAGCTATCCTGTGGGTCCACTATGGGGTGTGTTAGAATCTGCCACTTTACACTACACTGTCTGGGTAGAAACTTGGTCTGAATAGAAATTCAGTGTCACCACCCCAGCACTGGGAAGGATACCTTGAAAGAGGTAGTACCTGGTAACACCTAGTAGGAGGTAGTCATTGATATATTATATTATATTACATGTCTGTGTCCTTTCTGGTCAGCTTTGTGGAGATAGAACAAAACCAATCACTTTTCATTCAGCGAGTATACCTTAACCAATGTGTACAGTCGTAGAACCATCACCACAATCAAGATACACACCATTTCATCACTCTGATTTCTTCTCTGTGCCCTGTGAGAATCAAACCTGTCTTCCCACACCCTGGTAAGCTCTGATGTATTTTCTATTGATATAGTTTGCCTATTTGAGAGTTTTCATATAAATGGAATCGTACAGTATGTGTTCTCTTGTATCTGGCTGCTTTATTTAGCATAAGGGTTGGTACACTTTTTCTGTTAAGATTCGGATAGTAAGCATTCTTGTAGACAAGAGGGTCTTTGTTGGAAGTACTCAACTCTTTTGGTTACGGCACGAAAGCCGCCTTGGAAAATGTATAAACTGAAGGTAGGCAGCGCTGTTCCTGTGGAACTTTGATGAAAAAAACAGGCTGAGGGCCACATTTGGCCTGTAGGCTGAAGTGTGCTGACCCTTGATTTAGCACAGTGCTCTTCAGAGTCATTTCCATTGTTGTGTGTAATAATTAATTGTTTGTTTGTTTGTTTGTTTTGCTGAGTAGTCTTCCATTGTATGGATGATGTTCCACAATTTGTTGGCCCATTCATCATTAAGTTCTTTCTAGTTTTTAGCTTTTATGAAGAAAGTTGCTATGAACATTCACTTACAAGTCACTTTTTAAACCTATGCCTTCGTTTCTCTTAGGTAGATACCTAGGAATGGAATTTCCGGGTCACATGGAAAAGGTACATTTAATATTATAAGAAGCTGCCCAAACTGTTTCTTAAAGGAAATCAACAATTTAAAGATTAAAAAAATTATTTTTTTGAGAGAGAGAGCGCGAATGCGACAGACTGAACAGAGGGAGAAGGAGAGAGAGAAGCAGACTCCCCACTGAGTAGGAAGCCCTGTTCTGGACCAGTCCCGGGACCCTGGCGATCGTGACCTGAGCCGAAGGCAGACACTTAACTGACTGAGCCACCCAGGCCCCCCAGAGACCTACTATTTAACCAATAATTTATGTGAGTTCTAATTGTTCTGAGTTCTTGGCATTGTAGTGTCTACTGGAATAAATATTTATTAATATTTAAATGTTAATGGATATAAATGAATCAATGAAAATATATTGAGAATATTATCTAGTATCATAGATTTTTTTAGATGTGATTTTTTTTAATGACTACTTCTTCTGGCTTTACCATAAATTATTAAATGGATTTCCTGTTATTAAACCTTAAGACTTTATAAAAATTTCCTGTTGAAAACAGAGCAGTAACCATCTGTGCAGAGGGCAACACGTTCAATACTGCACTTACTGGTAAAGGTACAGAGTGCAATTACTCTCTACTCTTCTTAGTAGCTAGTGGCTACACCATGTGCCTTTCCTCATGGGTTGATCTGGGGATTGGGTTGAAATTCTGTGGAAATTTGATGAGCCTAATTTAGTCGTACTTTTGAGTAGGCAGCCACCTTACCTCTTCAGGGGTATGTCAAGGAGTACCCTCAGGCAGATCCTGGATTTTTCTTAGAAGGGTATTTTGTGTCTCTTGGTCCACCAGTAATTTGTCCCTTAGCATGTGGCTGAATGAATTTTTGCCTGAACAGTCTTTAAGTTAATGTTTGAAATGTCTGTCTACCTACCTCAGATTTTTTTTTGTTTTTTTAAGTCTCAGTCAAGTTTTGTGGTCTTCTACTTTAAGCTGTGTAACTTTCCAGCGAGCTGTCTTATACCTGAGTGAATTGATTTGCTATTTAGGTTTTTGCCATAATAAGCTCATTAAATGCAGGGGCCTGATATCAAAAAGTCATTATTTCAGTTTTGGGTACTTGTTCTGAGGCTATATACTTGGACAGAGCTAGATGTCAATTAAGATTATTTCTTGTTAGTGGGGATAAAATCATGTTATCGGCTTATAAAAGAGCCCCTCTGTTCTTTGTCTAGGGTTGTAGGAGAGTATATTCAACTTACGCAAAAGTTTATCCATTCATTAAGTGGAAAGGTAAAAAGATAGAGGCTGTCAAGAGATCCCAGTTTCACCAGACCAGAAGGTATGCTTGAGCCACGGGGTATTTTCCCTGCAGAGCTCTCGGAGGTAGGGTCAAATTGAAGGTTCTGTCGCAGTGTTAAGAAGTAAGTCTGTGTTGAGCCTGAAAAACTTGGCCATGGGTTTCCTTCCATGGAGTCAAACTCAGAAGCAAGTTCACTACGTCATGGTCAATATTATGTTAATGCCAAGTGGGAAGGTACAGCAGAGATCCGTAATGGAAAGATGCCTAAAGCCTCTTCCTTCCCCATGAACCATACTTGTTGTAGAATCCTAGATTTACAGATTAAAAGAGCTGATATTGACTGGTTCTCTCTGTGGGCCAGGCCCTATTCTGAGCATCTTGTATGTATCAAGATCAAAGGGAGTTCAGTGTACTGGTACAGAACACAGACTTTTGGGCTGGCTAGATTGCTAACTAGCCAAGTGAGTGGCTGGTTTCCTCAGTGACTGCATTTCTTCATTTTTAGCTTGGAGAGTATGACAGCACTTATGTCCTAGGGCTGTTGGGAGGGCTGAATGAGTTCATACACCTGTTCAGTTCAGGAGGATGCCTAGTGTGTAGTAAGTCGTATAAACACTAGCTGTTATCATCCTCATCTTATTACTCATCTCAAGAAAGCTGAAGGATAGTACTGTGGTTTTGCCCATTTTACAGTTGGGTAAACTGAGGCACAGAGAGCAATTATCCCAAGGCCACAAGGCTAAGAGGCGGTGAAGTAGGATTAGAATATATGCAATCTGAGTCCAATCTGTGGTTGTAAACGCTCTGTTCTGATGGCTCTCGACTTAATAAGAAGGAAATGGCCGTGAATTTTAGGTGTAATCTGCACTGAAGGAAAGAGGCCCATAAGGAAGAGATGAGTAAGAGGAGGGTCTCTTATACTGGTGGCTCGGACTTGACCACTGGTTCCTCTGATTGAGTATACATCCGTTGACTTGATAGTGGCCAACAGATTGGCCCAGAGGGTATCTTCTATTTGGAGTAGTCCTACTTCAGGAAATGGCATTGCCATCTCTTCTGTTAAGTGAACTAGAATCCTGGGTCACCCTTAACTCCAGCCTTTCCCTTGTTACTGTTTCTGGTATCATTAATTCCTGTTGGTTTTTATTTATTTATTTATTTATTTTTTAAGATTTTATTTATTTATTTGACAGAAGGAGATCACAAGTAGAGAGAGAGAGAGGAAGGGAAGCAGGCTCCCTGCTGAGCAGAGAGCCCGATTCTTGGGGCTCCATCCCAGGACCCTGGGATCATGACCTGAACCGAAGGCGGAGGCTTTAACCCACTGAGCCACCCAGGGCGCCCCGATTTTTATTTTTTAAATGACTCATAAATATTTCACCTTCTCCATTGCCAAGGCACTATATCAGCCCAAGCCAAGGTCCTCAATCTCCTTCTTACCCAACTCCATCAGTCTGACTACTCTTGCTGCATTCCCCTGTGCTCTTCCCATAGCCTGAGGCAAAAATGCAAATCTTATAATCTTGTGCCCTGGCCTAAAACTTTACCTATTTTCACATTCAAACCCACATCTGTCTGATTCCAAAACCTGTCTTCTTTCTCATGCCATCTTGCCTTTATAAAGTTCGGAGCAGTTAGCTTTGATTTGGAGAAATGAAAAAAGTAAGATTCTTAGGTGTCAAGTAAAATCAGGTTTTCTTTGACCTCATTCATTAAATTCATGCCTCAGATAATTAGGTCCTAGAATCTGACCCCATTACCAGACCTGTCAGCAGATCTCAAATGTTCCACAAAGATTTATAGTATCTGACCCCTTTTCTGGGCAAGGCAGAGTATATCATAATAGGAAAATGATAAGATGCATGACAGCCTTTTCTAATTTTTTTTCACAATCTCGTTCACTAATCTAGCTGGGTTTTTGGGGTGTGTGTGTGTTAGTTATGTGGTTGTTTTTATTATTATTGGTTTGGTTTTTGCCTGAGTCTTTATCAAAGCAGATATTAACAGGTTGAATCCCAAGTTTGCTAGAACTGAATGCAGGTAAAAAAGACTTTTTTTTTTTAAGATTTTATTTATTTTTTTTGAGAAAGAGGGAGAGAGTTCGTGTGTGTGCACATATGTGTGCACATGAGAAGGTTGAGGGAGTGAGCACAAGTGGGGGGCAGGTGGAGGCAGCGGCTGAGGGAGAAAGAGAAGCAGGCTCCCTGCTGAGCAGGGACTCTATCCCAGGACCCTGGGATCATGACCTGAGCTGACGGCAGGCACTTAACCGACTGAGCCACTCAGGTGTCCTAAAAAAGACTTTTAAATCATCAGCATCCTGTTTATGTACCGAAGTAAATTTTAAAAAGTACTCAGCCAATGGCCACAATGAGTTAGAAGTCCCTCTGTTTTCCCTTTGTCAGCTTTTAATCTCCCCTCTTCCCAGGGCATGTAAACTGAGTGTAGGGAAGGTCTCCCCAGGGGAAAGTGAAGAGGAAATGAGCTTGGGACCAAAAAAAAAAAAAGAAAAAAAAAATTCCATCCTGACCGGATCCTGGGGTTGGCAGGAAGCAGACTGGCAAATCCAGGCTGTAATCAGTAATACTGTTTTTTTCAGGATGGAACTGTAGGCCATCTTCCCCCAGTTTGGACAAGTTTTATTTTTTATCTTTTATTTTTAAATGAACAGGGTAAGGAATTCCTAGATTCACGTGCATGCTTGTGGAAGAGCAATCCCCTTGTTCACCAGCAGCAAATGCTGGCCCACTGGATCCACTGTGATGTTGGTGTTTGTGTGGAAAACTCTTCAAGGTGTGGCCCTCTGTCCCTGTGGATAGCATGTGCCCTGACAGCATTTTATCTTAAGGCAAATTGCAGCCAACTTGTGAGGGAACCCAGATAAAAAGCAGAAGAGGAGATTTCTATCCTACAATCCCGAGAGTCTTGACGGAGCCTCCCAAGGTGAAGGAGATAAGAGAGAAAAGTCAGGTTTTGTTTTTTGTTTGTCTTGCTGGGGGTGTGGGCTCCCGCCTCAATACCAGAGGGATAAGCTCTCTAAAGCCCTGAAAATGGAGGAAATTCATGTTTTCGAACGGAAACTTTGCTGAGAAATGTTTCACAGTTCTGTCTGGAGCCAGGATGTGATACCCTAGTAGCAGGACTGTGTCACCATTGGCCATGGTGCCTTTGTTCCCAGTAAAACCCTAGCTTCTCTGGGGAGCAGTGGGGCCCAGGTTGGGCCAGTAAGCTCATCAGGCCCCAGGTGGGTCCTGCGTCCCCTCTGTCAGCTTGCTGCTGGTTGGAACATTACCGCGTTAGGGCTACTCACCTGGAAAACAGGATAGCGAAGTCAATGAGTGGGGAGCTGGATGGGTCTGCTCCTCATACAGCCAGGTGCGAAGTCACTCCTCAGAGCGGGTGTGACATGTGGCTGGGAAGCTGTACAGGGTTAATGGGACAGGTCCCTCTCTGTGTAGACAGCACCCCTGCCATCCATCTTGAGGGACTCTTAACTGTCTCATAACTGAAGACCACACCCACTTGTCCTTGGACAGAAAGCATGGAAAAGTCGCGTCTGGTCACCTCCCTAGACTTAGCTTCCCTGTGAGACGGGTGGTGAGAGAAAATGGGTCTCTTTTGTTCCATCGGGTTATCTGCCTTTGAAAGGCCGGTGAATCCTTCCAGAATCTTAACACTAAACCTTCCCCTTACAGTTCCTCCCCACCTAGTCTCTCACCTGGAAACTCAGGCTCATCTTTTGAAACTCAGAAAAAAGAAGAAGTGATCATACCTATAAAACCTCCTGGGACTTGAAACCAGCATATCATTCCTCTCTAGTGTCAGAAGAGTTTGTTTAGTTCTGTTCAGATGCCAAAGGGAGAAAGAACCAGCATGTGGTGGGAGCTCTGTGTGTTTCACTAGGGAGGCTACAGGCGGCCGAACCCAGGTCCCACATGCCTGCCAAATCATTACCCACTAATACTACCCTAGCTGGCCCTGAGCTCATTGCTTTCTATGTTTAGTCTTCACAACATCCTATGAGAAGGTTCCACTGTCCTTCTGTGTCACAGAGGACAGTGAGGGTGGGGCGTGTTAGGTAACTGTCCCAAGTCCCAGAGCCATGGGCATGGCGGGACCTGGCCTGACACCCAGGGGGACATCCGACCTCACATTCACTTGCCAGCTTGTGCTCCTCTGGAGAACTAAACCTGAGGGACTGAGGAGGGGGAGAAAGGCAGAGGCTCGTGGCATCCTGTGAGTGTGGCGCTGGGTTATGTGTGCGTTGCTGTTCCGAATGACTAATTCTGTCTGAGCTGTCGGGTGGCAGCCGTTCGCGGCATAGCCCAGCACTCCGCCTCCTGCAGAAGGCCCTTGCTGCTCATCTGATGCAATCGAATTTCCTAGGGTGGCCTTTAGAGCTCGGCTGTTGTTGGAGAGAGAAGGAGAAAGAAGTTTCACATATTGTTTTTTGATCAGCAGGTTTGGAAACTTTGAGTGTTTGGCTCACAGGATGGGGGAAATGCTCCAGCATTTCCTGTGGCCTCGAGTCTGGGTTCTGAGATAGAGAGCTGGGCCTGAGCTTTGCCTCCTCCACCGGGGAATGTCAGCACACATCACAAGCGACAAGGCTTGCCTGCTGGGAGCAGGGGAGCCAGGGGTGGGCTGGGAGGGGGGCGCGGCAGGAGGGGAGCAGTCAGTGGCATTACAACCACTGAAAAGGAATCTTTCAAACAAATATCCAAAAACCAGAATAAAGGAGGAAAGGTGTGCATTAGTTTGCAAAATAATGAACTTTCCAGTTGAGATGCTGATTCCCAAAGTGCAGGAGAGCTCCTAGTACAGGGCAGAGGGCGAAGAACCAGCAGCTCAGCTCCTGTCTTCCTCTTGCTTTTGGCAGACTTCTCCAGGAGGAAAGCAAATCTGGAGTAAGCCCTATTCTCACCTCTGAGCGCCTCTATTTCTATTCCTGTCCGATGGGACAAATGAACAGCTGCTGCTTGAAGAAGTGCCTAAAGGTTTTCTGAGAAAGGAATTCTGGATTTTAAAAATGCATCATTGGGTTGAGTAATCCTTCACAGTTTTTTGTTTGTTTTTTTTTTTTTTTAAATCTCTGACTTTGCTTTTAAGGAACGAGTGATTCATTCATTTATTCATTCCCTCGTCTGCAAATTGTTTATTGAGCTGTTATTTGCCACACCATCGGGTCAGGCCTGGAGCTGCAGAGATGAATAAGATCTATGATCCCGACCCTGGGGGGCCGTAAACTAATAGCATCAGCTGTGGAAGGGCGCCGTAGCAGGTGTCTCCAAGCACCTGAGGAGACACTCGGGGCAGTTTCTCTTTAGCGTGGGCGGCTGTGGGGTCAGGGAAATACCTCGCAGTAGCTGGCACAGGAGGTTGCTGTGAAGTCTAGGTGGGAATGTTTGAAGCCAACCCAAGGGTGGCAGGAAGGACATTCCAAGGAGAGGGAACGTTATGAACGAAGGCAGGAGGCACAAGAATTTGCCACGGCCAGGAAATGGCCTGCAGTTTCATGAGAAAAGAAAGCCACTACCTGTCTTGGTGCTTTTCCTCTCCACTCAGTGAAGCGTGGCCCACCTATGTCTGCAGTAATCCTGACATGGCCAGTCTGGGGCTTGCCTTCCGTATGCAGAGCTCCCCACAGCCCCTGCAGAAGGACTGTCGATGATCTTAAAGAAAAGCCTGTTTGCCAGACTGACAGAGTTGTCGTGTGCGGATTTGCGGGGTATGCTAGAGAGAAGGAGCAGCGGGAGGGGCAGAAGGAGAGGGAGAAGCAGACTCCCTGCTGAGCAGGGAGTCTACTTAGGGCTGGATCCCAGGACTCTGGGACCATGACCTGAGAGGAAAGCAGATGCTTAACCGTGGAGCCACCCAGGCGCCCCACCATCCAAAGTTTTAAAGCAGGAGCGGAGATGTTGAGATTCAAACTCTCAGAAATACAATATTCCATTTCTTCTGCTGTTTATCCTCTGCTCGTTTGCACAGTAGAAGCTGTAGTTAATTGAATTTTTACTGTCCAATGTGAATTGGAAAGAGTTACTCAAAAGAATTGGGCTGCTTTCCTGGAGATAATCCCATAGACGCAGGTGATGATAATTCAATATGGGACTAAAGGAAAGAGTTTTCTCTGCCACTTTCCACTGTATATCTGGCCAAGACTCTTCAGCACTTCTTTTTTCCCCCAAGAAACAAAGCAGGCAAGTGGTCTCAAAGCATCAGTTCCCAACGTGTATCCCATGTGAAACTGGTGCCATAAGATGCTCCATGAAAAAAAAATTTTTTTTCTAGAAAGATCCATTTGGGAAATATTATGTATTGCATATGAAAATTTCACAGTAGATGTATATTACATTAAAGACCCAAGAAGCCCTCTACTAAAGGAGCCTTTTTAAAAATGTGGTATAGTGATTAAAAACATGGCTATGCAATCAGACAGAAGTGGATTAAGTTCTGGCTGAGCTCCATATTCGGATATGAGATCTTGGGCAAGGTACTTAATGTCTGTGCATCTTAGTTTCCTAGTCTGTAAAATGGTTTAGTAATGGTACCGATTTCATAAGATTGTTACAAAAAGTATATGGTACATGAACTAGTTGGTTCCGTAATTAGCTATTATTTCATTCAGTGTTTTACAAGAGGTTTAACTTTTTCTTTTCTTCTCTTCTTCTTTTTCTTTTTTTTTTCTTCTTTTTTTATATTACTTGACTTAATATTGAAGGAAGCGGTGTTGTGTGGGAACTGCTGGGCTAAGGCTTATTTCTGAAATGGCTGCATGATTCCTGGTTGCAGGCCGAGAGAGGAAAAGCAGCTTTTGGGCAATGAAGACTCCATCAGAAATGTTGGCATGCAGGTATCGGAGCTCTAGAATCAGTGAATAAAATATCATTCCTGTTTAGCTCCAAGGTCAGTCTGTGTAACTTCAGTGGGTGTTTTGTGTGCCAGTTGTCTCTCAAGGGACTGGCGAGATTATAACTCAGGGCAGTAAACAGATATGATGAGATTGGTGTATTAGGGGTTTTCGATTACCAGTAATGGAAACCTTACTCAAACTCACTTAGCATAACCGGGAATTTATGGGCTCATATATCTAGGAAGAGTATTAGGAGAGCTCAGAGAATGGAAGAAAAAGTGTTAAGGAGTCTGGAACTCAATGTATTAGGACTCTTGTCCTCTTTTCCTCTCTCCTCTCTCTCTTTGCTGTTTGTCTTGCCCCATTCCTTCCTATCACAGATGGCCCGTCCCCACATGGAGGGAAGAAGGTTGCCAAACAACCCCCCACAGGAAGACAGAACTCTTTCCTTCCAGGCCTCATGGAATGATCCCCAGCATTGGATTTGCTTGGATCACATGTCTGTCCTTCGGCCCAATCAGTCGCTGTTGCCAGGGAGATGGGCATTGTCATTGGCCCCACACATGCCCACTCTTGGTTGTGGGATGGGACCTGCCACCTGAAGAGAAGAGATGGGAAGGCTCAGTAGACCTTCCCATGCTAGAGCTGCATGCGAGAGAAAATGCGCTTAGAGTAAAAGGTTACAAAATGACCCCAAGTGGTAGCAAGGTTTTCATGTTTTTATATAAATTCCCTTTCCTATTGATTTAAGCCACTGAAAAAATTTTTTTATCTGTTAAATGATTCTTGTTCCACATCTCATCTCCCCCTCCCTTCTTTTTGCAGTTAAAATAGTATATTCATGACTGTCACTGCCCACTTTGTAAAGTTGGTCCATATAATACGTTTTTATAAAATCAGGATTAGAATCCGTCACCTCAGTGCCCTGCTTTTCAACCAGGGACGATTTTGTCCCTCAAGGGACGTCTGGCAATGTCTGCAGATGTTTTGATTGTCTCCAATTTATAAGCGATCATTTGATTCTGTAACTGGCCTTTAATACTGGCCCGAGGCCAGGGATCCCTGCTAAACTTCCTGCAGTGCCCAGGATGAGCCCCACAGCATAGAATTATCTGATCCCAAATGTCAATAGTGCCACAGTTAAGAAACCCTGCTTTAGTGGTTTCAGGAGAACAGACCTTCTAATAGCCAGATATATTACTCTACATCTTATGGTTTAAAAATAAAGTAATTTTATTTATTTTTAAAGGGCTTTTGCTTTTTTTCTTGATTGTATCAGTGTATGAGAGTGTTATTTTGCTCACATTCTCACCAATCAATAAATGTTTATTTCTTACCAGTGTGATAGACAAAAAAGGTCTGATTTGCTCTTTTACTTTGCATTTCTGTTACTACAATTAAGGGTCTTCTTTTGGGTATTTATTGATCATACATTTCCTCTTGTGTGGACTACTTCTTTTTTTAGGTTCTGCAAGTATTTTTTTAATATATTCATAAGAGATCATTATTAAGGATATTTATACCAGGTTGCTATAGCTATTGCAAATATTTTCTTGATTATTTGTTTTTTGTTTTTAAATTTTTATGGTGCTTTCTAGAATGGCAAAATTTTAAGCGTCTTTGTATCAAATCATCTGCCTCTCCTTTGCTTCTTGTCTTCAGTGTTACACTGGCTTGCTAGGGCTGCCATAACAAAGCACCATGGCCGGGATGAGGTCGACGAGAGAAACGTGTTGTCTCCCAGTTCTCGGGTTTGGAAGTCTGAGATCAGCGTGTTGGCAGGGTTGGTTCCTTCTGAAGCCTCTCTCCTTTGCTTGCAGATAGTTGTCTTCTCACTGTATCCTCAGATGATTGTCCCTCTGTACCTGTTATGTCCAGATTTCCTCTTATAAGGGCAGTCAGGAATCCAGCCCTTGCTAATGACCTTATTTTAACTTAATTACCTCTTTAAAGACCTTATCTCCAAATACAGTCATATTCTTAGGTACTGGGGGTTAAGACCTCAACATTTTTAGGGGAACACAGTAGCCCACCATCATCAGAGAGAGGCCTCCATCACCTCGGGGAATATGTTAATATTTGGGGAGAAGTTCCCATAATCATTATAAACCTATTATTTGTCACCAGTGGATAATGATGGCTAGTGAGGCAGAGGACAGTTTTCCTAGGGAGGAAGGAAGGGACATAGGAGTTAAAGCAAATCATTTATCCAGCTGTTTGGTGTTCCTTTCCCATTGATCTGCCTTTTGGCTTCTACTGGCCCATCTGTCGGGCTCTGTCAGTGTAATCGTGGGGACACACAGTTCACCAGGGCAAGTATGTTCATTTTTCCATTACACAGCTCCTATAGGAATGTCCTCTCAGGCTGCTTTTCTCTCTCTCCTCTTAATAGAGTTTGCTGGTGTAACAGAAAGTCTAGAAATAGGATAAAAGGGTTTAAAGCCATTACAGGGACCAAAAGCGAAAACAATATGGGAAATTGAGGGGGGAGGGGAAGATCAGGTATTTGGGAACGTTATGCATCCCCAAACCTAATCAAATAGATGGGAAAACATGTAGAGATGTAACAGATCTTTAAGGGACTACAGTGAGGTGAGCTTTCAAACTCAGAAGCATATAGAACTTTGGGCAAAGAACAATGTGTAGAGACAGACAGATTTCTAGATGGAATCAAGAACAGTTTCTCTCCGTTGTCTTGGAAACATGGCCCAAAGCTAAGAAGGAGACATTCAGCAGAATGATAAAGAAAATTTCTACTCGCTCCAGGGTTATGAAGTCACATCTAACTGACCCGCAGACTTTGGTAACTAACTTCCAAAGAAAAAGTGATTCCTCCAACTCTCATTAAGTTCACTCAACTATAAACTAGCCATTTGACATGCATATTAAGGTTGTAGAATCTTCCTGTTAAAATGGGAATAAAATCAATCAGTCAGCAGGCAAGCAGGGACGTTGTAGCATTCTCCACCCATTTCCCAATTGCCTCCAGGGACTTGAGAGTTACAAGACAGAAGGGTTGGAGTGTCTAGTCTAGCCAGCTGCAGAGACTTCCCTCTAGAGGGTCTTAAATTTTAGTTTGCATAAGAATGATTGTATCAGGCTGTTTACATAAATTTACTAGCCTTCTATTTACTGGGCAATTTCGACAGCTTTAGGCTCAGCTTTATTGCTGGTGGCTCTGATGAGCTAGATTTAACTGTTCCTCATGCAAATATAAAGTCAAGAGCATAAAATGTGGATTTCCGAGGATAACCATGTGGACTGGATTATTCATTCTGCAATGGTGCACCTGACTCTACGCCTTAGGAGCCCGTCCGTGCTGTTTGTTAGTGTGGGCAACGCCAATGAGGTCTAATTGGACTTGTCAAATGAATTCCCAGGGGACTCCCCCTAGCCTCTTGGCTTTCTCAATGACTCCTTTGTATACCTCTGCTATCTTGTTCTCCTCAGGGGACTCAGGGAGAGCCACATCATTGTATTCTCACCTGTTCAACAGGCTTGGTCTCAACAGTCTTTGAGAAATAAATACCAGTTAAAGGGGAAGAAAAGCACCTTTGGTTGGTGATTCCTGGGTGGTTAGATGACCCCTCTTGGTGCAATTCTAGACTATTTTGTGTAGAAGGGGGAAGGAGGTGCTCAAAATGCCTTTTAATTTTCATTATCCATTCTCTTGACCCTCAAGATTGTGTGTTCTTTGTTTTTAATAGTGTTACCTGATCTTTACACAGTCTGTTTTCACATTAGAACCTGTTTTCTTAATTCTTATTCTGGGGCATATAATTAATCTGGATCCTCAATTAAAGTGATGTGGTATAGACATAGTACATTGTCTGTAGGATTCGCAAGTGAGTAAAAGAGTGTACCCGCTATGAAGAGAAAGACTCCAGTACTGATCGTCTACTTGTACTTACATATATGAGACTTCATAATTATTTAACAGGTTCTTGTTGTAGAATATTCAATTGTTTCTAAGTTTTGGGAATCATAACCAAAACAGCAGTTGTCATTGTTATAGTTAACTGAATAATTATTTCTTGAGGAAATATTCTAGAAAAGTAAAATAACTTAGAGAATAGGAAGTTATATGGCTTTTGGTACAGTTTGCAAAAAGTACCTCTGGAAAGCTGTTCCAATTTATATTCTCAATAGATGGACATGGACATGAACTTTCTCCTTTAGGAGTCATAAGCCAAGATTGTCTAGGGAGTCAAGAGTATGAACCTCCCAAGTTATGACCCAGCTTCTATTAGAACTACTTTTGCCCTTATTTGGTTTCAGCCACTTGCCTGTTTCAGGAATATGCCAGGCCTCAGGGCCTTTGCCCTTGCTGTTTCCTTGGCCTTTGACATAATTTCTCCAGATGTCCTCCTGGCTCACATCCTCACCTCTTACAAGCCTCTTCTTGAATGCTGCCTTCTCTGTGGAGCTTTCCCGGATTTCCCTATTTACCAGTGTACTTCTGTCCCTCTCACACAGATATGTTCCCAGGCTTCAGATGCTCCTTCCCTATTGAATTTTGCTCCCTATCCCTTGAGCCGATAAACAACTGGATTTGCTGTTGTACCCCCAGCTCTTGGCACAGAATAGGTAGGGCTCAGTAATTGTCGGATGAGTGACTGAACCACTGCTCTGTAGATCTGCTTTTGCCGGTTAGCACTGATTAGCCTCACAGCAGGCTTCCCTCATCATCCTTGGCCAAAGGAGCAGCAGTTTTGTTTGGGTTCATTTCTGGTACTTGTCAGCTCGGTGGAGTCCGTTATTTCTATAACTGCTGGTGTTGTAAGGTGGCCATTAGTAAGTCTGCTATCTCCCATCATCTCGGTGATGTCCAGCTGCCACTGAGATGGGGATCATGACTGACGAGGCTTACTCTGGTCTGATAAAGAGCCAAAGGCACGTGTTTGATCAGAATCTTTATACACAGATCAGTTTCTGAAAGGAAAGGACCAGAAACCCAATGGAAAAGGGATGAAAGATTTGGGCAGTTCACAGGAACGTGGACACGAGACTTTGCCTCTTTATGTTCAACCTCACTTAAGAGAATAAGAGAAATACACATTAAAATACATGTGATATATTTTTCAATCTGTTAGGAGTACAAATGTTCCCGTCTGGTGGTAAGGCTGTGGGTAAATGGGCAGCCTCATCTGTTACTGGCGGGAGCGTAGACTGGTGCAGCCTCATCTGTTGCTGGTGGGAGCGTAGACTGGTGCAGGGCCTGTGGAGGGATGTCTGGAAATGGCTTTCAAAATTCACAGTTGCATATGCTTGGAGCACCTGTTTGGCTCTGTCGTTAAGCAGTGGACTCTTGGTTTTGGCTCAGGTCATGATCTCATGGGTTGTGAGATCGAGCCCAGAGCTGGCTTAAGATTCTCTCTCCCTCTGCCCCTCCCCTCAAATAAATAAACCAGTCTTTATTTATTTATTTATTTATTTTTAAGATTTTATTTATTTGACAGAGAGAGACCACGAGGGAGGGAGCACAAGCACAGGGAGTGGGAGAGGGAGAAGCAGGCTTCCTGCAGAGCAGGGAGCCCAATGCAAAACTCAATGCAGGGCTCAGTGCAGGGCTCGATCCCAGGACCCTGGGATCATGACCTGAGCTGAAGGCAGACGCTTAACGACTGAGCCACCCAGGCACCCCAGTAAAGCAGTCTTTAAAAACAAAATAAAACTGCATATGTTTTTTGACCCCCCAATTTCATGTCTATGCATCTGTCATACCCGCTTATGAGCAAAATGCTGAGTGCATAAGACTCTTCACCACAGCCTCATAATAGCCAAAAGTAGGAAATCACCTCAGGGGCCAGGCCATAGAGAACTAGCTTATCCTATAGGATACTTCCATAAAGAAAACTGCTTTGCCGCTGTAAAAGGAGCCAGGATGCCTTATTTGTGTTAATACACAAATACGCAAAATGAAAAAAAAAATGTATGGAATGCCGCCTCTTTTTTATAAAGAGAGGGGGAACTGTAATATATTTTTGCATTTTCCTTATATACTTGGAGCCATTCTGGAGGGTCACACAAGAACTGGATAGCTGGAGAAACGGGTGACCGTGGACATGGGGTAGGTGTGTAACTTTACAAGGGGAGATTCTATGCTCTGTTTTCACAAACACCTTTAAGTTTTGCATCACATGAAAAGTCTCACCCATTCAAAATATGAAGTTAAAAAAGTCATCCTAGAGACACGGGCTAATCTGGGAGAGGCGGCGGTGGATTACCTTCCTCTGTGAAAGCGACATTGTTAATTCCAGCCAGAATTCAAGGTCCCTCCTGAATGCGGCATCAACCTCATCAGTCAATTTGCTTCCCCCACTGAAGGCGTCTGGGTGCACTGGCCTTGGGGAGGGAGCGTGTGCGCGCCTGTGTGCGAACCTAGGGGCATTTCTCCTTCCTCACCATATCCTGGTTGCTATAGTGCGGAGCTCTATTTGTGACACACAGAAAACACTTTAAAGAAACGCTGTTTCCTGACCATGACTTCCTGGGCAATCTGTTCTTCCGGAGACTGCTGAGCACGAGAAGTTTCCGTGTGTTTCTGGACAGAGTGAGCCCAGCTCATTCAGACCCTGGGCACCGCGTGGAGCCCAGCCCCGGGGTAAGGGACACGCTGTCCCTCGCCGGGGCCGCGTCTTGGGGCTGCGGGGGCTCCAGGCCATCAGCACCTACCCCTCCTCTGTCTTCTCTCCTCAGTGGCCGCTGGCAGTGCAGTTGGTGCCCTGTGAGTTCTGCACCCAGAGCTGTTTCTCATACCTAAAACCGCCAGTGAAAACAGGAAGTGATGAAGCAGAATTCACCCTGCATCGGCACTGAGCAACTTTTCTTTCTTTTTGTCATTCCTCATCAGGTGTAGACACGTGTGGCCATCTGCACTGTAGGATCCTGGTTCTCCCGGCTTTGGACCCTCGGGGTTTACCATGCCGCCGCCCGCGGACATCGTCAAGGTGGCCATAGAATGGCCGGGCGCCTATCCCAAACTCATGGAAATCGACCAGGTCAGTAATGCCTGCCACAGTGTGGGGGTGATTGTTGGTCTTCTTTCTGTTTTGGCATTTTCACAGACTTTGGATTGCTCTTTTTTCCCCCTCTTTCTCTGTCTGGCTGTGGTGAAAAATCTGTGCAATAATAGTTGCAGTGTAGTTTGATTTCTGTACCACATGCAGCGGCGATGGATGGGGTTTTTATACTTGCTCAACGTGCACTCAGATTGTGTCAATACAGGGTTTGTGTCTGAGGCTGTGAGAGAGGCGGCAGGGCCTGTGGCTGGGGCTCTGGGCAGTGGACACAGTGGAGGTCGTCCTAGCCCCGCCTGGCAGGGGCTTATGAATATGGGCAGATTGTTTTGTTATAGGCAATACAAAACTTAATTTTTTGACTCACTTTTCCCTTCGATCTTTGCAGAAGCCAACAAGCGCATTATAGTAACAGCCTACTAATGAGGTGATTATTTCAGTCTAGAAGGACTCAGTCTCACATCCCAGCCAATTATAATTTTGTCAGTATAAAGTGCACTGTGTCTAGTGTATTGTCTGGCATATAATGAATGTTCCAAATATTGACTGAATGAAGAAATATTCAGAAGATGTTTTAAATGGCCTTACCTTTAAAGGCATCCTTCAGCTTGGATTTTGACAGTCTTTGATTGGATCTGATTACAGATTATCTCAGGAAGGTTACTTATACCATTCCAGAGCAGATGATTTAAGGGGGAGAAAAATAAAAGGTTGAGACTTAATGTACACTTTGGGTTTCATAAAGCAAATAATGTAGGATTCTAGATGACTTTCGACATTTTCAAAATTAGGGTACCATGGCAACTCTACTTATTTATGCTCTCAGCACTATTTTATGATTATGATCTATACTTTTTTGCCCCCAGTTGGATTTTATTATCTGGCTGAAGAATACGGGAAGAGTTGTATGGCATTGTGCGGGGTCCAAAAGACTCATTAAAATAAATGATAAAGGTCACATCAGAATTAGTTGAGCTTGAGTGTGGATGTGAGAAAGGGTAAAATATTAGGATTGTCGTCAAAAAAGGTGTCATCAGTCCAGCTCATCATGGTCATTTTAACTGCTCTCTGAGGTAGTTTTTGTGAGGCTCTAGAAGTAACCCACGCAGATAGAGAAGCCCACCCGGGAGTTTTATCCACATTTGTGTCAGCTAACAGATGTTTGTCCTTTTTCATGTGCTGCTCGAGAGAGGGTGTGAGCTGAATTTTAAAGTATGTCTGGGACTCCTTGGTGCAGACTCGATATAGTTAGAATTAGTTTGGCTACACCGAGAGAGCCAACAGTTTCAAAGAGGAGTTGGCCTCTCCTACCCACATGGGCAGTTCTGGGCTGCCATGATGCCCCAGTGTCATGGACCCAGACCCCTTCTGTCTTGTTGCTTTGCCTTCTCCATCTGTGTGGTTGAGGACCGTTGCTCGGGCTTTACTTGGGAGCTCCCTGGAAATGCTGAGTCTCAAACCCCACCCCATACCTCCTGACCCAGAATTTGCATGTTAGCTAGATCCCCGGGAAATCCTGTGTGTAGGTAAGTTTGGGAAGTGCTGAGCTGGATACCTGGTGCTCGAGTCGGAGCCTCCTCAGAATCACCTGGGGCACTTGTGTAAATGTTCTTGGGGACCCTCTGCCAAGAGATGCTCAGTCAGAGGTTTAGTAAATTACTTCCTTTTCATTCTGCCCCGGCCCCTGGGGTTTGGGAACCATTGCTGTAAGACAGCAGCTCCTGATAGGTATTCTTTGGGGTTTGTGGAGTCCATGTCCTGTTCTTGCCTTTGGCGATGGCCTTTGTTCTGTGTTCTTTGTTCTGTCTTGATACTTTTTAAAAAAACTATCTTTTATATTTTAGAACAATTTTAGATTTACAGAAAAATTGCAAAGGTTATATGGAGCGTTTCCATATACCCTTCAGTCAGTTTTCCCTAATGTTTACGTCTTAATATATTAAGATATATATTATCATTCATTTAGGATTCCTTTCCCCAAACTAAGAAATTAACAATGGCACGTGACTGGTAACTAAACTTCCAACTTTATTGGGATGTCAGCAGTTTTCCCGCTAATGTCCTTTTTCTGTTCCAGGATCTAATCCAGGAATGCCAGCCGCATTGTAATATAGTCGTCACGGTTCCTCGGTCTCTTCCAGCCCTTGAGAGCTTCTCAGTCTTTCCCTGTTATTTCATGGCCTGATAATTTTGAGGAGTAACTTTATTTCAATACAATTTCAAATGGAGAAATGGCAAAGAGCCTCTGACTGCCTTTTATCCAGATTCTTTAATTATTAATGTTTTGCTTCGTGTGCTTTATGGTTTTCTCTCTCTTTAATATATATCTTTTTTCTGAACCATCCAAGGGTGATTTGGAGACATCAACCCCCTTTACCCCTGAATACTCGGTGTGTCTTTCCTAAGAAGAAAATCATTCTCTTTTATATAACCATCTTCTCTTTATAAAAGCGAGGAAATTGAACCTTTGTTCAAAACTATCATCTAACTCTGAGTCCGTAGCCCATAATCAGGAATTGTCACTTGTCCCAGTAATGTCCTTTATAGGTAATTTCCCTATAGGTGTTTTCCCTCTGGGATCATGTATTATTATGTTTATTGCCGTTTCCCTTTGGTTCCCATTGATCTGGAATGTTTCCTTAGTCTTTCTTTATCTTTTGTGACCTTGATAATTTTGTAGAGTACAGGACAGCTTTGTGGGATGTCCTTCAGTTTCAATTTCTCTGGTGCTTTCCCCCCAGGTTTTGCATTTTGGGGTGAATTACCAGAGAGATGACAAGTGTCCTTCTCAGGGGTCTTGTATCGGAAGGTACATGATGATTCCTTGTGTCGTTCGTGGTGATGATTCTGGTTTTAGAAATGCAGATACTGAGATTCTTGGAAGTTCAGTGATTTGCCAGTCCATTAGACCAGGACACAAACCCAGGCCTCCCTTACTCTCAAGACTGAACTTCTAAACAGTTGGCTAAATTGTGGGCCTCCTGGCATTGCCTCACACAAAGAGTTAGAATCCCAGCCCTTGATGGCCCTGCAGCTGCTGGAGTTGGAGGAAGAGCCTAGCGGCAGTGTTGGTATCACATGGTGTTTCTTTCTTTCTTTCTTTCTTTCTTTCTTTCTTTCTTTCTTTTTTTTTTAAAGATTTTATTTATTTGGGGCACCTGGGTGGCTCATTGGGTTAAGCCTCTGCCTTCAGCTCAGGTCATGATCCCCGGATCCTGGGATTGAGCCCCGCATCGGGCTCTCTGCTCAGGAGGGAGCCTGCTCCCCGCACCCGTCCCCCACCGCCTGTCTTTCTGCCTATTTGTGATCTCTCTCTCTCTCTCTCTGTCAAATAAATAAAATCTTTAAAAAAAGATTTTATTTATTTGACAGAGATCACAAGTGGGCAGAGAGAGAGGAAGGAAAGCAGGCTCCCCACTGAGCAGAGAGCCCGATGCGGGGCTCGATTCCAGGACCCCGGGATCATGACCTGAGCCGAAGGCAGAGGCCCCAATCCACTGAGCCACCCAGGTGCCCCTCAGGTGGTTTCTTGATCAAATTTTGATCAAGACCTTGAACTTGGCACAAGAATTAGAAACATATTTGCACATGTAGTGAGGACTTAAGCAATGATTGTTACTTGGGTTTTCTTCTAATCTCCCATGTTCAGTGAGCGTCGCATACCCTGCCTCTTCCCCATGGCACGTTACCTTTGTTCAGAGAGCTCTTTGTTCCTTTTTACCCTGGGTGGCTACTGCTTCACTAAAAGGTTATTTCTGGGAGTTGGGTTAGGGATTGCTGTCTCGTGTTCCAGAGCTTTGAGTGTCCTTCCACTTGTCACCTGAGTTGTCGCTGAATGTTAACTTAAACCAGTGGTCTGACTCAACCTGGAATATGCCCAAAAATCACCCAGGGAGCTTGTGAAAACAGCCCAGTCTCAGCCTAGGTGCAGAGATGTTGGTGCCATTGGCCAGGGGTGGGGGCTCTTTATCTGCTTCATGATGAGCACTGAGTGAGTTTGATGGGGCAGGAGGTGGTGGTGGGGGGCTCCCCCATGTCATGGTCCAGGGGCTCATGAGAAAGTCAGGAGTCTGAAAAAAAAAACTCCTTCTCTGAGTGCTGTTTCTCTGGTGCCCAGAGAACAGTCCGTCCTTAATAAGTGGATATTTAATTAATGGATAATTGGGAGAGGGAGCTTCCTGGTGAGTGGGGATCATATCTGCTCAGCCTTGCTCTAACCATGCCCGTTTGGCTCAAGGGCATGTCTGCTTGCAGTAGACTGGTTTGTCTTCTTTGTAAATTGTGAGGAGACGTTTCTGTGTTTCCACTCAGCAGGAAAAGGCCCTGAGGGCTTTCTCCGAGTGGTGCTTGTGCTATCATATGAGGCTGTCAAAGCAGGCGTCGACCTTCTTACTGGCGGCTTCTGCTTTTCCGCTGCCTGTCGTGGGCTTTCACCCTCAGGACCCACTTGAGGCTGCCATGGCTGGGTGCGGGGGCACCCTGAGCCTGAAGGGCGCCCACCCACTCGTCTGGTTATCTCACTGCTTTCTGCCCAGCATAGTTCTCAGTCAAGAGCATGGAGCCCCTCACCGCTCCAACGAGAGGCGTCCTGCCGAGAGCCAGGGTGGCCTAACCCATGCCCTCCAGGCTCCAGGACCCTGAAACGGGGGTGGCCCCGTTTCTGTGAGAGCCTCACTCACCCTCTCGGAGCCTCAGTCTCTTCGTTTTGTAAAGCTGACGTCATCATTTTCCACTTTCACGATTGTTGTGAAGAGTAAAGGAAATGTGTGACAAGAATGTAGGACATCGCCTGGCTCAGGGTCATCACTCCGTAAAGGCAGCCCGCATCGCTGCTAGTGTAAGCACGTTCTCATTCGGTTAGAAAGTGAGACGTGGGACGCCTGGGTAGCTCCGTAGGTTGAGGGTCTGACTCTGGCCCAGGTCGTGGTCTTGGGGTCCTGAGATGGAGCCCCGTGTCTGGCTCAGCCCTGCTCAGCGGGGAGTCTGCTTCTCTCTCTCCCTCTGCAGCACCCCATGCTCATGTTCTCTCTCGTGCTCTCTCTCGAATAAATAAATAAATAAAATCTTTAAAAAACAAAAAAAGAAAGGAAAAGAGACATGCTGGTTTTCCTTTTTACCTGCCTTCATCATGAACAGTTCCCTAACTTTCTCCTCTCTTTGCCTAATGTTGTTAGTGTTTAGGAAGGAGACACAACTAAAGAACAAGCGGGAGGCATCGCCCGGCAGTAAGGGGGAATGCTAACAGGACGAGCAGCCAGTTTGTGCTGTGGAGTCTTCTCTGGCTCCCTAGCACTGCTCCGTGATAGCTGCTTCCCTGTCTTGGCTACTCACCAGCACTCTGGGCAGCAGCTGTTCTGTCCCTGCACACGCTCCTCAGGCCTCCCGTTTCTCCTGCCCCTGCACGGCTTTCTTCCCAAGTTGCACACCGAGGCCGCAAAGCCTCCACTCCTGTCTGTGCCTCGCAGCTCCTCTGCTGATGTGTTTGCCTCCACGGAGCCCGCGACGCCGTTATCTCCTGCCGTCCTCTTTCCCCTCACTGCCAGCAGAACAGGGAAAAGGTGTGTCCTGATTTCTTCCCAGGGCGTTCAGTCTGCCCCAACCCCGTCTCTTCGGCTGTTCACCAATAAGCTTTTCTGTTCTTACTTTGGAAGACCCTTCTCTCGACCTAGTAATTCTCTTGCTAGTATGTGATTTATTTCTTGTCTTTCCATTCCGAGTTGATTTAAATGTTGCCAGTATATGCCACCCCCTGTGTGGCATCAGCGTCTACTTAATCTTAGGATGAGTACCAACTTGCCTCTCCCCGGAGCTGCCCTCTGATGGCCGCAGTGCCTTCTGCTTCGTTAAATCAAGTGGTCTTTGCTCTGCCTTGGTTGGCCTCGCTCTCCTGGTTACACTTGGCAAAGCTGCTCCTTCTCATCTTCTTGAAACACCCCCTTCCCTTCATTAAGCTGAGATTCTCCCCCCTTGTCTGATTAGGTGTTGTGAGTTTCCTTCATGATTCCGTGTCTCTCCTTTTGCCCAAATCTGTCTCAGCCTCAATGCGTAGCCCTCTGACACTGATACTGATCCTCTTGGTCTAGATTCCGTGCGCTCTCTGGGCTCTAAGTATAACTTCCAGCTAAGTAATACCAGCTCTGTCACCAGCCTGCCCGGCTTGAAGGCCATCAGTCCTTCTCTGTTTGATGGATACATTATTCTCTGTATAAACCCTCACGTGCCAACGGGACACAAGCAGGTGGTTGGTGAAACTGCCCAGACATAAACCTGCAGAAATGTGGTCTCATAGGTGCTACCGACTTTTGGAAGTTACTTCATGGAGAAGACGGATGGATCGGATGTGTTGCTTATATAGCCCCAGGTGTGTTTTCTCTGTACTGTCTGTACAAGGAGATAGAGCCCTCTTCTACTGAGGAAAAGCTAGCACACGCCATTCTGGCGGGCAAGGGTCTGGATCATCTCTATTATCTGTGCACCAGACAGATGCTTGGGAAGACTGTGAGACCCCAGGTTCGGGCCCCAAAATGATGACGGGGAGAGATGCATGATCTTCAACCTCAGCTGGATCCTTCTTGAAGATCCTTCTCAGTTGCTTCAGGGGTGAGGGCTGTATGCAGTATGCTTCCACGCCCTCCACGTTCACTCCTGCAACAGCGGCTTGTATCGACCTGTGTCGGTTTTAGATATTTTGGGGAAAGATTCTGTTTGAAGAGAGTATCACAATTGGGAAAAAAAAAAAAAATCATGGAGGAGATTCTTGAGTGGTCCGGAGACTTGAGTCAGATTGTTTAACTTGACTCCATCTGTGCTCCATGGTTTCTCTTCGTATCATCCAGGGTTCAAGGTATGTGCAGGTGCTGTGTGAGATTTTCGAGTACCCTCTTGCTTTAGAGAAGCTGCCCCTTCAAAAGTGTGTTCCTGTGTGCTTATGTACCGGTTCATCACCTGCGGTTTCTTTCTAACAGTCTCTCTAATCCCACCCCGCTGGGATTCCTCCTGCCCTGTGTTCAGCTCTTCCTTCCTTTAAATCCTGGCTTTGCGAAGCACTGCCCAGGGTCTCCTTCCTACTCAATCCTTCTTTTGTGTGATATCATGCAGTTCTTTCTCCATCCTTCTAATTGCTTACACCATTTCCTTTGCCTGTAGCTGTTATTCAGTTAATATATTCGGCACAGAATGTTCCTTACATTTTTTTTTTAATGTACGCATGTGTTTTGAAGTAGATTATATGCTTCTGGTCAGCCTGTGTCTTAGGTACATTTGTAAGCTATGATCCCTCACATGGATTTCTGTTTCTGTATGTGTCTGCTTTAGATTTGAACTATGAGCAGTAAGGATGAGAGTAAAACATTGCTATTCTCCATCTTCTAAACAGAAGAATTATAGTAGCACCCCCCTACCCGTATATGGTTGGGGATTTTATTTCCTTACAAGAAAACCTAGATGATGTGCTTTTTTAGGCAAGCATGTACAGAATGACCACCTGCTTTTCCCCCCTCAACTGTCCTATTTCTGTAGTTTATTTAAGATGTAATCTAATATGGATAAATTTGATTTACCCAAGACCTTCCTACAGCTCGTTAATTGCAGAAAGCACATTTACACTGTTGCGCTTGATGTTGGAATTCTGCGCATTCTGTCCGTAACAGTGACAGTAGCAGTAGTGACAATCACATGGGCCATTAGATCAGCACATACTGTGTGCCCTGCATGGACTCTTTCATGCCCTTACTACAGCCCACTAAGGCAGGCTGTAGACTCCCCGTTTGTAATTTTTCACAGGTTCATCAATCTGCCTCAGGTCACACAGCTGGGAAGCTCCTGATTTGAATCCAATACCACATGATGCTAAAACCCAGGCAATTTTTACTAAACTGTAAATCTGTCTGGTAACTCTTCTTCTTCTTTTTTTTTTTTAATTTCATTTCAGCTTTATCAAGGTATATTGACATATACAATTATAAGATATTTAGAGTGTACATCACAGTGATCTGATGTACAAATATACTGTGGGAGTCTTCTCCCCTAGCGAGTTAATTAACACGTTCATCACTTCACATATTTGTCTTGTGTGTGTGTGTGTGTGTTTGTGTGTGTGAGAGAGAGAACGTTCTAGTTCTACTCTTAGCAAATTTCAGTTATACAACACAGTGTCATCAACGGTACTCACCACGTTACACATTAGGCCTTACTCATCTTACAGATGATCGTTTGTACTTTTTTACCAGCCTCTCCCTATTTCCTCCACACATGCCCCTCACCCAGCCCCTGACAACCACTTTCCTATTCTCTGTTTCTGTAAGTGTGATTTTTTAAAAATTCCGCCTATAAGTGACAACGTGTGTAGCATTTGTCTTTGTCTGACTTCTTTCACTTGCCTGGCCATTTCTTTTCAGATTCTCCATCTCTTCTGCCCCCTCCCCAGCTGGCCCCACCAACAGCAGCCTGATTCGAGCAGACACATCACCATTGCCAGTTTGCTTGTTCTGTCCTCTAAGGGTGGGATCTCTAGAGACGCATTCTGTTGTGAAAGCAAAGATGTTTTTTTTTTTTTTTTTTTTAATTAGGGAAAATGTGGCAAGTGGCCTGGGTCACTACAGAAGGAGCCCACCTCCTTCTGCGAGACGTCCTTTTGAGGCCAGGCACTGCTTACAAGCATGGACTGGGGATAGACTCACATGGACTCAAAGTCTGGGCTGTCGCTTAAGAGCTGTGTGACTGGGGACAGGCCTCCTGCTTTGTAAGGAAGAATTGGCAATATTCGTACATCCTTCCTGGCATTGTGGGGATTCAGTGAGATAATCACTCAGCACTCTCCCTAATAATGGTAACCATTAGGAGTCAATTATGAATTTTTCCGAGTTGTACATAGAAGATTGCAAGCTTTATGCGTTTCACGCAAGATTGGAAACAATAATACAAATGTCCCCTTGAGTGCATTAAAGCCAGTTCTGTAGCCTGAAAACCCATAATTCCCATGACATTTAAATATGGACAGCCTGGTGCACTAAAATGACAGCTGAGCTCTAAATAAGAAGTTTTGAATTCGGAACTTTAAGATCGCATAGCACACAGAATGCACAAGAGGAATGTACTTAATACCACTGAACCGTACGTTTAAAAATGGTTAAAAATGGAAATTCTATGTAATGTGTAGTTTACCACAATAAACAATTTTACAATTCCATAGAATCAGGAAAATGAGACTGAATTTCTGGAATGGGAGGTTCCAACCTTGCATGGCAAAAACTAAAAGTCCTGTGATTTTCCTAGATGGAAAATTCTAGAGGATTTCCAGCCTCAGCACCACTGACATTTTGGACCAGATGATTCTCAGTTGTGAGGGCCGTCCCGTGCATTGTAGGCTTCAAGCAGTATCCTGGCCTTTACCCAGCAGGTGCCGGTAGCACTCCCTCCCCCACTTGGAGCAGCCAAAAATGTCTCTAGACGTTGCCAAATGTCCCCAGGGCAACAGACAAATTTCTCTCTTGCGAATGGACTGAATCAGTGGTTCCCAAGCTTGGTTCTGCACTGGAATCGCGTGTGAAACATACTGAACATACGGAGAGGATTGTTTGTAGGTACAGTTGGAGGCCCAGGGGTTCCTGTTCTTATCCAGCTCCCCGGTGATGCTGGTGCTCTGGGACCCAGATTTGGAAGTCACTGTTGTGAGACCTTCTGGATTTCTTTCTTTCTTCCTCTCTTTCTTAAAGATTTTATTTATTTATTTATTTGTGTGAGAGAGATTGAGAGAGAGAGCGTGTGCACAAATAGGCAGAGCGGCTGGCTGAGGCAGAGAGAGAAGCAGGCTTCCTGCTGAGCAAGGAGCCTGATGCAGGATTTGATCCCAAGACCCCGGGATCATGACCTGAGCCAAAGACAGCAGCTTAACTGACTGAGCCACCCAAGCGTCCCTGGCCTTCTGGATTTCTGATGTTCTGTGCTGGTGACACCTCTGGTTCCCACAGTAGCCTTCAGCAGGTACCTCACACCTTGAACTGTGGAATGGTCCTTCTAATTCTTCACCTCTCCTCGCTCTCAGATTCCAAACAGCACCTGCAAGAGCTCCTTCTATTCCACACGACAAAGATGCACCAAAGCTGTGCTAGTGCTTTCTGTGACGTCATCCTAAGGTAGGATGACATTGTGATGGGAATGGTCATCCCTCATCTGATTTTTGAACCTGTCGGCTTTGGCATTATAGCAGTTATTTCTTAAACTTCCTTTAAAATGGAGTGACCAGGCTACTTCCCTTTCTGGTTTTAGCTCTTTCTCTGCATGACGGAGTCTGTCTAACCTCATAAAATAGAGTTTGCCATGCTTTGGAAGAGGAAAGAAGGCAAACATATTTCTCCCGTCAACCAAGAGCTCAGTTTAATTGAGCAAGAATGAACTCTAGCATTCCACTTTTCTTTCTGAGAATGAATTGCGGATTTTAGTTTGGTTTCTAGCTGGATTTCCGCGGGGAAATCTTTCTGCAACAGGGTGGCTGTGGTGAGAGAAACATAACTTTCCTTGTTCCCACTGTGCATTCTAAATATATTATTACATTTTATTAATTGACTTTATAAAGATTTATTTTTGTCCCTTCATCAAAGCCATCCATAGTCAAAACACAACCAAATGGCTTTGAGACAAGATGTATCCATTTTCAAAATGGTTGTGGGAGCGTCTGGATGTCTCCAGTGCTTAAGCGTCCAACTCTTTTTTTTTTTTTTTTTTAAAGATTTTATTTATTTATTTGACAGAGAGATCACAAGTAGGCAGAGAGCCAGGCAGGGGGTTGGGGGAAGCAGGCTCCCCACTGAGCAGAGCGCCCAATGTGGGGCTTGATCCCAGGACCCTGGGATTATGACCTGAGCCGAAGGCAGAGGCTTAACCCACTGAGCCACCCAGGCACCCCTTGACTCTTTTTTTTTTTTAAGAGATTTTATGAATTTATTTGAGAGAAAGGCAGAGAGAGAGAGAGTGCACGAGGAATGGGGGACAGAGGGGAAGTAGACTCCCTGCTGAGCAGGGACCGCCCCCCCCAAGTGGGGCTCGATCCCAGGACCCCAGGATCACTAACTGAACTGTGGCAGTTGCTTAACTGACTGAGCCACCAAGGCGTCCTAAGTGTCCGGCTCTTGACTGGGGCTCAGCTAATGATCTCAGGGTCACCAGATTGAGGCCTGCCTAGGACCCACCATAGGCCGAGCTGGGCATGGAGCCTAGTTGAGGTTCTCTCTCTCTTTCCATTTGCTCCTCTCCCCTCTAAAACAAACAAACAAACCCAAAAACCAGAGTTGTTGTGGATGGGTCATTACTCTGGGACAAGTTTGTGGTGATCTGTTTGGGTTCGTAGGTCTCATCACCATAAGGTCTGCTGATCATTTCCAACTCACTTCCTTCTTGACCTCCTGACCCATATAAACAACTGACTATCAGCCCATTTGCCTTGCCCATCTGTATGTCCCTTGCTCCACAAACTCAGTATATTCTGAACTGTCCTTATTGTTCCTTCTCCTCCAAAGCCTGTGTAGTTTTGCTTCAGAAACTTCATGTTTTCCTCTTCCTAGTGGTAGATGTGAATATGCATTCAGTTTGCTGAAGCTGAAACTGTGTGTCCTCCTGGGCCCTACTCTCTCCCTTAGCTTTGCTGTCCAATCAGTTAATTCTGAGAACTTGCCACCTCTAGTTCCTCTTCCTTCCGTCTGCTGCTGAGGCTCTGGCCGGGCCTGTTCTCTCTGGGTCTTGTGGAGGAAGAGAGAGACCAACAAGGGAGGACTTATGCATTAGTGTGGGAGCTATGCCCCAAAGGTAGAACTCTGAAAAAGAGAGGGCAATGTCTACACAAGCAGGAGATTATGAGTAGAAAGTAGGCAGATATACATTGAGGACTATATGGATGTGGGAAAGAAAGAACTAGAAATCTTAGAAATGGAAAATACATATATGGTAAGTGAAATATTAAAAAAAAAACTACAAAAGATAAATACAAACAATAAAATGCATTGACAAAGTAGCTCTAGAGTAGATTTGGCTAAAGAGAGAATTGATAACTTGGAGGATGACAATGAGCACTTCACCCAGGACATAACCCAAAAGATGAAAGAATGAAAAATATGAACGCAAAGTTGTGTTAAAAGGGTACATTAAGGGATTTCGGCCTATGTCTAATGGTCAGTCCTATTAATAAAGAACGGAGTGAATGGTGGAGAGGCAATACTTGAGCAGACCTTGGCTAATATCCTACCTCTCTGGAACTGAAGTGAAATTCCACAGTGGGAGAGAACAGGGGCTCTGGTTTTGGCTGGTTGGATGAGAAGAGGCTCTGCTATGAGTAGCTAAATGGACTTAATACTTTGTCCAGGAGCCACAGGGGAAGGAAAGGTTTATCAGCAGGGGATCGACACAGTATGATTTGTACTTTTAGAAGATTTCTCTGCTGAAATCTACCTAGAAGGCAGCCTACAATTTGCAATTCATTTTCAGAAGGAAAAGCAGAATGCTAGAGTTCATTTTTGCCCAGTTACACTGAAATCTCAGGTGAGGGGAGAAATGTTTGCTGTCTTTCTCTTTACGTTTTGTGAGAGAGAAAATGAAATAAGAGACATTAATTAGGCAGTCCTTGCAGTAGTCCAGGCAAGAAGTGATAGGCCGTAGCTTACGGTAGTGATGGGAGACAGAAGTGAGACACATGTCTCATCAAGATGTATAAGAAGATTAAATTAACAGGAAACTGATGATTGATTATATGTGATAAGGGGTTAAGGGAGAGGGGATATGCTGATGATTTCAAGATTTCTTGTGGGAATAGCTGGGCAAATGGTGGTGACAGCTATCATGATAGAAAACACTAGCGGAGGGATATTTAAGTGGACTCACAGTCCAGAACTTGATAAATGGATTCAGGAGAATAAGGCAGGTATCTGTATGGTTGTAAGTCTTTTCATATTTTCTTTGGGTTGCAGTACAGGCCAATTTGTACACCGATCTGTTCTCTTGGCCACCAGGGCAGTCACCTATCATTAGAAAATGCACGTTTGATTATGTCACTTTCCTGCTTAAAAACTCATGATAGGTCCAAATTGCTTAGGCATCTTTTGCCTCTGGCTTGCTTCTTGGTTCCCTCTCTCCCATTCGTGCATATGATGACATTGTCAGCTCCTCCGTATGCCACACAAACATCCATTAAGCCATGCCTTTGCATTTACCATATCTTCAACCAGAAGTGCCCTGAACATCTACTTTTTTTTTTAATTTTTTTTTTAAGATTTTATTTATTTATTTGACAGACAGAGATTACAAGTAGTCAGAGAGGCAGGCAGAGAGAGAGGAGGAAGCAGGCTCCCTGCTAAGCAGAGAGCCCGTGGGGCTCGATCCCAGGACTCTGAGATCATGACCTGAGCCGAAGGCAGAGGCTTTAACCCACTGAGCCACCCAGGCGCCCTGAACATCTACTTTTAATTGCTTCTCTGTACCCTTGGGCAGAATAAAGAAGAAAGTTTAGAGAGTCACCCATGAGATTGACTGGGTAGGGCTGACAAATAATAGGAAGGGCAGGGAAGCTGTAATGTTGACTGAAAACTTGCTTTCTGGCAAACTAGAAGATGATTAAAAGTTGGAAATTGAGAAAGAGAGTTGTGGGGGAAAGGTTTGAGTTTGAGGTTATGGAAGGATACACACTCAAGTGAAAATGGCCTGAGGCAGAAGGGGACTACAGTGAAGTGAACACTGGGGGTGTGGATTTGAGCCTATGATAAAAAGGGGACCTGAGCACAGAGAATTCTACTGGATATCAAAGTCTTAGTGTTGGGGCTCGGTGGGTTGTGTGTCCGACTCTTGGTTTCAGCTCAGGTTGTGATCTCCTGGGTTATGAGATTGAGCCCTGCATCGGGCTCTGCACTCATTGGAGAATCTGCATGAGATTCTATCCCTCTGCCCCTTTCCCCAATCATGCACGCATGCACTCATGCTCTCTCTCTCTCTCTCAAACAAATAAATACACCTTAAAAAATAGGCTCAGTGCTGGGGTGCCTGGGTGGCTCAGTCAGTTAAGCGTCTGCCTTTGGCTCGGTCATGATCTTAGGGTCCTTGGGATCAAGCCCTGCATTGGGCTCCCTGCTCAGTGGGGAATCTTCTCCCTCTCCCTCTGCCCCTCCACCCTGCTCACGCCTCTCCTTCTCAAATAAATAAATAAAAACCTAAAAGAAAAGTTCAGTGTTAACTTAGGATTTCATCATGGCGTACGTGAGTAATGCATGATGAAGGGTCATCTACTGTTCTCACGGTAGTGCTAACACGTCGTGCCTTAACTCATATCTATTGTGAACTCACTATGTGCCAGGCTGTCCATAATTCCAGCACCATTCCCTTTGGGGGTTAGCTCTGGGCACTTGGGCTTGTTGTTCACAGTTGCCGGGACTCCAGATGTGAGCTGGAGTTAAAGAGCAAGGCTTCTGGAATTATATAGGTCTGGTTCAAGTTCTGGCTTTGCTTCATATGCTTTGAAGTTTTGAGCAGCAACTTAATATCTCAAGATCCTCATACAGTTTTCTCTTTTATAAAATAGACTCGGTAATACCATCTTGCAGGGGAAATATGGGAGTCACTCAGTAAGTTGCTACTACTATTTTTTAAAAATTTTTAAAATTTTTAAAAATTAAAAAAAAATTTTTATTAACATATGTTGTATTATTAGCTCCAGGGCTACAGGTCTGTGAATCACCAGGTTTACACACTTCACAGCACTCACCATAGCACATACCCTCCCCAATGTCCATAACCCCACCACCCTCTCCCTCCCCCTTCCCCCCAGCAACCAGTTGCTACTACTATTATCATCAGGGTCAGTAAGGCTGGCCAAGTGATGATAAGAGAAGTCTGGGTTGGTGATATGTCAAAGGTAGGGGAGTTTTAGAAAGTGTGTGAGGTTGTAGCCCTTGTTTGCATATTCCGGACAGTTGCAGAAGAGCCTGTTTTATTATTCTTCAAGGCTGTGGTTCAGCCTTCGATTGTCATTGTCCTGTTCCTGGGACATATATTTGAGAACTGGAAGCCCATGTCCTTCTACTGCTTGCTGGCAGATGTCTTAGCACATCCATTTCCATTCAAGAAAGAAGGATGAATTGGACTTAGTACATCCACTCACCAAGAAGGAAGCCCACCACATGGCAAACGGAGTTAAGAAGTGAAAGGGGAGAAAACCTCAAAAACTAAACTCCCTTCTTAAAACTCCCTTTACCACCAGTTCCTGTCAGTGTGCTTTTGACTGCTGTCCTATGTCCAATCTCGGTTGCTTTGCCGTTGGTAAACCTTCATAATCCTGTGTTTAAATTGAACCTGAACCTTACTTTGCCTTCAGAGCTTTATCTGGCTTTCTGGTGTCTTACCCACCTGGTCTGATAATACCCTATCCACAGGGGTTGACAGTCATTTCCGTTTATCCTACTAAGCCTGTCTGCCTTTTAAGTTTTATTTATTTACTAAAGATTTTATTTGTTTATTTGATAGGAAGAGAGAGCATGCAAATGAGCACAAGCAGCGGGGGAGAAGCAGGCTCCCTGTGGAGCCTGATGTGGGCCTGGATCCCAGGAACCCGGGATCATGGCCTGAGCAAAAGGCAGACACTGAATTGACTGAGCCACCCAGGGGACCCTGCCTTTTAAATTTTAAACCATGCACATAAATACTAATCACCTTTCACCTATGAACTTGACAGAGTAAGTAGCCTGTTTCCCATGAGTGAGGGTAGGCAGACCATCAGACCTGAGTTGGTTTGCAGTGTGAATCCCTCCTTTTCACATAGAGGAGGAAACTCAGCTGCAAGTGTGTAGTAAAGCGGTGTGCCAACCAGTGGAGAGTCATCTGGGCGTAATTCTTGGAGAGGACTGATATTAAATAAGGTTGAGGGGTGTATAGGAATGGAGAAATTGATTGTTGTTGCCGCTTGAGATATTGAAATTTGGGGAAAAAATTTGTTTCTTGTATCTCTAGCAACATAGATATGAGGACAATATAAACTAGTCAAGGACTAGGAAGGAGAATCACAGTAGTTAATGGATATGAGTCGTGCTTCATTTTTACATTGTTCATTTTTATGTTTTTGTCACTTTCGAAAATTGCAGTTTCCCTTACAATTGAAGAGAAATACAGTGTCTGCTGGGAAGTGTATTAGAGTACCTAAAAGAGTAAGGTTTTTTACTTGTCTTTAACCCACTAACACACAAGAGTGCTAATTATTTATGTCTTTGCTCATCGACACAGTCCAATGATTTTTATGACACAAAGATTGTACTTTATATGGCCAAAATATAATATTTAATTAGTTTCATGAAGCTTGGAACAATTCATTATAAGGAAACCATTTTTTGAAACGAATCCTCATTTGTCAAGAAAAAGTTGGCATAGCCTGTCTTTCAGTCTTTAAAATTAACATGATACACAGGGTTTTACTACATTGGAGCTGTCGTTGTGAGCTCCTTTGTCACTTCTGACAATTCCTGCGATCTTGTGTCAGTGACTCACATTGGAACTGTTGTCAAAATACTTGCTTTCCAAGAAACAGCTAAATTTGCCCCAGAAAAGTGTATGTGTGTGTGTGTGTGTGTGTTTGTGTTTGTCATTCTTCTTCAGATTATTTAGGCTGCTATTAGGTAAATAGAGGAAGCACACACACCCCTCAGAGAGCATCAGATTCCTCCACACTAAAGGTGTACAGCTCTGAAGCATGGAGAGTAGTTATAGGGCTCGTGAGGGGAAGATAGAGCTGTTCTAAGATGACTGGTATCATTGACGCCATGTCAGGAAGCGCCTCTGGAACGAGGCTGGTTATCGTGTATTAAAGTTTCTCTAAATCCTATTGTAGGCTAAGTCGTAGTTAACATGCGTTTCCCTTCTCAGAGATGTCCTGACGTTTGAGAGCTGGGTTTCTTTTCTTTCTGGGCCAACATTACTCATCACTGCCGTGCAGAATATGTTCAATGAATTTCCGTTTATAAAGCAAAGTAGAATCCCAAGTGCTGTGCTGTATTGCCTCAAAGTGTCAGAATAAAGCATCTGTCACATTCTTTAAAGCATTGGAGAAAGGCGTTTTAAGAGTCTAGGACCAAAAAACTTTAAAGTCTTTGGGGAAAACAGTTTTGCAATTAAAGGACTGTAAGACGACGGCCATATGGAAGGGCCGATGCGTGGCGGGGGTCGGGGATTGCTTCTGCTTCCCTCTTGCAACGTTCCATCTTTAGCTCCTGCCTGAGCATCAGTGGCAGTCGGAAAGGGACCGGAAAAAAGGGAAAGGAGCTAAACGTCTGAAAAAAAGAAGATGTGTTCTTAATCAAACGGTATGCGTTAATTGCATGCCATGCGGGCGTCTGGCAGCCACTCGCCGGGGAGGTGACCGAGATGTCTTGGAGGCGGTCTCGGCCTCCAGAGCAAGTAGAATCGAGTGGGCCGACGAAATGAAAATGAGCTGAAGAGGGAAGAACAGGAGGAGAGGAGAGCCAAAGGCAACAACGGGACTGGAGTCTCTCAAGGGAAAAAGAGGAATTAGGTATTCGTCCATGTCCTTATGTAACCAGCTTTAAAAAAAAAAAAAAAAAAAAAAAAGTACGTGCAAAGTGCCCGAAGGGGATAAGAGAATTCAAAGAGCCTGTTCATCGTACACCATGCAGACCGTACTCTGTCCTGGGTGCTGTCGCAGAGCTTCCACCTGGGCTGTCTCAAGTCAGGCTCACAGCACTACAGGGTGCGAGGGACAGTTTTTATTTTGAGGAAAGAAGACGGAAACATGGAGGGAAGTCATAAGCCTCAGGTTACAAAACCCGGAGCTGCAGAAGTGGGGGGCTCAAGCCCAGGAAGTCATTTTCTAAAGTTGTTTGAGAACTCCAAGTTGAGGCAAGATCTCCGAAAGCGGGGAGAGGATAAAAATTCAGCATTCTAAATGCTTTTCTGGGGTCTGTTAATTAAATGTCAACCCAGAAGGATTCCCCCCCCCCTTGGGTTATTAAAAACATGTGAAATGAATGCAGCTTCAGTGAAGCCAGGCTTCATTGGCGGGGTTGTCCATTTTAGGACAAGTGTGTTCCTGAGAAGCAAATGTCAGAGGCGAGAACCGTGGCCCGCAGTCTAGAGGTGCTCACAGGCATGGGGTCACATGGGCTGGGGTGCTGCCAGCCTCCCCGGGCCACCATCAAGGCAGCAGCGTGGGCACCATGGACTTGAGAGCCCCGAAGGGCTCACTGGGGCCATGTAAGCGTCCAGGCCAGCGACAGGTGGTAAATAGGAGCTGTCCCCATCAGGGGACATGGAAGAGGCAGAGCCACGGGGCTGTCTCCAGGGAATGAGATTCGAGGCAGGCTGGACTCTGCCCCCTCCGAAGTAAACAAACAGGGATTCCTGATGACGCCATCAAGGAGCCATGTGGCTTGGGTGGGAGAATCATTTTTTTTTAGAGATAACAGGGAGCCAAGAGGAAGATCTGGTTTAGGAAGGAAGAAGATGAAGTGTTAAGCCTGAAGGGATGACAGGATTCACGTGGATCCATACGCAGGGTTGTTGGAAATGCTGCACCAGACCTTAGAAGCGGGGTCAGAGTGAGAGGCATGGATTCAGGAATTTATGATACTGGCATTTCATTAAAGACAAGGGAGAGATAATAAAAAGGAAAGCAAAAGACCAACACCCACTTTAAGGACCAGAGAGAATAGAGTGTTGCCAGAGACGAAGATTAAAAATAAATTGCTAGGGAATTTGGCTATTCTCAAAAATCTAGCTGATTTTATGAAAAGTAGATAAACAAATATTTTTGTATAGGAAATTTGCTTTCTGGACTTACTGTTTTGGGCAAATGATGTTCAATAAAGGAATTCTTTTGGAGAATAAGAGTTAAAATTAAAACGGAGGAATACATCTTAAACAAAAAAAGCTACCCCTTGACTATAACTTTTGGCACATTGTACTTTGCCAATCAGATTCATATGGAAATGCATACTTTGTTTGACAAATAAAAATGTTTCTGCCAACATTAAGATTTTCCCAGAATAATACAAAGTGGAGAAATACTTTTATAGGCTGCAAGATGACCTCACCATTGCTAGGGGGAAGGAGGAAAAGAACGTGGTGGTCTGAGGCCTTCCGTGATCCCGGCCATGCTAAATTCTGATAATTGTCTGACCCTCCAGGTTATCTTTAAATACATTCCTGCCCTTCCTATCTCAACTCACTGCTGAGTCCAAGAAGATAGTTTTGACCTTCAAAACAAAAAGCTTAATACATTTAGTTCCTTTTTTTTTTTTTTTTTTTTTAAATTTAAGTGGGCTCCATACCCAACATGGGACTCAAACTCATGACCTCAAGACCCTCAGACCCTGGCTTTACCGATGGATCCAGCCAGGTGCCCCAGTTTTGATTTTCCTAAGTTATGAAAACATCCTCAGGTAGTTAAATTATTTTGTCTCAATATTCCAAATCCAGGTATATCCAGAGTGTAGAATGTGATTTCTAGTTCCTTTAGGCTTTTTGAAATCACAGAGAAAAGAACCAATTTTCAGCCTTTTAGATCACATTTTCTTTTCTCCAGAGCCTTTTCTCTCCATGAGCTGAAAGACAAATGGTTTCTCGGGTCTACTGAAAGCTATCAAGATGTCACCCTACTCTCTCTCTAGTCTTAGGCATCTGGGCATATAGGCAGAAACCTCTTTCGTCACCTGAGCAGACGTTAACTAAAACGTCGTCAGAGCCGGTATTTGGCCTGGAGTTTAAGTCAGGCAAAGAGCTCGTGTCAGACTGAAGGCTGTATACAGGAAGTGAGAAAAGCTGTGACACCAGGCTAGCGTGTATTGGGGTATCTCGTTAAGTCCCGTTTATGGTCGTGCTGCTCACCTGCGTGACTTTGCTAAAGGGATGGTGACAGTCATTTGACCGGTATCTGTTTTATCACCTGTTGAGTTTCACTCGTCATCAGCCAGCTTGCTCAATGCTCTTTCAAGCCACGAATCGCATAACTCCTTCTAGAGTTATCTGTTCGGGGAGTAGTGACAGCCTTCCCGTGTCAAGCACTTACAGCCCACAGCTGCTTAGAGCCACCCAGGGTAGTTTACACAGTAGGAAGGGGACTGTGTGCTAATTAATCCAGGCTATTCTTCAGAATAATTTGCTTTATATGCAACACTTTTTTGTTGTTGTTGTTTTTGTTTTAACAAAAAGTGTATCTGTAGATTTTCCATTGACTAGAAATATACTGAGTCTCTTTTTATATTCTCTTAGCGCCTCTATATGTGGTAACTAGTACTGAAGGCTGGAGATTAACATAGATGAATTAAGATGTCTTGTTCTCAAGGGACAAGAAGATAAGACAGATATAAAGTTTTTAGGAGTGATTTAATGTGCTAAGTACATAGAGGGAGTGATCTCTGTGCGGTTGGGGAGATCATGGACTTCTGGTTGGAGGAGGTGGCTTTGACATGGATATTAATGATCCTAAGGATTCATTGTTAGAGCTGAAACAGAAAGGAGAGGGACATTTCAACAAATGGTGTAAAGTGAAAGAAAGTATGGAATTGGGATATTTTTGGTGAATCTAAATCCGGAAGCATGGGCAACATGGACAACATTCGTAGAAAGTTTGACTTCTTGAGCCCAGATTGTGGGAGGCCTCGGATGACAAGTTAATTAAGGGATTTATGTCATATAGGTGATGGTCACTGGGGATCTGTAGAGGAAATTGGAGCGAGAAGAGTGACCTGAGCAAAGTTTGTAGGAAAAGTCCAATTTTGTCTGATGATGGTCCTTGCAGGGGTTGCAGAGAAAAAAAAAAAAAAAACCAAAAAACAAAAAAACTGGGGATGTAGAGACTTATTTGCAAGGATCTGGTGATAGCGTCCAGAGAACTATTAACAAAGGTGGTAGTAAGGTCTGGAAAGAGTAAAGGGGAGAGAAGTTGTGGACGAATTAATGATGAGACTCCGTGTAAAGGTGTGTATCACCAAACAGGGTAAAGAAAAGGGGCAGGCAAAGATGAACTCTCTAGACACGTATGTGAAAAAACCGCCCAAAGCAGGCAAGTCGAGTGTCCGAAGTCATGAAAGATGGGAATGAGTTTGATGCGCTGGCGAAGCATTTGACTGAAAATTTGTAGTGAGTGGTTAGTAAAGAAGGGCCGGTACTCCAGAATGGCACTGGGCCTTGGGAGGCAGAGCTAGAGCTGACGGGACTGGGGGAAGGTTTGTCTGATAGCAGGAGTTGGGAGGAGGAATGTCGGTGTTTTAGAAGAGTAGTTAGGAGGTGAGAAGTCATGATGTGAAAATGCTACAGAGCCTTGGAACCAGGCCCTCCTGTCCATTGAAGGAATGATGCCTATAAGGAGGCTCCCTGCTCCTGAGCAGGGGTGGTGCCCTGAGGGCAAGATGTCAGTGGGGGTGGGGGACCTTTGGGGCCCGGCTGGTGTTGGGGCAGATTGATGGGTGAGAGCGATGGTTTTTGTTTGTGATCAGTAAGACGGCTGCAGGAGAGTTCAGTGCTGTATCGAGCAAGCCTGCGGAGATCTGCAAGAGAGTGTTTGGGGCCAGAACTATATATACACGCTCCGGCCGTTGAAGTGAATGAGGAACTGACTGATTAGGTAAAAGCGGAAGAGACAAACCCAGAAATTTGGAGTTACCCAGAGGCAAAAGAGAAACAATGAAGGCTCTCTTGGATTTTATTGAACGTTTACTGGTTAAAACCATACGAAACTAAAGGAAATCCCATAGGAGCTCTGGAAAGAGGGTTTTAAAAGAAGGTAGTAGTCATAGTGTCTGGTAAGGTGGCCACACTGAGGGAGCTGAGACTAAAAGGCCCTTGGAACTAGCTTTGGGTGGTGAGGGCTAAGGCTTCCTTGGAACTGCGAGAAGAATGGAGGGGGCGGGTATGGAAGTGGGGCGTGCAGCCAGCCCCCACCCTCACATAACATGCATTTTAAGTGGTGAACGTGCGTGATGGGTACGTTATGTTCAGTTAACTGTGATTCCTTTTTTTATCTGGTTTAGAGCTTTTCTGGAATCTTTGTTAAATCTCTGAGATCCCCCGTGGTCTGTACTCTTTTCATATAGCCAAGTGAAGACTGTTCTAAATATAATAGTAGCCCATAGACTGCTGTCTTCTCAGATTTGGTTCTGAATATGTGAATCAGACCTGAACGAAAAATCCAAGAAATTCCTTTCTTGACACCTGAGCGAAGAAGCCTAATTCTGGGAGCTGTTGTTTAGGCGCCTTCTCCTGCTTCAGCAACAGCGCTCTCTTGGTCTGATCTGTTACCACAATGTAACTTAAGGCTGACATCCCACCCTGTGATACAAGATTTCACTTGTGAGGCAAAAAGTAAGAGGAGGGTGCTGGGACTGGCGGGTCATCCCCAAACACAATTAGCCTGGAGAGGGCTCTGGCAGTTGGAGGCACTAAGTCCTAGTCTTCTGGGCAGAATTTTGTTCCTAAAATTCCTCTGTCATTTGGTTGTGAGAACACCTTTGCCCCTCAGCGCACTGCTAAAGCCATCAACAGTGGACAAGTTCTCGAGAAGCCCTTGGCTTATACAACGTGTAAGTTCATTTGTAGACCCCAATCTCTGTTTCTCATTTTTAAAGGAGACCAGCTCAGGATATCAGGATCCCCCAGTACCTTTCCCCCTCAGTGATTCTAGGTGCCCCTTCTCCCCACCGGGTTTTTAGTTTAGTCAAACATTCTTTTCATCCCATGGGGGTGGACTCAGTCATAGAGACTAGGGCTCTGGTGGGAGGGACTTCACTGGAGGAATACCATGGACTGAGATGGAGCTTTTAGTTGGGGCTGGAGGGCCTTCGAAAGGACGGTGAATAGTGTTCATAATTCACCAACAGGACAGATAGAGTAGCATTGTGTCCAAGGGCAAGCATGTCAGGAGAAGATGGAACTTATCCTGTGATATGAGAGGGTAAGAAGCCAGAACCTGTATTTTTTTAAAATTTTTTTGCTCTTTGTATTAATTCCCATGTAATTTAATTCTTACAGCAGCCCAGAGAAGTGAATAGGTCCTATGCCCATTTTACAGATAAATTGGTTGAGGTTCAGCAAATTAAGGAAATTATAGGTTACATGGCAGACAATTGAACAGGGCTAGGATTTGAAGTCATTCTGCTTGATTGAGAATTCCTTTTCCCATACCACATTACCCTTCAAGAGGGACAGAAGCAGAACATGTTTATATGTAGACAGCTTTTTGTATATTTGTATCGGAAAATCCAAGACCATGTGTTGTATTTCTTTGATTTTTCTCTCCCCTTTGTTTCTTGTCTGTGATTTGTTCTTTCGGTTGACACACTGCCACCTACCCCAGGGAACAGACCGGGTCTGTTTGCATCCAAAGTAGAGAAGTTTCAACATTCCCTGGGTGAGCTGTGTGTGTGTGTGTGTGTGTGTGTATCTGCCGCATTCCTTCCCTCCGGAGGCAGGCGGAGCACAGCTGTGGCTCTCCGGCCTAGAGCACAGCTGTGGTCAGCTGGCCAGTTGATACGCAGCACATGGTGTCACCATCTCATTACTCAAGTGTGTCCAGCTCAAGCTGCTGCGCGGTTTGGCGTTGGTCCGGGCCATGGTTAGGAGAAGAATTCTGTGCACTTTACAGGAACAGTTTCGCAATGCCTCATATTCCATTTGCCACACGTTCTCATAAAATTGCCATGAATCAAAGCGTGTTTGCATAAAGCCACACTGCCTTGTTGCCAGCTTCGTGTACTAATCCCAAGAAATTGCCATTATCATTTGACCTTGGGGCTTCCCTTGCCCCCCTGTGTTTTCATCTTGATTTTAAAGCAGCTAAGTTGAATATGATGCATATTTTGTTCAACTAATAACTTAAGAATCGAAAAGAGGACTGCGAGGGCAGCAAATCAGTAATATATTTGGTGGTGATGGCAGTAGGTTATACTTTGAGAAAAATAACTGACTTATTGACAACAGCCAAGAATAGCAAATGTAAATTCTCCTTACTTAGATATCTTTTTATTAGGCTTCTTTTTCTTCTTCTTTTTATTTAAAATGGTGAAATGAAACTAACAGCATTTCCCTTTTTTGCTATTTTGCAGAAAAAACCACTGTCTGCAATAATAAAGGAAGTCTGTGATGGGTAAGTATGACTTAGGATTCATCGGAGTTGCTTCAGTCCACAAATTGAGAAGCTAATAAAAGATTCCCAAGCTATTATAAAATATTATTCCTAAGCCACTCCCTGACCTGCCCAAAGACATTACGAATTGCTATGTAAGATACACATGCCCTCTTTTTATTTTTTTAAGATTTTATTTATTTATTTGACAGAGAGAGAGATTACAAGTAGGCAGAGAGGCAGTAGAGAGAGAGGAGGAAGCAGGCTCCCTGCTGAGCAGAGAGCCCGATGCGGGGCTCGATTCCAGGACCCTGAGATCATGACCTGAGCCTAAGGCAGAGGCTTAACCCACTGAGCCACCCAGATGCCCCTACATGCCCTCTTTTACCAAAAAATTACTTTTGGTCCTCAAAGAGCAGAAAGTGTGAAATGGCTGGGGTATGCACACTGGGATCCCTTTTATTTATTTTGAAAAGTTGTGGTTCATTCATTCTACCCAGCAGGGAGCAGTCCGAAGTTCCTGAGGTTAAATACACACCTCATCTGATAGAAATCAAGAGGACCATTTAGGTTCCCATAGAAGATAAAAGAATTTTAAAAGACAAGGCTGTGTGTGGTTTGGTGGCCGCAGGAACTTCCCAGTGTTAGGGCTTTCCTCCTTGTCTTTGGCTGCCTTACCAATCCAAAGGAAAAGCATGTAGAGAAATTTCATGAGGTTTTTCTGCTTTCAGAGCAGAATTACGAAGCGAGTCTTACTTGGAGTTTATTTAAGACCCCAGGGTACTTAATCGGAATGTTTCCATCTGCAGCAAGCATACTGACTGGGGGATTGTGGAACACAGAGGCAGTGGGAAGGAAACAGTTACCAGAAATTTAATGGTATTCATTTCTGTTGTTTTCCCTCTTTCTGCTCCACGCCTCCAAAATGGAGAGGAATGTAACTTTGTGTTTAAATGCCCCTGCTCAAAGCCCTAAAGATGAAATATTCCAGACACTAGGCACGGAACACGACCAAGAAGACCAAGATCATCCACATAGGAAATGGTTGGTCAGGCTGGTGTCCTCTTGTTTTAGGCTCGCATTGTGGGGTGTGTTGGGTGTGGGCCAATTTCAAGTGCAGGATGCTTCATTCATCTAACTGCGTCATGCTATAGAAATGAAAATGACCATCGTTTGTTTTTCTCATCAGTTCGTGCTTCTGTTTTTAAGGTGGTCCCTTGCCAACCACGAGTACTTTGCACTGCAGCATGCCGATAGTTCAAACTTCTACATCACCGAAAAGGTAGGTCAACCACATTGTTTGATCAGGGACACTAGTACCTAAAAAAAAATGAAAGCATGACTGATATTTCCTCTGTTCAGGACTAGATGAGACATGGTGCTCCAAATTTTAAATCTCTATGGTTCATGAAAATAGAGTTACACTATAATAGAGTTTCAAACAATGCTGCTTTAGTATCAACAAGGCAACGTTCCATTAGCCACTGCCCTTGCCATCGGACAGTGAATTCACTAATTATTTTTCTTTTCTTTTTTTTTAAAATTATTATTATTTTTTAAAAATTTTCTTTCTTATTCCTTGGAGAAATCATTTATTTGATGGTTTAATGACTCCCTTCTCGGACTTTTTTTTTTTTTTTTTTTCCTGAAGAACGGTCTCTAAGTCCTATTTAAAGTAGTTGAAACAGTGACAAGAAACCATTTCAAAGGTGGCATTGTGTAGACATGGATGGAGTATTCTGTGGCTTCTGGGACTTGGTTTCTTCTTGGGTGATTTTTATTTTTCTTTGTTCTTTAAGAAGCTTGAAGGAGAGGGAGTGGGTGAAGACTACAGTGGTTCCGGCAGCAATAAAAACTAGGTCTTAGGGAGATCTTCGATGGGAGAAGAGAAAGCTAGTATTTATTCAGCACCTATTGTGTGCCAGGAATTGGGCCAGTCCCATTGTTTGTGGGTTTCTTCCTCAAGACTCACCTGTGTTATACACAATACTGGCTTTGGTTAACAGAGAAGAAGCTGAATCATAGACGTCCGATGGCTTGGCCAGTATCCCAGGGGTAGTAAATGATAGAATCAAAAAGGAAGTCCAGACTTGGTGCTTCTGTCACTTTGCCTTTTGGGAATTTCTAGAAGAGCTTAGCATTTAGCTCAGTGTTATGGAGAATTCACCGAAATACACAGAGCCAGTCCTGTCCTCGTGGAACTTTATAGCCTTGTGGGGTGTGGTGGGGAGGGAAAGGTCAACCCTGTGAACAGTTTTCTTTACAACAAGGTGGCCAGTGCTGGGACAGAAGTGAGCACAAAGTGTTCCTGGAGGAGGGGGCATTGGGTAACCTCAGGCCCCAGGCTTTGTTCCTCCCAATGAGCAGTCCCTAGAGTGACTGTGAATTTATCTGTGAAGTAAGTGGTGGTGGAAGGAGGAGGCAATGACAAGGTTCCTGTTCCTCTGGAATAGGACTTGCTCTCCCCAGAGGAGTGTGTGTGTGTGTGTGTGTGTGTGTGTGTGTGTGTGTGTGAATCTGAGGGGTAACCTTTAACCTTCAGTCCAGCCCAGACGGAGTATAGCCAGGGGCCTGGAAATCCTTAGAAATTGCTTTGTTCTTCCCAGATGGATCCTGGAATTTTCATAACTGATCAGGTCTTCCTCTTCATACTAATTGACAGAAAGCTCAGAGTACACAAGTAGACTAGATTTCCCGGCCTGTGTTATGTTTAATTTTGCTTGTTCCTTTGATTCATTCCACAGTTAGTTTCCTGTCTTTATTTTCCCTCAGCTTCATTTTCTCAATGTTTTCCATTTATTCTATCCTGCATTTATGTGCTTTGCGCGCTATGCTTTGTGAGATAAAAAGGATATAAATAAATAAGTTAAGCGTTTGCTGCTAAATGTATTGCTGTGGCTATCTTTAAGCAGAATTCTGCCTCATTTCAACTTGGTTCGACTTTTAGAGATAATTCGAATATTGCAACTTTTTGGCGGTATTACTGGAAAAGCTTGGATGGGTTTCTGCTATTTGGAGCATAATATGAGAAAGTGTAAAAATTATTAAGAGATGCAGGTATAGGGCAATAGAAGTTAGAATAAGGTTTTTCAAATATCACTAATTAGTGGGTGGTGATATCAATTTTGTTGGCTGTAATTGCATTAAAAATGAGAATATATTTAATAGGATAGATCACACCACAACACTTATGTTGTTTGCAAATCCTTGTGTTGTATACAAACACACACAATACATGTATGTTGTGCTGGGGTTATCCCCCTGGGTTGTGGTCAAGCCACAACCCAAAGTCACGACATCACAAATATCCCTGCCTTTGATTTGTCTGTATTGGCTGTGTCCCCTGGGCTTGTCCTATCTTCTGTCCTCATTGTCAGGAGACCTTAGTTTGCTGGAGATTACTACGATGAGCTTGAAGGGAGAACCTGTCAGAAATGTACGTTTTCAGATCCCACCCCCAGAGACTCAGACTGAATCGATTTTGAATATGGCCTAGGATTTTGCATTTTTTAGAGCCTCCTTGGAATTCTAATGTGGAAACCCCAGGGCCACTGGGAGGAATACAGATCTCGGGCTGCTTTTTGGTACCAGTACCCTGTGTACGAGACAGAGGGCATCGTCAACACAAGTTATGTACTAAGTTTGACTTAGGAGTGTGTTTGTGTGCAGCTAATTCTTAGAATAATGTAAAAATTCAAATAATATTTATGGTTCTGTTCTAATTAAAATTAATGTATACTCAGAAAATTAGAATTCCTTAGAACTGTGGGAAAGTTGTTATTTTATTAGACATCCCAGTCATTTCTTTTTTTTTTTTTTTCTTAAGATTTTATTTATTTATTTGACAGACAGAGATCACAAGTAGGCAGAGAAGCAGGCAGAGAGAGGATGAAGCAGGCTCCCCGCTGAGCAGAGAGCCCAATACAGGACTCGATCCCAGAACCCCAGGATCATGACCTGAGCTGAAGGCAGAGGTTTTAACCCACTGAGCCACCCAGGCGCCCCCCCCCCCCCCCGTCATTTCTTTTTTAGAAAATGTTGCGTTGCCTGAGGAAACTGGTAATGTTCAGTTTGAAAGGGACCGCCACCTAAGTCTGTCACCCAGTTTGGTCATCTTCAGTGGGCGCTAGCTGAGATTCTTCTTCTATGAAGCATTTAGGGAGTGAGAAGACTAATCTTCCCACTCATTGCCCTTTGTTTGTAAATAAAATGTCATCACTCTTCCTTCTGCAGCTGTTCCTGGGCACAGCTGTGTGTGCATGTGACACAGAGCTTGACTTGGCATGCCTGGGGCAGGAGAGGGACCTCGGACCCTGGGACACAGGGGCAAACCAGGGCTGCCTCTAGTCTGTGTTAGGTCCGTCTAGTTCCTTGCAAGTGCTCCTATAAATAGAGCCCATTTTCCATCTTGAAGTAATGTATTTAGTATCATCTTGGTTACTTATAGCCCAGTGAGTTGTTAGGTAATATTTGCATCACCATGGTAACCAGTGACTAATTTTTGAAACTTATGCATGTTCTTCTTAGTTACTGATTTTCTCTTGCCTGTGAGGTGGTCTCCCTCCCTCTGCCAGAGATAAAATATCACCTGTAATTTTAAAAAAGAAGAAGAATTCTCCGGGCTCGACAAGCTAACACATTTTGTGACTGATAGATGGGTGCTTGGGACTCTCATTCTAAGAGCCCCAGGAAGGCACCTCCCCTATGTTTCTCATGTTATCCAAGCATATTTTCCAAAATAGTCTTCACTTGCTTATTGGGTCATTAACTTTGGTTTTTCAGTGCAGTGGGAGAGATTGTCATGTTGTTGGGCAGGGCTCAGTAATAGCATCACATGCAAATGCCTTATAGAATGTTATGAGTCAGCTACTCACAAATTCAGATTCTGCCCCCAAAACTTTTATATTTCAGGGTGATGTCCCTGAGGGGGGAGGTGGGAATAAAAAGTAAAAAATAAATAAAAAATGAATTGTCTATCTTTATGTCTGTCTTCAGCTTTATGGAAGTATAATTGACAAATAAGATTGTAAGGTATTTAAGTGTACCTCATGGGGATTTGATGATATGTATACACTGTGAAAGGATTCCCCCCATGTAATTAACACATCTATTACCTCACCTATTTATTTATTTGGTGGAATCATTTAAGTTCTACTCTCTCAGCAAATTTCAGTTACATAATATAGCATTATCAACTGTAGTCATCATAGTTTACCTTAGAATCAGACCTTGTTCGTCTTGTAGCTGAAAGTTTCTGTTCTTTTACCAGTGTCTCCCTATCCATGCCCCCTCCACTCCAGCTCCTGGCAACCACTTTTCTTTTCTTCAAGATTTATTTATTTAGTTGAGAGAGAGAGAGAAAGAGAGCACGTGAGCGTGAGTGGGGGGAGGGGCAGAGGGAGAGAAAACTTCTAGTAGACTCCCCGCTGAGTGCAGAGCCTGACACAGGGCCCCACATCATGACCCATGAGATCATGACCCAAGCCGGAACCCAGAGTCAGACACTCCACTGACCAAGTCACCCAAGTGCCCCAACCATTCTTCTACTCCTGGTTTCTGTGAGTTTGACTTAAGGGATACCATGTAGTATTTGTCTTTCTCTGTCCCACTTACCTTGCTTAGCGTAATGCCTTCAAGGTCCATCCGTGTTGTTGCCAATGGCAAGCTTTCCTTCTTTCTCATGGTTGAGTAATATTCCGTTGTATACACGCACCACCTATTTTTTATCCATGTGTTGACAGACACTAAGGGTGTCGTGGCTGTCATGAGTAATGCTGCGATGAGCATGGGAGTGCACGTGTCTCTTTGATAGCCTCTTTTCATTTTCTTGGATAAATATTCAAAAGTGGGGCTGCTGGTTCATATGGCAGTTTCATTTTTGAAATTTTGAGGAACCTCCGTATTATTTTCTCTATTGGCTGCACCAGTTTACATTCCCACCAGTGGTGTCTGAAGGTTCCCTTTTCTCCACATCCTGGACAACACTTATTTATGCATTTGATGAGGGCCATTCTCACGGGTGTGAGGTGATACCTCATTGTAGTTTTGCTTTGCAGTTCCCTGAAAATGAGTGAGGTTGAGCACCTTTCATGTATTTGTTGACCATCTGTATGGCTTTGGGAAAACGCCCATTCAGTTTCTCTGCCCATTTTTTAAGAGGATTGTTTGGGTTTTTGGCCATTGAGTTGTATGAGTTCTTTGTATATTTTGGATATTAACCTATTATCAGATATATGATTTGCAATTGTTTTCTCCCATTCCATGAGTTGCCTTTTCATTTTGTTGATGGTTTCCTTTACTATGAAGTAGGCTCTTCAGTTTGACATATCCCACTTGTTTATTTTTGTGAAGTGTATGCTTACTTTAAGTATTCCAGTGGAACTTGTCTTCCCCAAGAGAGTTTTATATAGAGCAAGTGCTAAACATTTCAGCTCATTATCTCCTTTTGGTCTTGTGATGCATGTGTTATTGTGTCCATTTTACAGTGAAAGAGGTCAAGCAACAGGTTGTTGAGGTCACGCACTTGGGCAGTGGTCAGGCTGAGGCCCCAGGTGGGTCCTTCTGCAAAACTTTCTAGGTCACCTCCTGGAAACCCTCAATCCCCGTTGCCTGGGCCCAGTTTGTTCATGATGCCTTTTCTCTGTGGACTCCAGGCCAGTGATCCTGATGGTAACCAGCTCAAGAAAATAAATACAGGAGGCTACAGCCTGTGATCATAGCTTCAGTCTGTGGCTTCTTTATTCCCTAAGAGGATAACTTGGAAGAAGTTGTAATAGGTAGTCTTCCACTCACAAGGGATTAGCAAATACAGTTGACCCTTGAACAACATGGGTTTGACCTACATGGGTCCTCTTATACATAGATTTTTTTAAATGTAAATACAGTACAGTTACTGTAAATATATTATCTCTTCCTTATCATTTTCTTAATAACATTTTCTTTTCTCAAGCTTTATTGTAAGAACACAGTATATAATACATATGACATACAAAATATGTGTTTATTGGCTCCTTATGTTACTGGTAATGCTTCCAGTCAACAGCAGGCTATTAGTAGCTCAGTTTTGAGGGAGTCAAAAATTATATGTGGATTTTTGATTGAGTTGGGGATTAGGGTTCCTGACTCTTGTGCTATCACTGGTCAATAGTACATTTTCATTTGCCTTTGGTATGGATTGTATAATTGTCTAAGATAGTATTATTGTACTAATGCCATTCTTCTTAGGAAAGCTGCCAGATCATCCTTACCCCTAAGCATGCAGAGAGCATGGGGCATGGTGAAGGCCGCCATTAGTCGACTATATACTCTACCATTAACCACCTGTTGCCGAATGTATGAAGTGTCATAATATACCTTGGCAGTATCTTGTTTAGATGAATTCTTACTGTTTGGTAAGAGAGATTAACATGCCTCATTCGGGGTCTCTGGGCAAAGCTGGCATCAGCAACCTTTGGGAAGGAAATGAGGTAATTTTTATGTCATTCTCACTTCCTAGGTGCTCTCAGTTCACAGAGACCTGGAGCCTTCTAGAAGCTGGGCAGATAGGGAGTGTGTCCCTGGGATTTGTATGTCCTGCCAGTCAGGAGACACTTAATTATGCTGTGGAATTCATTTCAGTTATCACACACTGAGACCTGGCCTCTACAAAGACCTTAGTAAGAAGAATATGTTCCATTCTCTTGATCTCAAGGTCTAGTAGAGGAGAGAGTCTTAAAATGGGCACAGGTTTTGAGGAAGGGGATGAGAGAACCAAGTAATTATAGAAGGAAAGACGGAACAAAAAGGATCCTAGAGCAGGATTACTACATCTGACCTGAATTTGGGAAATATATTCCTTCAAAGGCCAAACTCCCTTTGTGAGTCTTAGCACCCTGATAAGCCAGTTGAGGACTTATTTGGCTGGAGGGAGCAACTGCCATGAGCATTTGTCAGATGCTTACTGTGTGGCAAACTTTCTCTGCCAAGAGCCTCACGTGGACTGCTTGTCTTATTGAATCTTCAGAAGAAGCCTGTGAACCAAGTTTAACTGTTCCATTTTACAGAGGGAACAACTGAGGCTCAGCTGCGTAAGTAAGTGAACTGGGACTGGACCCAGAAAGACCAATTCCAGAGCCAGCGTCCCACGCTTTTAGGCTGTTCTGTGACCCAGGCAGGCATTTCGGCAGTTCTCGTCGTGCCAAACCACGAATGGGAGGCACGTCAGCTCTTGGTGCCGGAGATGAAAGTAGATCTTTCCGTCCCCTTCTTTTACCTCCCCGGTTTCCTCTGCTGAATGTCCTCATTCTACCAGCTCTTGGTCCTCCAGAAAGCCTTTGAATTTACATACACCTTCGACCCAGTAACCCAATTTGATCAGCATTGCTCAACCAAGTATTTGCCTGAGAAATTCCTCGCCAGTGGAGCTTCTTTTCCATTGGGACAAGGCTAGTAAGGCTAGTAAGGGAACCGGTTCCATCTCTGTGTGGGATAGTTAGCTTTCTACAGAGGCGGTGGATGGCACGTCTGAACGGGCTCAGCTAACAGAGGGGCACATGTCTCTGTTGGTTGCTACACAGAACAGAACATGGCTGTCGCGTGCTTCACTCAAGAATGCCATGATGAAAACAATTCAAATTTGGACATATGCCTTGGGGAATTTTTATTTCAAACATGCCCCTTTTTGTTTGATGGACACAGGTTATCTAATAAAAGGATAGAGTAAGGACGTTCGTGTTAACCTCATCTTCCTGTTTCGTGTTGGTGTCCTTAAGCACTAGACATCTCACGCCAACTTGGTTCATCTTTTAAAAGTGGCTAAAATTTTGTGGGATTGGAGGTATTTCCGAGAAAAGATTGGGGAACTTTCTTCTATTTTAAGTATAATGTGAAAGTGTAAAACTTTTTAAATAATAAAATTACAGAACAATAGAGTTAATAGTAGCATTTTTCAAACTGTGGATCATTACTCATTAGTGGGAATGAAATCATTTTAGTCAGTCACAAGAGCTTTAAGAATGGCATGTAAGGGGCGCCTGGGTGGCTCAGTGGGTTAAAGCCTCTGCCTTCGGCTCGGGTCATGATCCCAGAGTCCTGGGATCGAGCCCCACGTCTGGCTCTCTGCTCAGCGGGGAGCCTGCTTCCTCCTCTCTCTCTCTCTCTCTCTCTCTCTGCCTGCCTTTCTGCCTACTTGTGATCTTTGTATCTCAAATAAATAAATAAAATCTTAAAAAAAAAAAGAATGGCGTATTAGAGAGTACAAAAGTAACCGTCTGTTATATGTGTTGTTTTGTGAAATATTTGCTTCTCATACGTTCACATATAATACGTGGATAGTCTTAGTTTTTCCCTTGGGTGGGGGTCAAAAATATTTGAAAGTCACTGAAAAATCATTACAAAGGAGGGTTAACCAGGGAGAATAAATACAAGGGCTGTATTTAAGTGTAATAGTTTAAGGAAGCCTCATGTTTGGAATGTGCTCTTCCTTGAAGAAAGTAACACACATACACAGACCAACACCACCAGCACCACTAGCAAACAGAATATAGAGCAGACTGAGGCACGTCTTTTTCTGGGGAGCTGTCCTGCTCCTGGTTTCTGGGAGGAGCAGCTCTGTGACCTGGTGCCACGTGTCCTTTTCCTATTGCCCCGCAGCTAATGGCACCAGGAGCTGACACCTCACCCTAGCTGGGCCCCCATTCATTCCTTTCTGAGCCCCCATTCATTCCTTTCTGAGAATCTGAAATTGCGAGGTGAGTTGGGTGATGGCGTTCACCGGAACAGGAAAGTCCTGTGGAATCACATTCGATGGCAGATACATCTTCCTGCAAGCTATAAATATGGGGCTTGGTGGACAGAGCCATAAGGGCACAGAGTAAAACCGTCCTGCAGGAAGGATTGAGGTTATGTGGAGATGAAGGGCCCAGAGGGAGTCAGAGGAGGTGGAGAGGGAGAAGCTCCGCATCCTGATTTCCCTCTCTGCTTTCTGTGTCCTGTCTTTGCACCCCTGTGAGAGGACCCGCTGGCGCTTTTCAGTCCTGCCCCTTTACTTAAACTAATCAAAGAACTTTCACTGGGATTGGCATCTTAATTTGAGCAAACCAGAGCCCAGGAATGTTGTAAATTTCCTGACCCAGCCACATTACATTGCCTTTTCTGCTGCCTGTGGTACAAGATTCTGAATTTGTTCATCGGAAGCCACTGTTGCTGCCTTTGCAAGTCTACCCCTCAGCCAGCTGTGATCAGCACGGGCCACCACCTGCAGGCCTGGGCCAGTGCCCCGGGCCTGGCTCTCAGCAGGCAGGAACGCAAAGAAAAATGCTCCTGCTTTTCACCTTGCCCTGTGCCTCCAGCTCTCCTGGGGCTCCTGACTCCAAGCATTTCTCTCGTGCTGCCCCTTTGCTCTCTCCCTTGTCTTCTCTCACAACCCGCTGCCTGCTGTGGACTTGTTAAAGACTCCACGTTCACATGTGCCTTGCTGCTGAGTTCTTTCTTTTGTGACTAGTGATTGAACCTGACTTCTGTTACGGATGCTCGTGCCCTAATGGCTGCTGGAACGCCTGTCACCAGCTTTTGGAAAGCAGTGGACTCTACTAGACAGGCCACTTGTACTGGATCTGCCTGCTCATAATCCACGTCTGTCAAACAGAAACAGCCATGCGGAGGGGAAAAACAGCAACAACCATGTATGCACATATTCGATTAAAAAAACTTGTGTTGACTTCCCCTTGGTGCTAGGCACTGCGCTGAGCTCAAGATAGTTCCAACTTTTATGATTCTCAAAATCCGGAAGGGAAGACAGACAGATAAGTATTTACCCCAAATTAACCAGTGATTATTGTAAGTGTCACAAGGACAGATGAAAGCATCCAGACCTAATTTAGCCTGGAGCAGGGGACATTTAAGCAGAGATCTAAGACAAATGGCAGGGGAGGCCTTTAAAATGCGCAAGTCATATCTAGGGACTTTTTGCATAAGCCTCAATTCTCAAGACCTTATCAGGCCATAATAAGGATTTTAAACTTTTTAAAAAGTAGGCTTCACATCCAGCGTGGAGCTCAACATGGGGCTTGAACTCACAATCTTGAGACCAAGACCTGAGCTGAGATCAAGAGTTGGATGCTTAACCAGCTGAGCCACCAGGTGCCCCTGGGATTTTAAACTGTATTCTGAGAGCACTGGGGAGCCTTCAGAGGGTTTTAAGCTAAATTATAAATGATTGGATTATAGACTCCCCAGTGATTAGTCTGAATGCACCGTATGGGAAGAGTGGTCAGCCTATGTTAGGAATGGTCAGAAAACCTGTTACTATGGAGAAGAAAGAAATGCAGGGGTACTCTGAAATATATCTAGAGACTGACATCAAATGCCAGGTAGCACTTTTAATTCCAAGGAGAAAATGAGACCAGATCAGAATCTTCTTGAAATGCTTGCTATCTATTAATCTCCTTGATATCCTGGCTAAGGTTAATAATAACACATTGCTGTTAAATAAATTGCTCTTTATCTTTATTTTCTCAGTGATGACTTCTTGATGAATTTGTTGATTTGCCCAGCCAGATAAAACGTTAACTTATAGTTACCCCACTAACATATCCAATTTGACTTCCCTTTTGGATACTCCTAATTTAGAATGTAAAAATTTTCTAACTGAAATTCATTGGAAAATAAGTAGAAAAAAATCTGTAATAGATCGGGGCATAGGAGTACAAGAGGGAGAAGTTTATTTGCTCAGATTTGACAGTTAAACATCCTGAGATGAGAAAGATAATGAAGTGCCTGATTTCATAGAATTTTCAGTCTGGTGGTAGACTAGATTGACACCAGTGGATCACTGATAGGGTTAAGTTTGGATAGATTATTGGGAATTTGATTTTTGAATCATATTTGATGAGTCATCACCTCGGCCCTGCATTTTTGTACCTATACGATTCAGTACACATTTAAAAAAATCTTTTAAGTAGGATCTGAACTCTTCTGCTTTATTTTTTAAACATCTGACTCATAAACCATAAAATCTGCCCTGATAATGTATACATTGCAATGGTTTTAGTGTATTTACGGTATAATATGTAGTGCTTTACTCTCTAGATAGTAAATCTGTGTCCTGTCCCCCAGGATATGTTCATTTTCCAGAACAGCAGCTCTCATACTTAAATGTAGATCACGTGTCAAATCTAGAGATTTGGATTCAGTAGATCAAGACTGGGGTTTGAGCATTTTTCACAAGTCTGGGTGGTCCCAGTGCCATACTGGAATGCTACCACGCGAAGTGGGAGCAGCCTCTGAATCTTTCCCGATTCCTGCCTATGATGAAAACCCATATTATGAATTTGAATTGGCTTGTAGGCCTGGATGCTCCCTGAACTGGGGGCCTCATTCTGGTCGGTTTCCACTGTTGCTGAGAAGGTCTGACTTCTTTCCTTCTTTCACTTGGCTATCAGTGTGCATCACAGTCTAACGCCAGGCAACATGTCCAATGTTGCGGTCTTTTCTCTTGTTCCCTCCGCTTTAGACAAACTGCCCTAGTGTTCTCCAAATAAAGCTTGCTCTTGGAATTTAATCCTGCTCCTTCTCCCGCCCCTCCCTCCCATTGTGCTTCAGGTACAGGAGAGGTGCTGGGGATAAAGACGGGAAATGACATACTCCTTGCTTCTGGGGAGGTGACTCTGCAACAAACACATACTGGAAACTGTTATTAAAATAACCACCACTGCAGGCCAGCTGACCTCTCCTTACCAACCCTAAATTCTTTGAGCTGGAAGAAAGGGCAGGAGCACAAGCAGTGGGGAGGGGCACAGGGAGAAGCAGACTCCCTGCTGAGCAGGGAGCCCGCAGGGGGATTTGATCCCAGGACCTTATGACCTGAGCCCAAGGCAGATGCTTAACCGCTTAACCGGCTGAGCCATTCAGGTACCCCTTGCCTGAGATAATCTTAACCCCAATTTTGGAAGTGTTTGTAAATTTGTTCCCTTCTCTACTGCTCTCCAGAATCATTGTGCTTTAGGTTACTGTCTCTTAAGTTCATTTGTTAGCTAATCAGAACCTGCATCTCTTTGCTGTTGCCTTGGACTGATGTTTAACTATGTGTGTGCTAATTTGTATTTTCTTTTCCGTGGGCTTAGAAATGCCTTGCAATCCAAAATCCACCCCTAGATCCCCGTTGCAGTGTCTCACCTGATTCCTTGAACAAAATAAGTAGGTGTTTGAGGACTTTGTTGATTTAATGTGATGCAGTTTTCTTTGCAAGATAGAAAGTACAATTAGTCTCTTGATAAATTATGTATGATGTTGGTTAATTCAATTACCAGAATATGCGCAATTTCAGATTATTCACGGTGGAGGAATTGGGTGAGTAAATGAATCTTAATGCTTCTCTTAGAGTCTTAAATCAGTGTTAAAAAGTTTTGGTTGGCTTTTGGTCCCCCACAGCTTATTAATTATCTTTTCCAAAAAAAGTACAGTATATACATTCTTTCTCTCTGTCTCTCTACCTCCCCCCCACCACCATCTTATACTTAGTTGGATATCAATTAAAACTTTTGGAAGATTCATGACGTTTCATAAAATAATAATTAAACCAGTTGCACGGATTAAAGTACTACTCCCTGTTTGAAATACATGAGCCAAAGAGAGAAAGGGGTCAACTTTGGGAATTTATCTCCAGTTCACAGCAATAGACGTGGGGAGGGAGAAATAAGAGTGCCCCCCCCACTGTACCTTATATTATACAAATAAATCTTTATTGTGCAGATAATCAGCCAGTAATCCACTTTCCAAGTCAGTATTATCATTCTTATTTTTATTGTAGCAAATAACAAACTCTGAGAATCAAACTGTAGTTATGAATGATAATTTACCCTTAATTATGTGATAGTTCAATTCTGAGAAAGTGCGTTTTACTTTATCTCACCGTGGGGAACCATTAATATTCATGTGGCTCACCCATCTCAAGTTCTTTATTTCAGGCAATTGGCTCTGAGGAAACAGTGGTCACAGGAGAGCAGAGAGAATGCTAGGCGTAAATAAATACTTAAGCGTTTCCGTGAAGGAAAATATGGCCCATGACTTAGGAACCTTGTTGGCATTCTCTACCCCCCACAGTCTTTTTCATTAAATGAAGGAGAAGCTTGTGACAGTCACACTCCGCTGTGGTGACCCATTTTCCAATAACCAGTAAACCACTGAATGCAACTGTTTGCAGTTGGCATTACACGTACATATGGTGGAAACAAGTCACCAAGAGTAAAGGTTGGAGCCAGAATTTTGACCAACACAAAGAATGCTTTGAAATAGGTCATTCTGTATTTGCTTGTGTCTTAGTCCTTTCAGGCTGCTATAATAAAATACCATAGACTGGCTTATAAATAACCACATTTTATTTCTCACAGTTCTTGAAGCACCTTTGTCTTGGCAGATTTGATGTCTAGTGAGGGCCTCGCTTCTTGGTTCAGAGACCGCCATCTTGTTACTGTGCCCTCACATGGCAGGAGAGAGAAAGCTCCCTAGGGCTCTTTTATAAGGACATTAATCCCATTCATAAAGGTAAAGGCCCACCTTCCCCAAAAGGCCCCACTTTCTAAAACCATCATCCTGGGCATTAGGATTTAACAAACAAATTTTGGGGAGATACAAACGTTCAGTCTGTAACATCTGGCCATGTGCTCACCAAGAGTGTTTTTATATTCATCCCCAGACCTTTCATTTTGAGTTTCTTCAAGTCAGGAACCAAAAGATTACTAATATTATTAACAATTCAGTTTTTATTAGACCTATTAGATTTTTCCCAATTAAGTAAATGAAGACAAAAGGCTGGCGTTGAACTATGATAGCCATATGGCACACTTGGGTATTTGATTGCTGTAATGTTGTTTGGGATAGGAATGAGAGGTATGTAGGGCTTTTGCTTCCCTCAGCCTTTTCTCAGTCCATCAAGCACAACCTGTGAAAAATGAAACACACCCCCTCACACACACGTGCATACATGCCTCAGATCGTCCTTTTTGCTCACGAGCTCTCTAGCCCTGGCACTGGGCTTCCACCAGCCATTGCCTTCTCTGGGAATGTCATCTCACCTCTATCCCGCTGTTTTGCTCTCAGTGACTCAAACTAAATTGGCAGTAGATTTTCTGAAGTTTTCTGTAAAAACATTTTTTTGGGTGGTTTTAGAATTTCCTAATTAGAGTTCAGGAATTGGATGAGAGCTATCATTTTAAATCATTTGGTGCTTTTCCTCTAGGGAAGACTTGGAAGAATATATACTTATTTCAGGATGAAGGGGGGGAAAAAAGCCAGTCTAAGTTGAGTCACATAAATGAGAGGGTGCAGGAGAGAGGAGGTACTGACTGCCATCAGTATTACTCAGATGTCAGTGGTTTTATGACATGTTATTTAATGTTTACCACTGCCTGTGGATGGAGGCTATCATGCTGATTACACAGGCAGCTAATTCCCGCCCCCCCTTGGGCTCCCTAGCTTGGGTTTGGTAAGATATGACTGCTTCTAGAATTCCAGGCAAAGATAAATGCCAGAGGTCATGATAATTCCATGTTCTCTAGTTCAGCTATTAAACCAATGAATAGATTGACTCAAGTACTCAAACATTTAACTGTGTAATGCTCAGATGCACAATGAGTGACACACACTGAAGACAGGCACTTGTTTACCAAAAATGGCCCTAGAAACACTAGAACACTCCTTTTAAACAAAGCTAACAACAGTAAAAAACAATACCGGTTATCTGTAGAGGAGAATGGCTCTGTGATTGTTACAATGTGTTCCAGAGCCAGCAACTTAATTGCAAATTTCCTAAACACAATCTCATTCATGTTTTTTATACATCAGAAATGAGGTTTATTTTTGTCTAGCTCTCAGACTCCATTTGTCAAAGTTTTAGGATGGAAACACAATGTAGACATCGTGTGCTTGTGTCCAAAGATAAAGGATTCATGAAACAATACTCACTATACTACTTGGAAATCCTTTTTTGTTGTTAGTTTTAGTGTGTTATTTTCTGCATTATTTTTATTTTTAAAATGTTTGCTAGGACCCATCAGGATGGTTTTGTAATTATTAATCATTGTGAACCATAGTTTGAAAAACATTCTATTACAAGGTCAAAGACAAAGTTAGATTTTCTCACTTTTATTATCCTAATGTCTAGAACAATGCTCCATAAATACTTGTTTCATGAAAAATGAATAACCCCCCAGCAGTAAATCAGTGACCTAAGGGCATACTTAAGGGATAGGTATGAGCAAAGATCCAAAGAAAAAAGAGAAATAAAAAAAGAAAGAAAGTCAAGTAGACCAGAGAGAGAGCAGAGGAAAGAGATCTTAACCTCCACCTGTTTGAGTTGTTTTCAGGCTGTGACAGTGTATGACATGGGGTTCTAGGTTGCCCACTCTTTCCACTGTGATCTCAGCTAATTTGTGGTACTAATCATTGCATGGTCATTTCTTTTTAATCTCCATTGCTCCAGTTATCTGTTGTTGAATCCCCAAGCACCCCAAACCTAGAAACCTAAAATAAAAACCCATTATCAGTGGAAAGGATTAGTTATACTCACGGATGCTCTGGGTTATGGATTTGGACGTGGCAAAGCAAGGATGATGCCTTGTCATTGCTTGATGTCTGGAGTCTCATTTGGAAAGACACAAATATCTGGGGGATGGAATCATTTGGAAGCTTCATCACTGGCATGTCTGGCTGCTGGACTGGGATGACTCAAAGGCTCAGCTCAGCTGGGACTGTAAGCGGGAGTGCCTACATGTGGCCTTTGCCTGTGGGTTAGGCTTCCTCAGAGTATGTGACAGGGTTCTGGGAAGCTCCCTGAGAGGGCACTTTCTAAGAGCCAGTGTTTCAAGAGGGCCGAGCAGAAGCTGCATGGCTCTTTGTGATCAAGCCTTAGAAGTTCTCTGGAATCTTCTGTTATACTCAGTTGATTGAAACTGTCATATGGCCTGCCCAGATTCAGTAGGAGACGGCAGGGGAACTTCCTCTCTGTGGAAGGAGTGGCAAAGAACTTTGGGGCTTTTTAATTAAGCCACCGCATGCAACATCTTTTTACCTTGCTCTTTCAGGAGCCGTCAGATGGGTTTACTACTTTCCAGAACTTACTCAAAGATCAAACTCTGCCTTTTCACTTTTGCTAGATTTCAACTCCTTAAGCTAAGAGGAAGAAGAAAATATAAAGTAAGACAAGTAGAAGAAATTCTACATTAGTAAAACAGAGAGCAGCAATGAGATTATTTTCCACATTGATAAAAGGATACAGGCGGAGGAAAGATCTATTGCTTTTCTTTCTTGCTGGTGGAGGGGGGCAGTGATTGTGTAAACGGAGGAAGTTTTCACAGGAATTTAGAGGGAATCCATTAGGCACTTTGATAGTCACATGTTCTTCTTTTGAGTACAATTTTGGGGGATATTGGTTCACTTCCTTTACCCTACGTGTACTTTCAAATTAAAAAATAAAAGAGAGTGCTTTTTTGTGTCAGCTACACTTGTAAATTGGTGAGTAACTACTCTTCATCTTTCAAAGACAGTCTTGAACTTGGTGCTGTAGCTAAAGAGAGATCTGAAAGAGACCTGGTTAGACTGTTGCAGTCCTATCAGGTATCTCAGACTGGTGTAGGTCAAGATAACTTTGGCTATCAAGCACAAAAATAACTTTAAAAATGATTCGTTTTGTGATCTTATTTAAATATTCCATTTCGTTAAGAGATGAATAGGAAGGGAGAGCTTCCTCTTGCATTATGATTGTTTAAAATTCATTTCTTCTCTTTTGCCATTCTTTCTCTGCTCCCTAATGTTGATTTTTTTCCTCCTGTGACACATTTCTTCCCGCTGATTTTTTCCCTTTGTCTTTCTATGACTTTGTTCCATCTTTCCATAGTAATATCCATAGTAATATCTTTAGGTTATTAGCCATCTTTTATTTTATTTTATTTTCTTAAAGATTTTATTTATTTATTTGATAGAGATCACAAGTAGGCAGAAAGGCAGGCAGAGAAAGAGGGGGAAGCAGGTTCCCTGCTGAGCAGAGAGCCTGATGCAGGGCTTGATCCCAGGACCCCAGGATCATGACCTGAGTGGAAGGCAGAGGCTTTAACCCACTGAGCCACCCAGGTGCCCCTTATTTTATTTTATTTTTTAAGATTTTATTTATTTAGTTGAGAGAAAGCAAGTGAAAGAGAGAGAGCACGTGGTGGGGGGAGGAGCAGAGGGAAAAAGGAGAAGTAGACTCTCAGATGAGCAGAGAGCCCAATGCCAGACTCAGTCCCAGATCCCCAGGGTCATGACCTGAGCTGAAGGCAAACACTCAACTGACTAAGCCACCAAGGTGCCCCTATTAGCCATCTTTAAAAAAAAAAAAAAAAAAAAAAGTCTCTTCCTGGTCTCTGTTCATCTACTTTTCTTTCTCTTCTTCTGTGTTCAGTTCCCCTCTCTCTTGCAGCTTCAGATTCACATGCCCTGTAGTTAGGTTTAGATTTTTAGATACTAAAAAACAGCAAGGTGCCACTTTCCTAATTTAATACAACGTATATAAATAGTCCTTGTTCCATTATTTGCTGCTTCTCAGCAAACTGATATGAAGTATCAGAGTTCATTTAGAAAATTACATGGAGTAAGCACTTTTGAGACATAGTAGAAGAAAACAAGAAGAGTAAAAATTGTTTAAATGATCATAATCCTGTTACACAGTGCAAACTGACATTTTAGTATACATACTTAAAATGAAATTTGAGTTTGGGTGTGTATTAAGTGAGACCATCACTTACATATTCTCTTATAACTTGCATTTTAACATAATACATAGTGGACATCCTAACATGTTGTTAGGGAATCTACTCTGTCCTTTTCATTCTGTAATGACAGTGAAAATGCTTCAGGCCGGCAAGACAGTGTGCAAGGCGCGTAGCCCATGGTCATCCCTCAGTGAGTCATATTTCCTATTTGTCAAACTCCCTTCATGGCTGAAAGTACTCAACTCTATTTTAAAATCAGTTCTTTCTATTTGGACTTTTTATTTGCCTTTTTCTCCCTTTCTTTCCCTTCCTTTTTGTTTTTTAAAACAATGCCCAGGCTTCCATTCTTCAAACCTGAGTCTTCTTGTAATTATTTCACTGTTTCCTTACAAAATAAAAGTTTAACGATCAAAGACATTGGGTCATCCTGCTTATGCTGTTCATTTGTTAAGGACCCTCCAGGTGCCATCCACTGTAATGGGTGATTTCACTGACATACTCAGGGCTCACAGAGGTGTTTGGGGGTGTTGGGGCTTACTTACTCAGCTTCTGAGTATCAGTTTGGAACTGAAACCAAGATCTCCTATATTATCATGAAGAAAGTTCCATTTTGGGGGTTTTCAGAGGTGGTTCAGGACTTACAGATGTATTTGGTTGATACAGCCTTTCAAAATATTATTTTGAGCTCTTTAAGCATGAGTGAAAGAATCAACATAGACTGTAGCTTAATCACTATTAACTTACGGTGCCAGGTTGAGTTGACTTTCAACAGACCTCAATAGGAAGCATCTACTTTCCTCGATCCTTGTGCATATACTTACACTTCTTATAAAGGTGTCTTTGATGGGGGAGATTGTACTGTTTTACTTTAAATCAGGCATGAATCCATCCATTCAAGCAAAATCTTCAAGCAAGTGTAGGCTGCTGCACCAGGGTGAGGGCTCACAGAAGATGCTGGTAGGCCAGATAGATTGGCTTAGGAGCATGGCCGGGGTCCTATAACAGGTGAAAATCCAGTTTCATTCCATGCCCTTCTGTGAGTTTTGAATATTTTTGTCTAACTTTGAGCATTTATGAGGAATGAATGAGAGTTGAAATAGGTGTTAGGTCTATAGATTTGAAAGAAAAAGTGTCCCATTGTACCTTTTCCAAGCGTCTGGACAGACTCCTGAGATTTCAAGGTAAGTTCTCAAAAACAGTTCCCATGGACAGGTACATATGTGTGTGTGTGGTTGGCAGGATCTGAGGAGGCACCCAAGACACCCACCACCTCATGTTGCATGCCCAGTATAATTCTGTCTCTTCTGAGTGCAGTCTGGACCTGGGACTAGGATGGGATGTCACTTCTGCGATTCTATTATGCTGTATGTTCCAGGAGATTTGCAGATCCAATTAAGTCCTTAATCATTTGACTTTGGCTTAATCAAAAGGGCGATTATCTCTGTGGACCTGACCTAATCAAAAGGGCCCTTTAAAAGAAGCTAAAGCATTACAAAGATGCGTTCCTGTTGGTCCTGAGAAGGAGCGGGTTGTCAGGTTGTGGAGGCGGCTCCAGGGTAAGGGTCTGAGAGCAGACTCTAATTGTGAGCACGGTTCCTGGTCAACAGCTAGCTAAAATATGGGGGGAAAAGGGACCTTAGTCATACCACTACAAGGAAACGAATTCTCCAATACCTGGAATGAACTTGGAAGAGGTCTCTGAGTTGCAGATTAGGAGTCAGCCAACCAACATCTTGAGTTCAGCCCAGGAAGACCCCAGGTAAAGGACCCAGCTAACACGTGCCCCATTCCTGACCCAATGAAACTGTGACATCATACATTTTTGTGGTTTTAAGCTCCTCAAGTTGTGGTAATTTGTTACGCAGCAGTCGAAAGTAGTACAGTGTGCATATATATCCAGATTTTCTCCATATTGAATACGATAACAAAACACAAAGTAAATTGAATGTGGGAGCTTGTTACATTCTTACAATAATCATTCACAAGACCAGATATTGAATTTTTATGTTAATAAAAAAAGCCTCCTTATTCCTATCGATTACCTGAATAAAATATACATTTACAAACCTAAGCTCATAAAACATGGTAATATGAATACAGTATCTCTTTGTCTATTTTAGCTTCTGAGACATCATCTGAGGGATTTTCCCCCCCTTTCTAGAACAAAAGGATTTCATTATTTGAAAACCACTGGCTTGACTAATAGGCACTTTTTAAAAAGACTGCATTTCGGTTGTTTTAAGAATGTAACTGTTGGCAGGGAAAAGAAGAGCACGATTGTGCGAGGCTCATTTACAGTCCGCACATTGTTTTTAAATACATGTTTATCCTTAATTGTTCCCTCATTACAAAGCAATGCATAGATGTGAGAAATGCAGCCACTGCTTTGGACTCAGACAGATGAGTTTTGCTCTAGTGATACTGTTGTTTAGCAGAATTCATTTAAATGGTAATTTAAAACTTTGTAATCATGCAGTATTTCAAACACACCAAAAAAGCCCAAGAAATGATGTTACTGACACCCATATACCCAGCCATTTAGATGTTAATAGATATTAATAGCTTGCCTATTGCTTCAGATTATCTTAAAAAAAAAAAAAAAAGAAAAAAAAATGTGGTGGTCTGGCCCAAGCCCAACTCTGTTTTTTTTCCTGTCTCTTTTTCTATTCCTCCCTCCCTAGAAGTAAATACTCGCCTGAAATGGATGTACGTTATTCTCATGCATGTTTTATAGGTTTTCTACATATTTATGTTTTCATGAAGAATATAGAGACTTGTTTAGCATTTTAAAATTTGAGTTATTGCTCTACTACTGTAGGTAACATTTTCCAATTTAAGATTTTCAACCAAAGTTATATTTTGAGAAGAATTATCTATAATAAACCATGGCGTGAATAAAACCCAGTTGGTAAGCGGTTGTTTCCCCAATGTAGGGATCACAGCGCTGTGATGAATAGCCTTGTACACGGATGCACGTGACCTCATTTCAAAGTTTCCCACAAGAGAAGGTAGAAAGTGCTTGGGCTAGAGACTGTGCCCATCCTCGACCTTCTCAGGGATTGCCCAACTGCTTTCCACCCTCCTACTGCCACCCCCAGTGTAGAGTTCCTATTCTCTTTGTCCTCCCTGGTGCTTGCCATAACAGTCTTGCCTAACGTTGGGCGCGCGGATGGGGGTGCCACGTGGCTTCTTGTGGTTTTAATTAATGTTTCCCTAACTGCGGAAAACTCAACCTATTTCCCATGTTACTATCTCTTCAGACTTTACCTTTTACAAACTGCCTGTTGGGTCTACATCCAACCGTGGGTGGGGAGTGCTGTACTCTCACTGACGGAGAGGAGTTCTTCTAGGATATGGACACAAGTTCTTATTTATATATCTCCATTCACTCCATAGCTGTTCGTTAACTTTTCAGTGGTGTCTCTTGTCAAAAAGAAGTTAAAAAATCATTTCAATATGATCACATTGATCGTTTTTTCCCTTTATTGCTTGGGCTTCCCATGTCTTGTTTAAATGCATTTTCTCTAGACATCTGTCATAAATGTAGTGTCTTGTGTGTTTTCTTTTGAAAGCCAGAAAGTCTTGATTTTTATATAGGTCACTAATCCAGTTTGAAAATGTGTGTGTGTGTGTGTGTCTATTAGGTGGGGATCTAATTTTGTCTTTTTTGTCATAGCACCATTTATCGACTATTCATTGCCCATCTTCCCACCTCTGCTGGGAGCCAAGTTTTCTCAAACATAGGCATCTGTGTGGCTCTTTGTTTTGTTCCTTATCATACAGCTTTGGTCGTTTACAAGTTGGTAACAAAACTGGATACCTCGTAGGATGAACCTGTCTTCTTTTTCTTTATTAAAATCATCCTGCCTTATCCATACTGTGCCATTTATATGTATTTTAGCATCAGCTTGTCAAATCCTGTGAGGATTTTAATTAACATTGAACAATTTATGGATTCATTTTGGGGGAAAATTGCTTTCTTTAAGATATTTTTCTATCTCATCCGTGAATATAATATATCTTGATTAGAATGTTCTTTCACATTCTTCAATTAAAGTCTTGTAATTTTTCCCTTTAATTACATTTAGTAAATATTTTAGTGGACATTTAGCAAAATGTATGCCTAGGCACCTCATAATTTTGTGTCCATCGTAAATTATATGTTTTTAAGCACTTCCATTGTTTATAGCCATTTATGTATTTATTGATCATTTGCTGTTTATAAGTCATTCTGTTGAGCTTAATTAATTCTACAAAAAATTACTTCAAAACCACTGAGATGTATTTTACCAGTGTATGTCCTGTTTTCTTTTTTAAACATTAATAAAATTAAGTATTAGAGAGAGGTTAAGTAACATTGAGTATGATTCATATGAATATGAACATTGTATATGACTAATTGTATGGCCTGGATTTTGACTCAGTCTTATTTAAATTTTTATGTTTTGCTAAAAGCCATGCTTCAAATGGCTTTTTAAATCAGCCTCTTTTTCTCTGATGTATGTCATCTTGTTTCACAGGATCTTTTTATAGTGAAAAATCCAAAACCTCATTATGGAGTCTCTATGTGAAAAAAAGGCATTTAATTCACCAAGTAGTTGTCCCTTCATAGCAATTAGTTAATTCGTCTGGGTTAGAGACATTTATGACAGAGAGTAAGTCTGTAAAAGAAATGTTTTCTCTAGCAGTTATTTTTGGATCAACTCTTAAGGAAAACCCCCTTCCTAACAGTCTTGGTATTGCTGATGTCATCATCGGTGCTTTCGACTAAGGTAGCATGAGTCCCCCCACCCACCCTGACAAGACAGCTTCTGGAGACGAGGCCTGGGCGTCTGAGTTAGGTGTGGGTGCTCCAGTGAAAAAGGCAGAGAAAAGCTAAAATGCAGATGAGTTGTTAATACCATTTAAAGGTTTGACTATTTACTTACCTCCTCTTACATCTGTTATTCCTACTGACTCCTCGAGAAGACTGTGTTTAAATTCCGATCTCACTCCCAGTGCAAGAAGGGAGAAGAGAGGAGGGCGTGAAGGCAACTAATGTGGGAGAGGAGAGGAGGGCATGAAGGCAACTAATGTGGATTCTGACCGAAGCCTTCTCTTTCCCCAGTGTGCACTGCAGGGTATGTCCCTTCCCATGCTGAGTCTGCAGCCTGCTTTCCTAGGGCACCCCTTGCACTTCTTCTCGTGACAGGGCGCTTTCCCTTAGGGCAGGGGCAGGTGAACTTCTGGGAGTGGTTCTGGACAGTCTTACGAGCTGCAGGCCTCAGTTGTTGCACAGCCCGGGGGCTGTTTGTGACTTTGCTCCTGGGCCAGAGCGGCCTGAGGCTGCAGCTCAGGTGAACGGTGCGGTGGGATAGAGCTCATTTCCTCTCAACACCGTTGTGGACATGTGGAGTGATATTGGAACAGGAGCACATATATGTTAGTTCTCTCTTTTTTTAAAATTAAGATTGTTTATTAGAGATAGAGTGCGAGAGAGCATGTTCCCCTGTGTGGGGCTCCATTTCACAACCCTGAGATCATGATCTGAGCCGAAACCAAGAGCTGGACGCTTAACCAACTGAGCCATCCAGGCATCCCTCGATTCTCTCTTTTTAAAAAAATGCTAAATGAGGGACATGTGGGTGGCACAGTGAAATGTCCTGCTCTTATTTTCAGCTCAGGTCGTGATCTTAGGGTCCTGAGATTGAGCCCTGTGTCAGGCTTCGCGCTCATCCTGGTTTCTACGTGAGTTTTTCTCTCCATGTGCCTCTGCTTCTCTCCCTTGCATGCTCTCTCTCTCAAATAAATAAATAAATCTTTAAAAAAGTGCTTAATGGGGGCACCTGGGTGGCTCAGTGGGTTAAGCCTCTGCCTTCGGCTCAGGTCATGATCTCAAGGTCCTGGGATCGAGCCCCGCATCAGACTCTCTGCTCAGCGGCGAGCCTGCTTCCTCCTCTCTCTCTGCCTGCCTCTCTACCTACTTGTGATCTCTATCTGTCAAATAAATAAATAAAATCTTTAAAAAAAATGCTTAATGATACATGTGCCTCATAGTAGGTATGAAATAAATATCTACTTGTTGACAGAAGGTTGTAGAATAGAGAAGGGAAGGAAAGATGGTTTAAGATTTATTTGCATTATGGGAGGAAGAACGGGACTGTATTTCTGTCTTTAAAGATATAAGTGGCCGGTAAGCTTTAGTTTACGGATATGCTCTGGCTCTTCCTCCATTATTATGATTAAAATACCCATTCCATTCATTTAAAAAGTATTTCTTGAACACATTTCACCCACCAGGCATTGTTTTAGGCCCTGAGGATGACAAAACGTGAAGATGCCCTCTCTTCTCTTGCATATGTTCTCGTGTGTGCGTAGACACAGGAAATTTTTAAAAACTGAGCAAGGCATTTATTTTCAGATTGGGGTAAGTGGTATGAAGGAAGTAAGTGACGTCTTGTGACAAAGTTCTGGGGGTAGAGTACAGTAGGTGTTGCTACTGAAGGTCAGCCTGCTAGGCCAGTCCTAGGTTCCAGGCTCAAGAATGGGTCAGAGGCATGACGTGGCTCGGTTCAAGCTAGCAAGTAACCACATAAAAATGAAATAAAGCTACGAGTGTGTGGACTTGGTTAAGGCCCTTATTTTTCTGACATCGTGAGCCCCGAGAAGAAAACTTATACCCCCTCTCTAAGCAGTAATTCTGCTGTAAGGATTTGTGCTCCCCAAGGCTAATGTTTGGCTTTTGGGTCTTCATCATGGGGTTGTGCCTGCTCTAGGGCAATCCGGATGTCTCTGCAAGCAAGACCCCGGATATCCATCTGTGAGCCTGGGCCGAGATTGTCAGGAGGCGTCAGGAATGTCTCTCTAATGAGGAGACATTTGAGCCAAAACTTGATGGTAACGAGACAGAGGATAGCATTTCAGGAAAGGAGCAGCCAGGATGAACGCCCAGAAGCATGATGTATGACAGGGAACAAAACGGAACCAGGATAGTGAGCTGAGGGGTGGCACGTGGGTTGGTGATTGTCGGGAAGGCTCGCCGAGGCCACAGCAAGCTCAGTCTTTTAAAGCATAGTAGGTATTTGGATTTTCCTCTAAGTGCAGTGGAAAACCACCATGTTCACCTGTTCACCTGTCTTTATGAACTTATTTAGGAGGAAATTTACAGCTCTGTGAGGATGTGAAATACTATGTTACTTCAATCATGAGTGTAGGCAAAAAAGCTGTATAAGCAGTATCTGTGCCAATGTTACCAGAAGAAATAATAGATATTTCCATTTATTACAGTTATTACGGCTACCTCAACATGTCATTTATCACCATTGCACTTAATTAGAAATTATGGGAGTTATTAGACCTTATCGTTTATCTTGTTATTTCATGCATTAATACAGGGGTCAACAAATTAGCCTGTGGGCTGAATCCAGGCTGCCCCCCGATTCTGTAAACAAAATATATTGGACCACAGCCATGCCCATTTATTTATGTATCATTGTTGCAGACCTTCTGGCCCACAATGCTCACAGTATGTACTCTCTGGCTCTTTCTGCGGAGAGCTGCTGATAACTGCATTGATAAAGCGGCATGTATGTTACTATGATACAAGTTTAAAAGTATGTGCATAACTATTTTTTTTGCAAGCTTATGCATTGCATTTATGCAGTTAAAGACTTATTCAGAGAAGAGATCCCATAGGCTTCACCAGACTGCCAAAACCTCCATGATCCTGGGGAAAAACAGAAAAGAGAAAGAATTCCTGCACTGCGTTGTCCCAAGGGACATGAACGCTGTGGTCTGATCTAGGTTTCCTTTGCTTAGGATTCTCTTCCTCCTCCTTTGTCAGGTGAATTTTACATATTTTCGGTGCCTAGTCCTCAAGCTGCCCCTTCCGTATGAGTGATGTGTTGTGTCTATACTGTGTGCAAGACAGAGTCTTTATTAGCACTATCTAATTTAATCTCCACACCAGTACCATTTAATCAAGGTGACTGTCTTTATGTGACAGGGAGGGTGGCCAGAAATGTTGTCCTGTGCGGACATCATTCATTGAGTGAATTTCCCTGAGCACCTGCTATGTGCCAGGTTCAGTGCCAAGTGCCTGGGTGACAAAGCTGTTCATGGCAAAGCCATGCTTCAAGTCAGGTTCTTCGGAGGCCAGTGTGTAGGTGGGTCACACCAGATCAGGTTATGTTTGGGGTTCCGTGTGACACCGCACTGTCTGCTTGAAGCCAGCCGGCAAGCTTGTTGGCTCGCCCCTTCCTGGTGTCTCCATCCCCCTTTGCTCCACAGTTCTGTGATGCAGAGGTATGTGTCTTGTTCTCTCTCTCTAGTGTGTTGTTTGTGCTGGCTTTGCCTAGAACCAGCCATGGAGTCAACATTTTCCCAGCTCTCACAGCATCCTTGGCGCTTCCCACCGCTGTCCTCAGAACAGCCCTTTAAAAATGTGTGGTTTGCAAGCGTGAGCTTTTTTCCTGTAAGTGGAAAGAAAGAAGCGCTTCTCTTCTCCAGCACGTTGTGGGTTTCTGAGGCCACAGGCTCGGGCTTGCCAGCAACGCTGTAAGCTAGGTTTAAACATCCACATGTGACTTTTGATTGGAGGGTGGGTTAACACTGGTGGCCGAGGAGAGGAGCTGGGGATCAAGTCTCTCTCAAATGGATGACAGAACAGGACTGCAGGGGAAGGGCTGTTGCACGTGTACACTCCAGCTTGCGCTGCTTCCTTCTGTCAAAACCAGGGAGGTTGCTCTCTCTCCCCCAGAAACACAGATAATCTTCATTAGTGGGGTTGGGCAAACACCCACAAGAACTGGTATTTTTCCTGCTTTCTTTCTTTTTTGTACCTGTTGCAAGTGAAGAGCATTGTTCATGTAGTTATCTACATGGGCACCGGTGTGTTTTTTTGGTGTATACACAGACGTTATTGTCCATCGATTTACACTCAGGCTACAATAGTATTTTGCAACCTACATTTTTCACTGCACAATAAAACGTCACATGTTCGTGTATTATTAAACATTATTTTATACCAGCCCTTCCGTGGCTGTATTATGTATCATTGGCCTGCCCAACCATATTTACTTACATTTTCCTTCATGTTACAGAACCTTTGGGAGACATTGTATCTGTCAGGGTCCAGTCAAGATGTAGAACCCATACCATTATTTGAAAATGGGAATTTTATTTTACTTACTTATTTATTTTTTTTTAAAAGATTTTATTTATTTGACAGAGATCACAAGTAGGTAGAGAGGCAGGCAGGGGGGCGGGTGGTGGGGAGCCGGCTCCCTGCTGAGCAGAGAGCCTCATGTGGGGCTTGATCCCAGAACCCTGGGATCATGACCTGAGCCCAGGGCAGAGGCTTAATCCACTGAACCACCCAGGTGCCCCAGGAATTTTATTTAAAAAATTGGTAACTAGTAGGAGCTGGTTAGTTGCTAGGGAGGGTAAAAAGGACTCTGGTGAGTCCAGAAGAAGCAGTTGCAGCAAATCAGCTGTGGCCTCTAGTCTGAGGAAGGGAGAGTCCGAGAAAGAGAGGGAACTGCACCCCTCCCCAAGGCTCTTCAAAGGGAGCCTGGCTGCTACAGGAACCTCGTCACCATGGCGAAAGGAATCCGGCCAGTGGCGGATAGTAGAAGCACGTCTGTTGCCTTCAGGTTGAGTAGGCAGAGCTACTTAGAAGTGGCCTCTGTAGGGGGAAGTAGGGCAAGAGGCCTGAGGGCTTCCCCATTAAATAGTAATGGTGGATGGAAAGAGAACTCCCTTTCTCTGACCAGGCAAGATCATTTCGGTGCCCTCTACTAGAGAAGCTTAACATTCTCCCAGATGGTGAAGGGAAGATGCTAGGATCCAGATCTTGTAGCCCAGGGTGGGGCCAAGAAAGCTGGATTTTGAGATAAGAAACAATAATTAATTGAGATAGTTGGGTTTGCTCTTAGTGTTTTTCTCCATTATAACCACTATCGCAGTAGACATCCTTTGTAAGATGTCTGCATCTCTGACGTTTCTGTAGGACAAATCCATAGAATTTGATTTTGAACATTTTTAAGGCTTTTGTTAAGCATAACAGAGTCACCCACCAAAAATGTGGCCATGTTTCTTCTCCTTCAAGTTACATGTGCGAGGAAAGGTGTATATTTTTGTCATAGCCCTTAAGACTTACTAGCGTCTCAGATCTTGGGTTTTTGTAGGAGCTCGTTACCCTGGAGACTAGAGATGCCTGAGGCCAGTGGTCCTGGGCTGGAGACCACAGGCTGACTTTGTGACGGGAGGCCTCACCTCAGCCATCTTTCTCCAATTCACTGCTGCTGACAGATTGATTTCTCTGAGACATCCCCTTCATCGTGATCATTTTACTCAAAAGCCTGAAATGTTTCCTCTTTGTGTGTTGTACTGAGAATGAAAGAGAAGAGAAGAGACTTGACCTTTGGCACTGCGCCCCTTGCCTCCATTCTGTTGATGAGGAAATTGAAGCCAATTGACTTGCCCAGGGTCATATGGGAAGTTCACTGGCTCAGGCCCCACTTGGGCTTCCTTCCTTGTGGTCCACTGCGCTCTCCAGGCTCCCAGACCCCTGTCGGTCCATGATGCTCACACCCTCCTGTTCTCCCAGGGCAACCATGTAGTGAGAGAGATTTTATTAATACATGTCCTCATCCCCCTGATGCTCACACTGTGCCCTCGCTGGTGCTGATGTCCCTGTCCTGATTGCTAAAACTGTCCCCGTCAGGTTCTGTGCTCAAGGGAACTGTCTTTTCACTTCAATTCTGAGACTGAGACTCCCCTCTGAATAATGTCCTTCCATTACTTCTTCACAAATTGGACTCAATCAGTTCCTATCTTAGAGTGTCAGAGGGACCTGGATATGGATCGGATTCAACCTCGAGCTTTTGGCCCCTGGGCCTGGACACCAGGTGACGAGAGGTGTGTGCTCATCCCTGCTACGTGAACGTGACCGAGGAAGCAAGCAGCTTCCCTGCTTACGGAAAGGCTGCCTGGTTTTCAGGAACAGTGAACCTCTAATAGTGCGTGTTCCTTTAAGATAAGATAGCATGTTCTTTAGAAAAACACACTGTTCTTCATCTCTGTCTTCTACAAGTGGTTGATTAAAATGCTAAGGGGGACAGGCATTCTCCCCATGTTCTTCCCATGGGGCTCACTACATCCTAGTTGACTCCCGGGGCCTGCACGGTGACAACCCACTGCTTTCCACTCCTTTTACCCGGGTCTCATTACCAATGGAAAGAGAGCAAACTGGTTCCTGTGTGACAGGCTGTCCACCTCCATGGTCTGTGTTTACACACCACAAAAACGGAGCTAGTAGATATCTTTCTTAACACATGCCTCGTTCTTCCTTCTCTCCATTTTGGGAATTGTGTACAAGATGTCCGGATGCTGGGAAAAGGAAAGTGACGGAAGAAAAGCAATTGAGAATAGAATCTAATTAGGGGCAGGAAAATAGAGCAAGGAGTCAAATCCAAATCTTTCAATTAATGGGTGGAGATGACCTGCTCAAGCTGTTTCGGGCAGTGGAGACAGGTCCCTGATGGTAAGCAAACGTGGGAAAGGCCAGAATGTTAATTACAGGAAATGTGTATTTAGAACAGGTGGGCACCCTTTCTTTCTTATCCCTCTTCCTCACGCCCCGCCTCAGTCCCTTTTTCCTCATTTCAGAGGTTCATATTTTATTTTAGGGTATTTCTGGCATCCCTCCTCAAATGTTAGACCGGTAGTCCTCTGTCTGGAGGCATTGCTCTGTAACCTAGCAACCAGGATATCATGTACTGTCCTCTGTTACTTCCTTCAGCCTGAAGATTTGAAGATCACTCAAATGGACACACCTTTGTGTCCTTTGTGACCATTTTGGACAAAAGGGGTCAGGTTTACATGCAAAATCAGTATTTATGATGATTGAGTAGTGGATGTGAAGAACAGCGTTGTTCAGTAACAATATTTCCAAGGTGAAGACCCCGTCACATCTGGAGAGAGAGAGAGGGGGAGACAAAGACAGAGAGAGGAGGAGAGACAGAGCCAGCGAGAAGACCCTGGAGCTGCCTGTCCTCCAGGAGTCTGCATTTGCCGGGCCGCAAGCACCCTCCCCCCTCTGACCTTCTCTTTGCCTTGCTAAATAACAGAAACAGGGGTACCACTTGTATTTTTGACCAGGGAATAATTTGTAATTTGTCTGGCTCGAGAGAAAGTTGGCATACTGAGGAAAAACAAATCTCAGAGGGAAAAATAGGAGAACAGTGACATTTTTGAGCAGGATCTTATTATCCAGCCCACACAGAGGCCGAGTTGCTGAGCTAGCTCTGTGAAGAGACACAAAGACATCCCATCGAGACGACTGTGAATGTCAGGGGCTAGTCCCACCTGGAACTGCTGGGCATGAGTAAACAGGACAGTGGGGCTTCAGGGGGCTTTCCCTTGGTCACTTCTCCTCATATGCTGTTGTGCACTTGGGGTATTTCCCTGCAGAAATGTTCTTGCTGCTGGTTTTCTCCTCTTCACTTTTGCGGAGCTGGCATTAGTCTTGTTTGCCTCAGACTTTATTTCCTTGAAATTCAGAACATTATTTGAAATGTGCTGGGTAGTCTTCTGAATGAGACCGGGACGATTCCACACTGTATCGTGCATCCGAGTTATTGGGAATTCTAGCGAAAATGCAGCATCCCAGGCCCCTGAGTCAGTGGCGCTGGATGGGGGTGAGAGCCCCAGCAACCAGCATTTTAATGTGCACCTGTGGTGACCCTAGAGGAGAGGAACCGAAGATCATGTGAAAAATGGAAGATTGAAGACTGATTTCCCAAAGAGGGGCAGGGAGCAGTTTCTTGGCCTGGGACTTGATGAATGCATTCTTCACTTTTGCAGAACACCCCTCTCCACTGGGGGAAGGAGTTGGCCCGTTATTTTCTTTTCTTCCCCACATGCTCTTATATGTCCTTTAGTGGTGGTGTTCCTTGCCCAGCCCGGGAAAGTGAGCCCGAGCTGGTTGGATGCTGCTGGATTGGCCCAGTTCAAAGCTACTCCCCAGGGGCCACCGGTACAACCTGAGGAGACAAAACTGGTCAGTGTATTGCTCACTGTGGTAAGGGAAATGACTGCCATGCAGAGCTTTGGCACTGTCTGGGCAGGTGCAGGTCAGGTATTGGTCAGGGTTCAACGAGAGATGAAAATCCAGTGGGAGATAGGTGCTAAGAGGTTGACTGCAAGGAATTGGCTTGCTTGACTGGAGGTGGGCAAAGCAAATCCGAAATCCGTAGAGTAGGTTGGAACTCCCGGGTAAAGGCTAAATCTGCTGTCCCCTGGTAGAATTTAAGGCCTTTCAATCTATGGAATCAGGACCACCCATCGTATCTGGGGATTATCTCCCTTACTTAAAGCTAACTGATTATCAACTTTAATCACACCTGCAAATACCTATACAGTAACACCTAGAAGAATGTTTGATTGAATAATTGGGAATGGCAGCCTAGTCAAATTGGTGTATCAAAAGACCATCATAGAGAGTCACATCAGAATTTACTGAGAATTGGAAGTTTGATTTTGCCTGGTCTTTCAAAGCATGTATGGATCATGGTATCCCCGTCCAAGGTTGGTATTAACAGCCGAGAATTTCCAGTTGAAGGATTCAAAGAATCTTTGGATGAAAAGTTGATATTTTGCACTGAAAAGTTTATGAGACCTTTAGGAAGTTCTTATAAGGAAATTCCTGCACTCCTTTCTAGTGAAGGAAGACATACTGCTTTTGTTCCCAAAGCATGAGCCTTGTGCTTCTCTTCTTTGCTTACGGCGTAGAAGTGTTAAGCACAAATATGGCTGCCACAACATCCAGCTGGCTGCCTCAAAGAGAGGACACGCTCACAGACCGCAAGTCAGAGCCAGAATTTCACACCGTGTATACCTGCCCCTCCCTCTTTAAGTGGTCCAAGGCTGGTACACTTCATGAATGTCGTGTCTTTCCAGTCTTTATGCATCCTTGGCTCATAAGTGACCCCACAGGGCTGTTCTCTGATCTGTGAGGATGTCTTGTCCTTTGTGCTGTGCTGGGAAACCCTTGCTTGTATTTTGAAAAGGGAAGGTTTTTGCCGAGTATCCTCTTCCTCTCTCCTTCTTCTCACATGGACGTGCTGGTACCGGTGCTGGTTCCCCACTGTAGAGGCCACCGTTGTTTCATGGTGCAGATACTACACCTCAGTCTTCCGCTTTATTGAATTTCCAGAAGACAGGAGTTAAGTCTTATTTAATTTTGTATAGTGTCTCATCTTTGGCCAGGCACACAGTAGGTTCAGAATTTTATTCAACCCATATTTATGGAGTCCTGCGCATATGCCAGGTCACAGGTAGCCGCTGTTTTAGAAAGGGTATTACAGTAGTCACACGGCATCGACTCTGGGGTGGGGGGTGACGTTCTGAGGGTGGAGGGACACTGCCGGTAGACATGCGTGTGCATACTCGCTCACTCTCACACACACGCGTGCCACACACAGTGCTTACTGAATGCTTGGAAGACTACATCAAGGAATGCCACTCCAAAACAGAGGTGGGGGCCCATGAATGATAACACAGTGAGTCCCAGCTTCCCAGCCTTTGAGGTAAAATGCACTGTGGGGCACGACTCCTCAGCCACGTTGGTCTGTTGATAGAAGATGTGTACGTTTGCGAATATTTGTTATTTCTGCTGGGCCCATGCTACTGAATTTAGGGTCTTAGGCTTAGGATAACTTAGATTATACTATTATTTTATTGATCAGATTATGTAGAGAGACGAGCTAAAAACAAAGATATGCAGCAGTGGAATTTTCGGTGGTATTTTTGTGCCTAATAATAAAGAGCCAACTTTATTTTCTGGGGTGTTTGCTGCGTGCCAGGCACTGTTCTGAGTACCGTAAATGGATGATTTCACTTAATCCTCAGCACAACCTTAGGAGACAGGTACTGTCCCCATGGTGCAGCTGAAGGAGCTAGCACAAAGGACAGCTGTGTCACTTGTACCAGATTCCCTGGGTAAGAAGTGAAATGCGGGTCACATCCAGAGTGTCCTGCCTGGAGACCCTGCTCTGAACTGAGGCTCCATGTGGCTTGGATGGAATTTATAGCATCAGGACAAGCACAAGCCCTTTTCTTTGTTGCCCAAGTTAGCATCTCTTGGTGACTGGAAGGCGGCATCAGCTTCGGGGAGAAGAGTGCATTGTGGCTGATTCTCCTGGCTTTCCCTTTGGGTCTCATCCACTTTTCTGCTGGGACCTTAATGTTTTTCATGCGTATTTCACAGCTCTTCTGCGTATCTGCTTTTATTCCAAAATGCCAAACACTGTTTTTAAGAACAAGTCTTTCCAAGGGAAGGAAAAGAGAGGAGGTGAGTGAACTGCCGTGTGAGGAGACGCAGGCAGAGGGATGCGAGCTGCTCTCCGTCTGACGGTGGCAGTCACTCTTGGTCTGAGCCGGTTCTAGGCCAGGCTCAGCATCTGTGGCACCTATGGTTCTTCCTGTTCTCTAAGTAATGACTTGCTGTCCCCATTTAGGGAAGAGAAGACTTGCATCTGAGTGGTTAAGTAGCTTGCACGGAGCACACACAGCTGGTGCGAGGTGCGTGAGGAATTTGAACCCAGCTCTGGCCGTCAGTGGTTACAGCACTGCTTTATTTTTCAACAAACACCCTCAAGACCCTTTCATCACAGAACTCATGCGTAGACTCCAGAAAGTCAGGAGTCAGAGTTGCAGGAGTCAGCGTGGGGCCAGCTGCTTGATTTTACTGCTGTCATACCCCACCCCATGTCCCGCGTTTGTGGCCTGAGGATCTACAGGGCATTGTCAACACCACGCTTAACTTCCTCGCTCTCACGGACCTTGACAGTTGATGGGGATAAGGACCCTCTGAGGATAAAGGCAGGATCTTGTTCTTCCAGAGGGATCGCGTGCAGCTTCTGGGGTCAGATCTCCCTCTCCCTCCAGGATGGGTTTGCGTCTTCCCTTCCCCCTCCATGATGTTGGGCAAGTGATTTACCTTCTTAGCAACTTTGGTTTCTCATCTTGAAAATGGGCATGGACTTGGGAGCACCTGACTGGCTCATTCGGTACAGCGTGCGACTCTTGATCTCAGGCTTGTGAGTTTGAGTCCCACGTTGGGTATAGAGATTCCTTTAAAAAAAAAAAATCTTTAAAAAACTGGGCATAGAGTCATTACGATGGTTAAATAAGCGTGACAACAGAACCCAACAATACATCAGCTCGGTGCCTTCCAATAAATGTTTTTTGCTATTATTAGGAATCCCTTACCCCCACCCCAAATTCCACGAGGAGATATTATCCTAAATCCTCCTGGCCACTTTGTATCAGCAGGGCCTCTTTTTCTCCTTGACTAGCTCTTCGGGAAGAATAAACTGGGCCCTTCTTTCCTCTGGGAAGGCAGTTCCGTTAGACCTTCTAGCTGTCTGCTGGTTCTCACTTTGAGCCTTGTTCTCCATAAAAACTAATAAGGGGGATATTTTAGGTTTTTTCTAAAAAACGAACTCTCTCAGTTCGTTTAGAACCTGAGCACGAAAGAGGTATGCCTTGGATTCAGCTTCCTTAATATTCTGTCATGAGTGTTTGCTATCTTCCTCTCCCATTCTCATAGAGTCCCAGGATCTTAGGGTTCAAAGATTTTTTAAATGACTGAAATTAATTTCACTATTCCTGCCCCCCTGGTGGTCATTCAGCCCTTGCTGGAAACGTCCAGGAACGAGGAGCTTGCTTTCTTAAGAGGAAGTGCAGGGTATCTGGGTGGGGGTCAGGGATGCTCTAGATTGGGCCGGAATCACCCAAGAGGGGGTTGGAGCTGGTAGAGTGGGGCTTTCAGGCCATCCTGCACTCCGTATAAAATGTTCAGATTAGGTTTTCTTTGGGAGACAGTACGGGCCTGAAGGCTGCTCCCTTTCAGGTAGTTATTTTAGAAAATTCATTTTCAAAAAAAAAAAAAAAAAAAGAAAAAAAAAAGAAAATTCATTTTCCAGTAAGTGGTCAGAATTGGAGCAGGGAGAGTGCGAGTGTTCTATGTGCTTTTGGCATCTTATCCTGAGAAATTTCCCACCACTTCAGTCCACCTGCTGAGGCAATTCTAGCTTGTGGCTTGTCTTGAATGACGCAGGACACTGAGCCTCATGGCACTCTTATTAACTTCTGGCCTCTATGCTCTAGAGCTGGGCATGTGCCCGTGTGACTCCCAGCAGGTCACCTCCTGAAAGCTGAGTGTGGTGCGTACTCTGGTGGCAGGAAATAAAACTACCGGGGAAATTCTCCTTCCAGTGCCAGAGATGCTAAGAGACAGCTTGAGAATAGTCACCTCAAATATACCCGCTAAGTGGAGGAGGACTGATTTGGGATCCGCTTATTTATGCTGTTTGTTCTTAACATTGAGGCAACATGCAGGAGGCTCTGGGGCGCCTGGGTGACTCAGTCAGTGAAGCATCTGCCTTTGGCTCAGATCATGATCCCAGGGTCCTGGAATTGAGCCCCTGCATCAGGCTCCCTGCTGAGCAGGGAGCCTGCTTCTCCCTCTCCCTCTGTCACTCCTCCTATTGAAATAAATAAAATCTTAAAAACAACAACAACAACGCAACATGCAGTTAGAGCCAGCAAAGGTTAAGAAAGCAAATTCCTTAATAGAAACTTTACAAAAAATAGCTTTACTGAGATAGAAGTCACATTCCCCCAAATCCACTGTTTAAAGTGTTCAATTCGGTGGTTTTTAATGTATTCATAGATTTGTGAAGTCATCACCACAATCAACTTCAGAACATTTGCATCCCCTGGAAAAGAAACCCTGTAACCATTAACATTCATTCTCCCCACCCCTGCCCACCAGCCCCTGGAAACAGCTAATCTCCTCTCTGTCCCAGTGGATTTGCTTATTCTGGACATTTCATATAAATGGAATCATAACATACGTGGTCTTTGTGTCAGGATTCTTTTACTTAGTGTAATGTTTTCAAGGTCCATTCACGCTGTAACATGCATCAGTACTTCTTTTTATTGCCCAGTAATACTCTGTTGAATGGCGAGACTACATTTTGTTTACCCATTCATCAGCTGATGGACATTTGAGTGGTTTACAACTTTTGGCTATTATGAATAATGTTTTTGTGAACATTCATGTACAAGTTTTTGTGTAAATGTATGCCTTAACTCCAGCAGAATTGCTAGGTCATATTTCCTAAATAACCTTTCAAACTTGCTTTTTTTGTGCTGTTCTTGGGCCCCATATGCCTATTCTTCGAATTCATATTCACTTTTGTGCTCAATGTTACCTATGACTTGATAGAAAGTTAATACATCTGAGACCCACTTTAAAGTTCTTTGTTGAAATAATGAAAAACCGCTCAATAATTTTGAAAATAAAGTGATAATAAACTGAGTCGTAAGAATTCTTATGATATAGTGTTACTACTAGATCATTTTTGCCTTTGCTCTCTTTTTACCAGGCTTCTCAACTTTGAAGATTTACAAAGATTTTATTTTTCTTTTCCAGAATCGCAATGAAATAAAAAATGGCACTATCCTTCGGTTAACCACATCTCCAGTAAGTTGACCTGAGTGTGTAGCTTTCCAGTAAATACTTTGCTCTCCAGTTCTGCTATATGTGATTAAGAGATGTTAACTTTTGAGGGTGATGTGAGTGCAAAACAGAAGGTCTCTGGCATGTCCTGACCTGTGGATTCTGGGTTGGCAGGAAGGTCCTTCCTTATATTTCCCATTACAGAGGAGGAAGCTTTTATTTCCGGTTAAGAGCAAGGAAATGGACTTTAAGGTTTGCATTTGGTGGTCATTTCAGTAGCTCTTATATTACAGGTACGATAACTCCGCTGCCCTGATGGGTTTTACCCACCTGCTCGACACATCCACCTAATGCCCTGTAAGCAAATTCAGTCAACAAACAAAGGAAACAAACCCAAAGATAGCCCATTACCTCTCTTTAAAGTCGGGGTGTGTCTGTGTGGAAAAGTGAGAGTGTTGAAGCATTTTCCAGTTCTGGCCAGTGATGATGATGATTGATAATAATGTAGTTTTCGAAATGCTTGCCACTTAATCTGTTCCATTGCCAGCTGATCTGGATAAGACACTTTAAGGTCTCCCCAATAAGAGCTGCTCACCAGAATGCTGTAGAATATTTAGGCCACTGTAGCTGGCTGTGTTGCTTATCTTCATCTTTCTTCCTTGCTTGTAGATACTTTGGATAGTAACATTAGCATATTTAAACTAGATTATTTCACAGTGCATTTTATTGCTTTCCTAAAAAATAATCTGCGCAAAATACACCAAGTGTTACTATTTTCACTCTGCATATGTGACAAAAACTGTGTCTAACTCTTATTTTCAGTTTCCACTGAAGCCATGTGGTAGGCTAAAAATAAATTTAAAAATTGGGAAAAGCATCTGGCTGAAGTTAAACTGTGGGTACTGTAACTACCACACATTCTTCTTGCTGAAAATTACATTAGAGGGGCTTAAAAACTCCTAAACATTTTACCCAATAACATCTTGAACCTAAACACAGCGACAGGCTCCACAGAATACATGGCTGGAGTTGGCCAGACTGTCTTCTGATGCCTTCTTCTCCACTTACTGGAAGTCATCATTCATACTCATTTTTCAATGACCACATGATGAGCTGAGACATTTTTGTCTGACTTAGCATTGACCTTACTTTAGTCAGCATGAATTAATGCTAATTTGACATTTCTAGAGCATGGTTTCAGCTGGTTTTTGTCGTTGCTGTTTATCCTGTTACAATTGCTCTTCTGCTGGCCGGCAGAAGGAGTACACCTTGCCTTTTGTTGGGTCTTAGAATTAGAGAGGCTTGGTTTTTACACCGAGATCTGCTCTAAGCAGAAGAAGATGTTCATTCTTTTTTTTATTGCTATGGGCTCATGAACAACATTTCCACAATGTGAGCCACTCCTTGGAAGAAGGTTAGGTGTTTGGCAGGGTGAGGTTTTTCAGCACCCCGAAAGTCCGTCCTCTTCAGATCGTAACTGACACATTCTACACAGGTCAGTATCATAAGATGGGGTCCACCTAGAGGATCCTGGTTTACGTGTTCTAAAGAGCAGGGGTCCCCAAGCCGAATCACTGGTGGAACTCTAAAAATGCTGCTGTTCCGGTCTCTGCAGAGAAACCGAATTACGATATCTAGAAAGGAGGTCCAGGAATCTGCATTTTAAGCACTCATTTTATAATTTAGCTGTTAACCCTAGGGTCTAGAACTAGGCATTATTCTATAAGCAAGATATTTTGGCTCTGTAAATGTCACTTGTTGTTAGTAGATTTTTTTTATTATTTTATGTTTAACTGAGAAATATGGGTCAGCATATGCTAACTCTTTCACTTTTTATATACACACAAAAAATGTTAAAAAGTAACATAACTGTCTCCATCAAATTTGCTAGGAAGTGTTAGTGTACCATAAAGAAATGAACAAATGGTGTTATACCATAAAAATGTTCAGTTCTTTCCTCTACCTTGGCTGAACTCTCCCTAGAGCCAGACAGAATGCACACACACCTACATGTGTATGCATGTGTGTGCACATACGTACACACACTCTTGCTTTAAGTGATGTGCATCTGTGCCAACTTCTGCCTCTGTGACCTTGGCTAAGTTGCATAACTTCTCTGGCCCTTCAGTTTCCTGTGTACAATGAAGATGGTGAGGGCACCTACCTGATAGGATTACTGTGTAGATTAAATGAATTCCTTCTCGAGGGTATTTAGAATAGTGGCTCATAAATGGCCCCAAGTAACTTTGCTGATTTTATTACTAGTATTAACAGCCCCAAACACTGTTAGAATTAATACTGACAGCGAGATAATCTTTGAGTATTCCTTAATTATCATCATTTGTACAGTAAATGCTGAAATCTTGCTTGGAGAAAAATGTATTTTTCAAGGAATTCAAAGTCATCCACTTGGTTTAAATACATGTTAATGCTGTATGTCCATTTGGAAATTGTAAGAACAATGTATCTTTGAGTGATTTTAAAAGATGAAGTGATTCTTGCTCAACTCTCCATTAACCCCCTTAAAAACATAGGATTTGGGGTTGGGGTGATTTGTCAGATATCTAGGGATCTGTGAGTGAGTAGAGAGTTCTCGTTCTCCTCCTTCCTTCTCCCCCTTCTTGTTTCTGATGCAACGTGTCAGTTGATGGTTATGATGGGAGACTACCGTGTGTCTCTGACCAAGTTGGGGAGGGTGTGGGGTTCATTCCTGTCTTGGTCTCTGAAGATTTGGCATTAGTTTCTCTGCTGGGTCCCCTTCTCTCCTGGGGACTACTTCCAGATGAAGTGAAGGGGGACCTGGGCAGGGAGGGAGGGGTCCCTGGCCGTGGAGCCCAATAGGGTGGAGAACCTTTGCTGTCAGAACCTGGGTGGATTCCCTTCTTTCCGTCTGCAATCTTAACCCCGTTAGAGCTCATGGGGGGGGCTCCTTGGATCATTCTCAGGAGTTTCTGTTCAGAAGATACCTCACTGTTGGGGACAACTATCCCCTCTTCCTCTTCCTCTGAAATATAACACGTTTAGAGAAGAAAGCCAGTAGCCAAGAGGGAGAATATGAAGATGGTAATGGCACATTGCAATTTTGAGTTAAATAATAAGTACAACAGATGTTGAGTTATTTCCATTAAGCAGAGAAATACAGGCAGAAAAATTTAATATTTTATTTTTCTTCCTGTCTGCCCCAGCTGAAAAGTAGATATGAAAACCATTCCTGAAATCTAAACTGTAAGTTATTATCCAGAAGGTCAGCTCCTCCAATATATTTCCATCCCTCCCTGCCCTGTGTATAGTAGCCAAGGGCAGATGCCGTAAAAAGAAGTCTAATTTTAGGCAAAGCGGCTAATTTGGTTTCCAAATTATTCTATTTTATATTTATGCAGTAATTAGCCGATGCCTGTGAAACACATGGTGTTGAAAAGTGAAATTTATAAGCACCATTGTGTTGTGCTGGAAAATGTTCAGTAACCGGGAAAGATCACTTGGGCGTCTAATGAAGCTTTTGAACACGGTGTGTTGGCAGTTTTTACGCAGAGTATTGACTGAACAGGTGAACGTGTTGCATAAATTTGTGTAATTGCTTAACTAAGCAAATAGCTTTTTGTCATTTGTAGATAATAATTTTACTTAAAAGGTAAATGTTTTCCCCATTTCCTCCTCCTCCCTGCTGCTCCAGTTCCATTTCTGGGGCTTTATTGTTTTTGTGCTCTTGCTTTTCCAAGAGATGGAAATATGGGCTCTGTCAGGAAAGTGTTGATTCCCGTCATGACGTTAACAGCCGTTGCCTGAAGGCAGAGTCATTATGGTTGGAAACCTGCCCTTGGTACAGAGTATGCATATGGTCTCGTGCTTTGGCCTCAGTGTCTTCGTTTTTCAACGAAACGGTAATTTTTTGTCAGTTGGGGTTTCCTCTGTGAACACTCTTCCCTTTGTTTTTGTCCTCAACGAGGCTCAAAACGCCCAACAGCTCCATGAACGAATCCAGTCGTCGAGTATGGACGCCAAGCTGGAGGCCTTGAAGGACTTAGCCAGCCTCTCCCGGGATGTCACGTTTGCCCAGGAGTTCATAAATCTCGATGGCATCTCTCTCCTCACACAGATGGTTGAAAGCGGCACCGAGTAAGCATCTTTTATTCAGACTTTGAGTCTGTTCTATTCTCTCCAGTATTCTGGGTATTAGTTACTTTCCTTGCACTTGAACTTTCTAGTTTTTTTTTTTTTTTTAAAGATTTATTTATTTATTTATTTGACAGGCAGAGATCACAAGTAGGCATAGAGGCAGGCAGAGAGAGAGGGGAAGGGAATCAGGCTCCCCACTGAGCAGAGAGCCAGACGTGGGGTTCGATCCCAGGACCTGAGCCGAAGGCAGAGGCTTTAACCCACGGAGCCACCCAGGCACCCTGCACTTTCTAGTTTTAAAGACCAGAAATTGACCGCTCCACTCCCCCAAATCCTTATGTTCCGGAGTCTTAGACCAGGTCAAAATAGCATCCCTGAAGTGATTTTTTTAAAAAAATTATCATTTGAGGGGCACCTGGGTGGCTCAGTCATTTAAGCATCTGACTCCTGATCTTAGCTCAGGTCTTGATCTCAGGGTCGTGGTTTCCAGCCCCATGCTGGGCTCTGTGGTGGGCATGGGGCTTCCTTAAAAAAATTATCATTTAAATGATGAAGTATATATCCTTAATTATTTAAAATTAAATACAGTATTTATTAAATACTGCGTGCAAAGAGTGGAAGTTGGTAGAATTTAAGAAGATGTGAGGCTTGCCATTAAAAAATACATGGCGGCAGAATTCAAGTGACATCTAATTCCTTCTGAGGGTGGGGAGTCCAGAGGTGGGACCAGTTACAGCTCACGGAAACCGACGGAGGGGGTGTCAGTGAGTGGGGCCTGAAGGAGTTCGAGTTCCATCATAGGAAAGGGATGGGCATTTCTCCTTGGGGAGCTCACGTTCTCAGGGAAGGCTTTGATTTTGTGGTGTGATTGGGGAGTGTAAGGAGCCAGATGAGGCTGACTCTTGCATGTGTGGACAGATAGCTCCCCTGACCACCGGACGCCAGGGTAGGGTTCTCAGGTATCTGCTCATTCCCAAGTGGTCAGGTGAGACTGGCATTCACTATTAGAATATGTAAATTAGACCATGTGACGATGCCATGAAAGTTAATTAGATATTAATATGCTAAATCAGTGATGTGCAAAGTTGGTATAGATATTTATGAGGAAAGAGTTAAATGTCCCTGAGAATTGGGGTTTAAGCCTGGGCCATTTACATGTCTCTTCAGTACCTGGTGATGCAAAGAATGAGTTGTTGACCGCGCGTGTTGCAGACCCATCTCAATCCTCTCCTTTCCTTCATTCTTTTGTTCCTTTGTTCTTTCCTTCCATCTCCTACATGTGGCCTCTGCAGGTAGCACTTTTGACAGATTCTTTTTTTTTTTTTTTTTTATTGGCAAGCAGGCTTAGGTGATTTGGAGAGGGTTGATTGTAGACAGGTTTTGTTTATTTTTTTAATTTTTTAAAAAAGATTTTATTTATTTATTTGACAGAGAGAGAGATCATGAGTAGGCAGAGAGGCAGGCAGAGGGCTCCCGTCTGAGCAGAGAGCCCGATGTGGGGCTCGATCCCAGGACCCTGAGATCATGACCTGAGCCAAAGGCAGAGGCTTAACCCACTGAGCCACCCGGGTGCCCCTGTTTATTTTTTTTTTAATGAGGGCTGAAACTCAGCTCATTAAACGTTTGGCGAACATCAATTTGGAGCAGAGCAGGGAAACTCAAATTCTGGGGTTTACAGGAATCTCGGGGTGCCTGCTATAAATTGGAGCTGGAGTTTGAAACAGCTCAGGGGAATTTGAGTAAGTTTTTGGATCTAAGGGACTTGACTAAGGAAAAGGAGAAAACGTTTCATCAGTTTTGGATGCCCCAGGCTGAGGTATGGTGCAGAATGGTTCGGATCCCTCATTCTTTGGTAAGAGTGAGCAAGGGAGTGGGAGCTGTGATTATAATCACCTTCGCTGGTCGCTGTAGATGACTTCATGTGGGTGCCACATATGGAAGGTCCTGCAGAATCACTGATTGGGGTGGGACAGTGAGCCTTGAGGGGGGGGGTGCACCCTCAGTCACATTTATAGTGTGTTAAATGAGTATGTGAAGATGCCCCCACATTTATTATCTGAGTCACTGATGTATCGCAGGCAGGGTGCTAGAGCCAGTCGTAGTGTAACCTGCTAACACCAGGTGTTTTTATCACAGATACCTAAGTATCCAGGGGCTTAAGCTCTTGAGCATTCAGAATGATAGTGTTAATGCTTCTACATTTAGCAGAATTGCAATCATAATTGCAATTATAGTGTGAAATATACTGAAAGCAGAGGTCCATGTGATTTATACCCTGAATAGAGGGCTGGGGCCGAGCTCTGGGACTGCCAAGGCTGGCATTTATATATTTTGGACACGAGGAAAAATGCACATTAGGAGCTCCGGGTTTTTTTCTGTTATTGTTTTTTGTTTTTTTAAATTTCCATTATATTTGTTTGCTAGGCAGCCATAACAAAATACCACAGGCTGTAGCTTACACAACAGAGATGTATTGTCTCATAGTTGTGGGGGCTGGAAGTCCACGATCAAGGTGTTGGCAGCATTGGTTTCTCCTGTGGTCTCCTTGGTTTGCTGGTGGCCACCTTCCGGCTCTGCCCTCACGTGGCCTTTCCTCTGCGTCACTCATTCCTGAGTGAACCTCTCTGAAGGTCCACATTTCCTTTTCTTATGAAGACACCAGTCAGATTGGATTAGGACACACCCTCATGGCCTTATTTTAACTTCATCCCCTCTTTAAAGGCTCCATCTCTAACTGCTGTCCCATTTTGAGGGACTGGGAGACAGGGGCTCAAGATACGAATTCTAAGGGACCACAGTTTAGGCTCTAACACCCCTCACAGGGACACCGTCCTTTCTGCTTGAGAAGAAAAAGAGTGAACACTGATGCTCTGTATTTGTCTTGTCAACATTATTGCTTAGTATCCGTGTCATTGCCTTGCCCTATAATTCATCTCGATCTGTAGAGGGGCCCCCAAAGAGCCATTCCTCCTCGGACTGAGGACTGGGGAGGCACGTCTGAATTCTGTCTCCATGTTGCACACAGATAACCGGAGAGGATGTTGACACCGCATGTGCTTTATGAGAACCGTTGTCATTGAATTCCTTTTTTTTTTGAAAAGCGTTATTATAGTTATTAGTATTTTAACAATTTGTGATCTGCAAGCCGTGTTAATTTGTTCCATGCAGCTGGGTTTCAGACAGACAAACGACCCGAGGCCAGATCTTGGGCGAGTTCTGGTTTGTATTTCTCTCTCACGCGTTCCCGTTGCCCTCTGTTTCTGAGAGGAATGGTGTCTCTCTGACTCGCGTTTGGTGTCCTCCTCACCGACTCGTGTCAGATCAAAGTGAGGCTCCTTTCGGGGCTGGAGGAAGGAGGTGCTGGAGCCACGCGGCCTTCTGCCTCATTCTGCTGGATCCCACAGCTCATTTTAAGAAGCTGCTTATTCGATGCCTGGCCATTATTCAGCTCTTTGGCTCAGATTAAAAAGATGAGAGAAAGACATTTTTTTCTTATAAGGAAGCCTGGCTTCTCAATTAAGCTTATAGCAAGACTTTAATTAATTAATAGGCAACTTTGGGAACAGAAACTGTACAAATTAAATAGATCCTGCAATTTGGAATATATTTCGCTGTGACTCCTGGGCACATTTCCAGCGGGGGAAGGCAGAGGTTGCCCAAGTAGGACCTGTGGAAATTTTTAGGAAACACTGAAGAAATGTAGCTGGAATTTTCCCCCTGACTTGGAGCCATAATGAGATTCAAAGATTACTCACCTGCTTATCATTACTCAAGGCTGAGATTTTAAAGGTCTCTCTCTCCAGTTGGTCTCAGAAGGGGCCATGGGGCAAAACGAGCAACAGAGGAGCAAGGGGAGTGTCACTTTGGCGGGGCATAGTGTCTAAAACCTGAACTGAATTTTTCCTTCCTTGTGGAATTTAGAAATTCCCTTCCTAGTCTAAGCTTGAAACATATGTGTGGAAGCAAGTGAAGCTGTGGCGAAATGTGTTGGCTCAGCCTGAGAAAGGCAGTGGTGTCAGATAAGGAAAGTCAAGGAGTGGACAGTGTTTTTTTTAAAAGCAGGTACTTAGACACTTCTCTCAAGGGGTCAATATCCAAAACCTCTAAAGAGCTCATATAACTCAATAACAAAAAACAGCCCGGTTAAAAAATGGGCAGAGGGGAGTGCCTGGGTGGCTCAGTGGGTTAAGCCTCTGCCTTTGGCTCAGTCATGATCTCAGGGTCCTGGGATCGAGCCCCACATTGGGCTCTCTGCTCAGCAGGGAGCCTGCTTCCTCCTCTCTCTCTGCCTGTGTCTCTGCCTACTTGTGATCTCTGTCTGTCAAATAAATAAATAAAACCTTTAAAAAAATAAAAAAATAAAATCTATTAAAAAAATGGGCAGAGTATCTGATTAGTCATTCGTCCAGAGAATACATACAGATGGCCAACAGGTACTTGAAAGAGGCTCCACAGCACTCGTCATCAGGGGCAAGCAAACCCAAACCGCAGTGAGAATTTAGCTTACACCTGTCAGAATCACTGCTGTTGAAACAAGAAATAACAAGGGTTGGAGAGCATGTGGCGAAAAGTGAACCCTTGTACATGGTTGGTGGGACCCTAAATTGGTACAGCCCCTCTGGAAAACAGTGTGGATGTTCCTCAAAACATTACAATTAAAACTACCATTTGATCCAGCAATTGGACAACTTAGGTATCTATCTGAAGACAATGAAAACATTAATTTGAAAAGGTACACACCCCCCCGTGCTTATTGCAGCGTTACTTAAAATATCCAAGATACGGAAACAGCCGAGATGTCCACTGATCACTGATGGATGAATGGATAAAGATGTGTATATATATGTGTGTATATGTGTGTGTGTGTGTGTGTGTGTGTGTGTGTATAGGCATACATATATATAGGTATGATAGAGTAGTACTCAGCCATTTGTGACAACGTGGATGGACCTAGAGGGTGTTAAACTAAGTAATACAAGTCAGTCAAAGAAGGGCAAACACCATATGATTTCACTTACACATGGAATCTGAAAAACAAAAACAAACTAAGCCCAGACTTATCGTTACAGGGAACAGATTGGTGGTTGCTAGAGAGGAAAGAGCTTGGAGGGTAGGCAGGATGGGTGGCAGAGATGAAGAAGCACACACATTCAAGTATAAAATAAACAAGTCACCGTGATGTAATGTACAGCATGGGGAATACAGGCAGTAACATTGTATTGACTTTGTATGGTGACAGATGGTAAGTAGACACTGTGGTGATCCTTTCACAATGTATTCAAATGTGGATTTGCTCTGTTATATACCCGAAACTAACATGATATTGTATGCCAGTTACAGCTCAGTACATGAAAAATAAAATGAAATATTTTATTTTAATTGAAAGAAAAGAATCATACCTGCCACCCTGAGCCCAGTGTAGTGACTAACACTGCCTTTCTTGGGCTTTCAATAAAACACCATGTTCTTTGTCTGTGCCTCCACACACATGGTCAAGAGGATAGTTTATCTCGTGTCCTTCCAGTGCTAAACAGAAGAACAGGGGGAACATTTCCAAGAATGAAAGGGCAGGATTCTTACAGTTTCCTTCCCACTTGGCTATGTGACAGGAAAATTACGCTGTTGGAATATGAGTAAGCTGTAGCACCACCCTGGGCAGAGAAGTCAAGAGAGAAAAAAAGTTAAATTCATGTGTTTACAAAAAACTCAAGACAGTCTTTTGAATTAGCTTTCTATCCTTAATAAAAAAAAAATTATATTATTTAAGAAATAAATATAAGTAGCGGTGCCTGGGTGGCTCAGTGTTAAAGCCTCTTTGCTCAGCAGGGAGCCTGCTTCCCCCCTCTCTCTCTGCCTGCTTCTCTGCCTACTTGTGATCTCTGTCTGTCAAATAAATAAACAAAATCTTAAAAAATAAATATAAGTAAACAGAGGAGGAAAATAAGAATCATTTGTAATCTGCCTTCCCAGAGACATTTTTAATATTGTGGTATATATCCTTTTTGCATTTCTTTTATATATATATATATTTTAAGATTTTATTTATTTATTTGAGAGAGAAAGTGAGAGAGATCACAAAGGGAGAAGGAGAAGCAGACTTGCTGCCAACTGAGCGGAGAGCCCAGTGCTGGGCTCGATTCCAGGACCCCGGGATCATGACCTCACCCGAAGGCAGATGCTAAACTGACTGAGCCATCTAGGCGCCCCATTTTTTTAATTTCTTTTAGGTATACGCACACATGCACAGGCTTTACAAAAGAAGAATTATAATGTGCACACTCTTTGTAGTTGCCTTTTTATACCTAATAATATTTCCATGTAATTAATATTATTTCCATCATCGTTTGTGTTGTTTGTATATTATTTCATTTTTAGAACTTTGTTGAGGTATAGTTGTGGTACAGTGTGACAATTTGAAGGATGTACACAGTATGGTTAACCATTCCACCGTTGTTGGACATTTCCATTATCTTGGGGTCTTTTTCACGTTCTCTAATCTGTTTTTCTTCTAGAAAAATCTTTGTGAATATTTAAGTTATTTTGTTGGAATATGATTCCTGATTCAGAGGATTTTTTAAAAGATTTTACACATTAACACTTTTTTTTTTAAGATTATATTTATTTGAGAGAGAGAGAGAGAGAGAGAGAGAGAGCACAGTGTGGGGGGGAGGATCAGAGGGAGAAGCAGACTCCCTGCTGAGCAGGGATACCGATGCAGGACTCGATCTTGAGACTCTGGGATCATGACCTGAGCTGAAGGCAGTCACTTAACCAACTGAGCCACCCAGGCGCCCTAGGATATACAGATTTTAAAGCTGTTTTACAAATAAGAACAGCCCTGCAGTTCGATGAAATATCCTTTTTTATACTTTACTCCTTGTGGGGGAATCTGTCCATTTCTAACACCCTGGCCAGTACTGGGCTGGTCGTCCCTCAGGGATTCTAGCTTTCCTAAGAAAAATAGCAGTGAGATAGTGAGGGGTTCTCACTAATCTGGGGAATTTATAAGTGCTTTTTTTTTTTGGTTGAAGTCATTTCTCCAAAATTTGGCGGTATTAGAAACAGTGGAGAGAGTTCCAGAGTTTATTTGAGAGATATGTCAAAAGCTCTCAAGTTATTGTCTTAAAAAACAATGTTAATTGTATAAATTATTAGTCCCCTCACCATTCTGTCCTCCATATGGACACAGATGAGGACCTTTGATGGTGCATATGTATAGCTCTGTGTGTTTGTGTTCATAAAACTTGTTGTCAGCATTCATTAACACACAGACAGTTTCATATGAAACTTTCATTATGCGACTCATTTTTTCCAGGCCCGAATCAGAGCTACAGCCATTCCTTAGGAGATGTGAAAATTGATGTATGACTTGAATTAAGCACCTGAATGATGTCTTGGCATTGATGTTGCCTAGCACCCACAGTTGACAATGGATTTGTGGATTTTATTCATTTAGTTAAGTGTGTATCACTTGAGTGTGCTGAGTGTTTCTGACGTGGGGTGAGGCACACCGGAGAAGGTGTGTGGGGGAAAATACAAAGATGGATATGACAGTTTTGGACTATGTGTGACCTTTTTTGAACTTCATCTTCACACAAAAGATGACTTCGTTTGTTTTTAACAAAGTAACTTTGTTAACCTCTGTGGGCATGGATTCTCAGCTCTAACTTCATGCTCTTAATTCTAAGAATTTGGTGTCTCTCGTAAACCTTGGCTATTCTGGAAGGCCCGAGCCAGGCCAAGCTGATGAGCGACTCCCTGTCGAGCAGCTAAGTACAGGTCACACGGTGCGTGTCCTGCACTTCACCTTGGACAGAGGCCACAGGGAGGAGCCAACAGCTCTCTGGACAGAAAGAAGCTGCTCCGTGTGGTCTTGGGGCCCCAGCTGTGAAGACCGCTGGGTCTCCCCAGATCATCTGCCCGATTTCTTGGATTCCGCACTCTGCAGAGTGCAGGGAGTTCCAACTGGAACAGCCCGTCTGGGGCCAGGCCAGAAATTTGCATCATGAACCCGGAAGAGGTCAGTCCTCTTGGGCTTTGTCAGCGGTTGTGCAGCAGAAAATTCCTTACACTGGATCTTCCCCCTTCCCAGCGCTCTTTGCTTTGTCCCTGGGTCTTTGTCTATCTGTGCAGCCATACCCCAGCAGACTCCAAGTCAAGGGTGCATGATAGTCCAGTGAGGCCAAAGAAGAGACCCAGAGACAGCAGTCGAGACAGGTTGATTGGGGAAACTTGTAAACAAGGAGGACAGAAGCAGTGAAGAAAGCGTCGGCTGCTGGGATCTCTGTGCAGCCAGCTTTGACAGCACAGCAGCTTAGCCTGGCAGCGATCTTCCGCCTCTCCCTTCTCGCATGGCCAGCGTTCCAAGGAGATCAAGGCCTGCCATCTGGACACCCTTCAGTGCAAAGGAGACGCTCTGGGCTGGGCCTCTCCAGGAGCCCCTGACCCTGAAGCCTGGACAACACATTCTTCTACACATTCTGCTTGATGGGAATATAGAGGGAGGTGGGATCGGTATGTTCTCACGATAGTGATTAACAGGGACGTTCAGGGTGAGCTTGCCCAAGCTAGTTATTCAGTATCACCCTGGAAGCAAAAATGGAAACGGGAGAAGGTCTCACAGCCTGTTTAGAGAGGAGATTGTCTTCTGCCAGGGAACAGAATGCCGTACCTTGGCTCAGGTGAGAGAGGCTTCTGGCTACCCTGAAATATCAGCCTTTCTAGACTCATTTGTTCCTGGCCTATTTCTTTTAAAAATGAGTATATTGAGAGAGAGACAGACAGAGAACACAAGCAGGGGGAGTGGGAGAGGGAGAAGCAGGCTGCCCGCTGAGCAGGGAACCTGACACAGGGCTCTATCCCAGGACCCCGGGATTATGACCTGAGCCAAAGGCAGATGCTTAACAACTGAGCCACCCAGGTGCCCCCAGGGGAAAGACTTTTATACAGAAGAGGAGGAAGCAAAACAAAGCAATTATTTGACTGGCTGCAACTTAAAGTCTAGCTGGATGTTTGTGATTGGTTGTCCATAGATAGCATTTTTTGTTTTTTGTTTTGTTTTGTTTTTCAACCTTGTAGCATTTACAGGCTTAGATTTTGGTTTGCTTATATAGGCCTCCAGCCTCAGGGCCACCCCAGTTAATGGCCTCCTTGTTTAATTAACTGAACAGTTCCCTATTTACTGGAAGAGTGGCAAGATCAAGTCTTACACTTGTCTCTGTTGTGTCCAGATATCACCTTTGCACCAGGTATTCCGTCTTTTCCTGATCTCGTTCCATACGAAATGATTCCTTAAGAGTTTCCTTTTCTCTCCTGATTTTGGCACGTTTTAAGATGGCTCTCACACAGATATAAAACTGGACACGTGTTCAAACAATTCTACTCCTGTGAGGTGAGGGAATGGGGCAGATGTTTTAACGGTTTCAAAGGACAAGTCAAAAGGGCACCAATTCATGTGAAGCAAAGGGATGTTGAAATCAATTGTAAGTTGAGGCAAACTGCATTTTCACCTGCAAGGAGGAAGTCCATAAAATCACTGCGAGACAGGTCTACATGTACATATTCACCAGCTGCCTACACTTAGAGACAACTGGGCTGGCGTCTGAGAACTGGGAAGAGAACGCAGTTTCCCGTTGGAACACAGGTGTCTTTATCTGCAGGTTTATCCTGTGTTGGTTTGTTGTTGTAAACCCGTATTGTACATCTTTGGCTGGAATTATCACCGATGCTTGTGGTTTCTCCATTACAGCCTGTGGATGGACTCAATGTCTTATCACTGGTGTTCACTTTGACCACTTAAGAGAGCACTTTCCGGGAGTCTCTCCTGTAACACGTTTACCTCACCTTGTAATTAATTAATAAATAATTTTGGAATGGTTGCGGGATGGAGGATAGAAAAGAGTACAAATCAGATTTGAATGTTTTCTCCCAGAGATTTGGCTCTGCAACAGTATCAGCACACCACTCTTTGAAACAGTGGACTCATTCGGTCCTGTTTAATTCAGTAAGCTATGATCTGCCACTGTTATTATTTATTTTGGTGCGCATTCTGTCCCAGATTTAGCTATGGAAGCTTCAAGCAGCATTCTGTGCCCTTCTGACCTGTCTCCCATTATTCTCTGGGCACTTTGTTCCTTTCTGGCTCAGGGAGCTGTTCCAGGCTTATCTAGAACTTTCCTTACTTCAGTCCTGGCAGGAGTCATTTCTACAAGGAACCCAGTTCCTTTTAGTGGACGGTAGTGCTCAGCCCCTGGGAGGGGGCCCACCCTCTGCTCAAGTGTGCCTCCCTGTGGTGGGCTGGTCACCTACTACTTCTACCCTGCCCAGAGGCTTTTTGAGGGAGAGAAGGAAGGAAGCTAGTAAGTTTTTTTTTTTTTTTTTTTCTTTTCACAGACAGGTCAAGGTGGGGGATGGGAAGAGGAAGAAGATGGCTATATGCATTTTTTATACCTCCTCCCCTGCCCCTGATTTACCAAACACAAGATCTGATCTCCTGTGGTCAGTTAGGTTTCTGAAGTGGTTACATTTTATGTGGATGAAAATGAAACTTCACTTCATCTGAAAAGCCAAATCATTCATCAGCTGCTTATTATCTACTCTGCACAGACCTGACATAGTACTTAGTCACGGTGAAGGCCTCTGCCTTTAGGGGGCTGGAAGAACAGTGAGATGTCCTACCTAAGTCATACTACAGCTGATGTTTCTCTTAGCACGTGGGGGTAAGAGTGCCGCCCTCAGTCTGGTCAAGGAAGGGGAATCAGAGGTCAGGAAGGGTTCCCAGAGGAGCCTAGAAGCTGGGGAGTTTGGAGTAGAACTTAGAAGAACTAACAAGCTGGTTAGATGGGAAGGGTATTCAAAACAGAGGGAAGAACATACTTAAGACCAGAGAAATATGGCAGACTGGAGGGATGGGAAGTGGTTTGATAGGATGAACATCACTTGTTTCCTCATCTTCTTGACCTCAGTTTTTTAAGAAGCATAGTGGTCCTTTCTTGCAATTTTTGCAGGGTACTATCACAGAGTTCCATCTGTTGTCCAAGACTAGTGCAGTATCTTGTGATACCTTCCCTGCAAAGAGGCAGTCTTTTCTCAAGAAAAGTCAAAGTGGAATTAGTGGGCATTTTCCCAAAGAAAGATAATCAATTATTTATTCAGTGTTGAGCTTATACTTAAGAATTGGTCTAGTACCTTTTGGCTCCACTTTTTTTTTTTTTCCATTGAAAATATGCCCGGTCTTATATATAGGGATTTTCTCCCCTCTGAACACATACTCACTCTGATCTAAATGGAGTGTTCTGGTTGCCTTTACTCTTAAATTAATGCAGCGGGTTGGTTATAGTAGTTTAATTCCTATCTTTTGATTGTTTCTCATCATTGGAGGAACACCAGTTTATTACTTTGAATAATGTTTTGAAATGAATAAAGTCATTTACATCATGGCAGTTACATCTCCCCTATATGTAATCCTGACCTTTCTTCGAGATATGTTCTTTGTGTAAAAATTATTGCTTTCAAACATGCTCCTCATATGTTTTTTTTTTTTTCAAATTTTGCAGACGATACCAGAAATTGCAGAAGATCATGAAGCCTTGGTAAGAATTTATGACCAATTAATATAGACGATGTAACACTTCTTCTTCTCTGCATAATTATACCCTGTCCTCTGACTGACCTTATAACTATGCATCTAGATATTTTGAATAAGTGATTTTTTTTTTTTGCTTGTTTGATATTCTTACTAACAGGTTCTTCAAAAATTTATCCCCCCCCCTTTTCTTTTGGTTGGTCGTCAAAGGATATTTTATGTTTGTCGCCACACGATGATTAAAACAGAATTGCTATCCTTCTCCGGGAGCGAGGCTAGGCATAATTTTATGTATTACTTTAAACAAAAACTTCCTTTTTTGTGGCCTATCTGATGTTCAAAGTTAAAAGTCTTTGATTTTCTTCAGTGGCTCAGTATGAAAAAGATCCACATTAAAAAAAAAGTTCAGGATTGAAGTATGGTATGAAAATTATTTACTCGGAGTCTCAGAAAGTGTTCAGTCCTCTATCAAGTGAATTGCATGATAATTGTGTCTGGAGATCTCAGAACTTCTTTCTTAGCGCTTTTCCTCCTCGGTGCCTTTCTTGTCCACTGAACAAGGTGAGTCCAAACAGGGTCTAACAAACTCTCTCCAGTGGGCGGAACAAATTTCCATTTTGCCAAGTTGTTGAGCAGATAATTTCAATTTGAGAAGCAAGACTGAGCAACATCTGAAAATGTGTGTCTTATTTTTTCAGTCCTCAGAGAAAATTCCAATCGCCTTCAAGTGCATAAAACTGGTCTCAGTCATTCACCTTCCCCTACCCTTCCACATAGGAAAAAAAGTATATACTCCTTAGTTACTAAATCCTAATAAAGTGGAAAGCATTACTGAGTTTTTAGGATAAAAATTTTTAAATATTCTTTTGATATATGTATTTAATATAGTAGGCACACTTAATGGTAATGGCAATAGAAGCCCTCTTTTATGAGAATTTGTTCTGGGCACTGTCTCAATGTTTACACTCATTACTTTTTTTTTTTTTAAAGATTTTATTTATTTATTTGACAGCTAGAGATCACAAGTAGGCAGAGAGAGGAGGAAGCAGGCTCCCAGCCGAGCAGAGAGCCCAATGCGGGGCTCGATCCCAGAACCCTGGGATCATGACCTGAGCCGAAGGCAGAGGCTTTAACCCACTGAGCCACCCAGGCGCCCCTACACTCATTACTTTTAATCCACACTTCTATCCACTGCACAAGATCAGTATAATGAGAATTACTTCACTGACGCAGAAATTAAAATCAGGTGGTGGAGATGGGACTCAAACTGAGTTTTTCTCTAGCAACCTCGTACGACTTGCTAGTGTCAAGGAATTTGGGGGCTCTGAAGCCAGAGTAATTTCTTAAAATTTATCTGCCAATAATTTTAATCTTTTGGTATGTAGGGATGCTGGAAGTGTGACTACATGTGAACCATGATTTTCATTTATCAAGCATAGAATAAATCAGTGTTCAGGGCCTTCATTCTGGTAATGGCAGAATATCTTAATTAGGCTAATACAGATAGCAATAACAGAATCTGGACAAAATAGTGTAAACAAAAACACCTAAAAACAACTGCTTGAAGGAACTGGATAGCAACCCAAAGTAGACAGAAAGAAGGAGGTCAACCCTTGGAAGAACAAATGAGTCTCAGATGAGATTTATGTGTTTGTAGCTTTTCCCTGAAGATCCCTGCTCCTGTAGTTATAACGCATGGAGTGGCTGAAAGCCTGAGTCTTGGTAGGACACTAAGAAGATATAGTTTGGGGCTGATGGAGCAGCTACCTCATGAGGGGAAATCCATGAAAGGAGGGAAGTTCAGAGGATATGAGACCCTATATCTACATACATCCACCTGTAAAATCGGCCCAAGTCAGTAGTGTAAATGTACATGTGTGTGAGTGTAGATGTGTGTGAGGAACCTGGGGGGCCTGGTAAAAATAGCAACTGGAAATGAAAATTGAGAAGAGATTTAAACTGCCATTCACTACAGAATTTGGGAATTTGATTCTAGCTAGGTTTGTTCCTGCTCTAACAAAACATTCTTCAGAAGAATAAAATTGAAATTTTGAGACTTGGCAGTCTTTTATTCCCAATGTTCAGAATATAATAAAAAAAAAAACAACTAGATATGTGAAGAAGAAGAAAATATGACTCATTCTTAAGAAAAACAAAATAAAGAAAGTACCAGAATCTGAGTCTGAGATGACCCAGGTGTTGGAATTAGCAAATGAAGATTCTAAAGCAACGTTTGTAACTATATTAAAAGAAGAAAGTATTTCTGTGATGTGTGCACAGATGAGAAGTCTTAGCAGAGAAATGGAAACCATAAAAAAATAACCAATTGGAGATTATAAAACTGGAAAGTGTAATACTTAAAATGACAAATTCACTGTATGGGAGTTGAAGATAGCAGAAGAAATAGTAACCTTGAAGACGTGTCAGTACAAATTGTTCAGTCCGAAGAATAGATAAAATTAATAGAGAGTAATTGATCTGTGAGATTATAACAATTGATTTAAACCACATTTAATGGGGGTCTCAGAAAGAGAGAAGAGAATGAAGCAGAAAAATATTTGAGGAAATAATGACAGTTTCCAAAATTTGTTGGAAAACATAAATTTATAGAGCTAAAAAGCTCAGTGATCCTAAGTGGGGTTAGTAGGAAACTGTTATCTGGAAACATTATGGTCAAACTTTTGAAATTTAAGGAATTTATTTATTTATTTAGATTGAGTGTGAGCTGGGGGGTGGGTGGGGAGAAGAAGGGCAGAAGGAGAGAGGGAATCCCAAGCAGATGCTCTGTTGAGCATGGAGCCGGACCCTGGACTCCATCGCACAACCCTGAGATCATGACCTGAGCCAAAACCAAGAGTTGGATACTTAACCGTCTGAGCCGTGCAGGTCCCCCCAGCACAATATCATTTTTTTAAAGGAAATTGCAAACCAATCCTAAAACTGAAAGGAAATGTGTAGGACCTAGAATAGGCAAAACAGTCTTGGAAAAAGCAACAAAGATGAACCAAGTTGGAGGATTTCATTAACTGACTTCAAGACTTCCTATAAAGTTACTAACACACTGGGAATTTGCTATAAGGGGGTAGACAGATCAAAGGAACAGAATAGAGTCCAGAACTGATTTGCAGTTAAATTTTTAACAAAGGAGCCAAAAGAACGTTTGCACACAAGTCAGGCTATGAAAATGAAGGCCAAGGGTGATTTAGCAATTTTTAACCTTTTATGTATATAATTTTTACCACATACAAGAGAAAACATTTGGAAAAATTCAAAGGGCAAGGCAGAACTGTATTCATTAACTTTGGGAATTAAGGATATAGTGAGTATGACTTATTGATAACTTTAAAAGTGGCCTTTACTTCCATCTTCTCTCCACCTCTGCCCTGGGAATGGCCCTCAGTCAAAACATTTGGAGGCACTATTCTTTTATAAATTTAGCTGCTTAAATTTGAAACGCTTCAAGATTGGCTTATTTAGTTGGAATGAAGATGGTCTCTACTGAGTTGATGAGAAACATTTATTTGAATCGTTCCAACACACATGGTGTGTTGGCTGTGACATGTCTCTCACCAGAATGTAAGTTTGCAGTCGGCTTAATTTGTGGCAGTCGGTACTGCAAAATCTTTAGCTTAGCACTTTATAAAAAAACAAATAAAGCAAACAAATAAAAGTGCTCCTGTATGTGCCATGTGGTTGGGTTTTACTCATAACCCTTTAGCCTTGATCTTGTGCGCGTGGCATTGACTTCGAAAGAGAGCCTTTCTTCTGCCTTTGCCTTTGGAGCCTCAGTCTCTCCTCTAGGGGTGAGAGTCAACATCTATGTTGGGGTTCGATAAGGGCTTTTATAGCTGCATCATTTGAAATTAGATGATTGATTTGGAATGTAATAAAATTTTAGCATGGCCATTTCTCTTTTCAATTGAGGATTTGAGTTTGAATTAAAAAAAAAAAATTCTCTCTTGTGGAAACCTAGTATGCCATCTAGCAACCAGTCACAGAGAATTATATTTATGTTATATATGCACTCTCTCTATATGTAAGAGTATTATATATGTCTGTGTATATTTTATAATGTAATAAATAATATAACACTGATATTTAATAATATCTTTATATGATATATAATATAAAATGGAATTGTATGGTCTGATTACATATACAATATATATATTTTTTAAGATTTTATTTATTTATTGGACAGACAGAGATCACAAGTAGGCAGAGCAGTAGGCAGAGAGAGAGGAGGAAGCAGGCTCTCCACTGAGCAGAGAGCCCGATGCGGGGCTCGACCCCAGGACCCTGGGATCATGACCTGAGCTGAAGGCAGAGGCTTTAACCCACTGAGCCACCCAGGCGCCCCACATATACAATATATTTTAAAATATGTGTATAAATAAGATATTATTATATAATATTTCTATAAAATATGAATACAAATAATACAACACTTATATACAATGTTATTAGATGGACCAAGGGAGCTATCCCTATTCTGGGCATCTTAATGTGTGATGTGGAAGGAGCTTCTCCCACTTACCAATCAGTCATACTTATGGAAGACAGCAAAGCCCAGAAAGGCCTATCGACAGTTGCAGAAATGGCACTCCACCTCCTTCACAACCATGGAGATTGAAATCCTGGGCCCAAAGGCAAAGATTGCAGATTTGGAGACCAAGTGATACCTTTTCTCTTTCTCTCCATCTTTCCTCCCAAGTCCTTGCAGCCTGTCTGAGGAGTCTGCGGGCAGAGTTCCAGAGTATTTGAGGAAGCAGGACAATCCCTAGGGCTTACTAAGGTCACTCAGAGTATGGGCCCTTCCAGTGGGGACCAGGGTCATTTTACCTTCAGATAATTAGAGAGCATAAATATTACTTATATTTTGTTTCTAAAGCAGCTAAGGAAGACGAACACCCTCTCTGTTCTCAGCCTCAGCTAGCTCCAGGGGGTGTAAAGAAGGGTTTGATTGCAGTAGCATGTGCTTTCCTTTGTCACTGTCTTAGTGCTGGTGCTGTGAGTGACGAGACGAGGCCGTGTTTCCACTGTACGGAGGCAGCGGGTGCTATTCTCCAGTGTCATTTACATGGGAGTCTTGTAGAGTTGAGATCTTTGAGCTTGCCAGGTGTAAGCAAATAGCAACGATTAGTTACCATATGCTTGTTTTCCCCCTTTTTAAGCAAAAAAGAAAATAAATTAGCTGATAATGGGGATGACTAATGTTATAATAAAGTAATACATTAGCTAATACTGTTTACTGTGAGTACTATACATTATCATGTAATAACGTTTTCACAGCAATACTAATGCCAACACAGTTTATTAATAAGTCTTACTAATTGCTTTTATACCTGTCTCTCTTATTTTCCTGAGGAAGTTTCTTTTTTTTTTTTTGTTTTATTTTTTCCCCCACAATCTGACATCTGGATTTTCTTGTGATTCACTGTAGAGTCATTTCTGGATTTTTTTTGGTAACCTTTCTTACTACTCTTTTTAACCCCTTTTTCGTCTTTCTACTGGTTATATATTCTGCTTCAAGTACGTTTGGGTTTTTTGGTTTGGAATTTATTTTGGGGGGCGTGCCACCTGGGGATCGCCTGTGAGATTGGTATTGCCAGTCTGTGACTCAGAGAAGCCTTTAAAAAAAAGTAGTTCTTGCCTGAATGGTTTGGCTTTCCTTGCTTTCCCCTCCCACCCACCCAACACCCTCCCCCACCCACCGCCCCCTGGCTCCAAGGACAGAGAATCCTTGACACAACCAAGGCAAACATTTGAAGATCTTGGACTTTATCTTCCTACAAGATCACTTTTGTGTAATGGATCACAGCTAACGCATGTTGCTACTATGCTACACACTGCGGGAAGCCTGGTGGCTTGTTCTGTTCCCCCAGAAATTCCCGAGTCAAGTATCACCACCACCACCGTCAGTAAGGAAACTAAGGCACAGCCTGAGTCAGTAATTTGCCCATCAAGTGCTGGAGAGGAGACTGCTGTCCGACTCCACGTAACGGTGTCTATCCGTTCCATCCCATCCTCTCTGATCTCTGGTAGCTTCGGATCACGGTCTTCTCCTGACAGCCTCGCAGCCTCCGAAGTGAGGCAGAATTCCCAAGGTCATGCCCGAGGTCATGAGCCCCTCTCAGGAAACTGACGAAGCTGTTTTCAAAGAAACGGGAGTCTGTTTTCTGTTCTGTTAGCACAAAATAGATAATAGCACAAAATAGTCTAAATAGCAGAAAACAGTCTAAACATCCCATGAGCCTTTGTAGTATAGCAGTTGTGGCATGACGGAGTCTAGAGATTCAAAATCTGAGCAACCAGCTTCATTTATTTATTGTTTTAAATCAAGCGTGTGAATCTGCGAGGTTGTGTGCAGTGCAGACATCCTGGTGGGCCTCACTCAGGGTACTTGGAGAGAGTACTCACCTTGAGACTTAGCATTGATGATGACGATGATTTACAGTAGAGGTGAGTTTCTTTAAAAGATTCTGAGTTTCTGTTAAGTGTTGTTTTGAGAACATTAGAAACCAGGGTATTGTCTGATCAGGGACAGGAGTGGAGCTGTTTTAAAAGGATAGTGCTTTTGCCTGAGTGTGTCTGATCTCTGTTTTGATTTCTAACCCACACATTAGACCCTCCAGACAACCCTCCAAATCACAGCAAGTCTATGGCCAGCAAATAATGATTATTTGCACAGATAGTCTATAATAAAGATAAAATGCGGTATGCCTGGGTAGCGCAGTCAGTTAGGTGGCTGCTTTTGGGTCAGGCCATGATCCCAGGGTCCTGGGATTAAGTCCCTGCATCAGGCTTCCTGCTCAGTGGAGAGCCTGCTTCTCCCTCTTCCTCTGCCTGCTGCTTCCCCTACTTGTGATCTCATTCTCTGTTAGATAAATAAAATATTTAAAATAAATATAAAATGCTGGCCAGTGTAATATAGAAATGAATATGTTTACTTGCATATATATTTGTATCTGTGTGTTTGTGTGTGTGTAAGCACTCCTCCAAACACACACACATGCACGTGTATATACGGACTGCTCAAATCCTCTGCAAAGTGCTAATACTCTTACTAGAATTATTTCTGATTATTACCTACCCATGAATAATAAAAGAAGCACGTTGCCCTCTCTTGGCTAAGAAGCTTTAAGTGATCTTTCACTGAATACTTACATGCTACACATGTTATTAAGTACAGTACAAACAGTCCTGTGTTAAACAGGTGTCACTCTTCAGTTTTTCAACTGGGAAGACAGAGACTCAGATATTAGGGAATAGTGAGACATAGTGAGACATAACTTAACCAGAGTGAGAGTCAGTCGGAGTTCAGTTCTGTGCCACTGAGGCCCTGGCTTTCTTTGTCAAGCCCACCAGCCTCCTTCCCTTTAAATCACTTTTTTTTTTAAAGATTTTATTTACTTATTTGACAGAGAGAGACTACAAGTAGGCAGAGAGGCAGGCAGAGAGGGAGGGGGAAGCAGACTCCCTGCTGAGCAGAGAGCCCCATGCAGGGCTCGATCCCAGGACCCTGAAATCATGACCTGAGCTGAAGGCAGAGGCTTAACCCACTAAGCCACCCGGGTGCCCCTTGACTCACATTTTTGATGAAGTTTCCTATAGCCCAGCTGTTTATCTCAGTGATCTTTCACAGTTCTGTTGTATTCACTTTTCTAAAGCTTTCTCACTTCTGTGCGTGTCCTTGGGCTCAGCTCTTGGCCCATCTCCATTAATCCTCTTTGTGTTTTCCAGCTTTGGAGACATGCTGTCCTTCACCCTGACGGCCTTTGTTGAGCTGATGGACCATGGAATAGTGTCCTGGGATACGTTTTCAGTGGCATTTATTAAGAAGGTAATGCAGACTGTGCTTTTCTAAGGCTTCAATTACTTTCATGTTGCTCTGCTTTGGAGAATATTGTGTCATTGTGTCCTTTGGTTTCTTTGTGTTAAAGGTAGGTGTGGTTGTTGAGAGTATAATGAATATGGGGGTCTGGGTACCTAACTCCTATGTGGAGATGACATTGTCCCCCCACCAGGATCATAAGGGCTGGGACGTGAGAACCCACAGTCAAGGGAAATCAAGGTGTCATATTGTTAACACCCGCAGATGCAGTCCCTGTGGATTCCCTGTCCAGGACTTGGTTGTTTTCAAGACCTAAGCAGAGTTCCTTCTGTTCTTCTTAAACCTTCTGCCCTCAATGAGGTATTCAGGCAGCAGGAAAGATGCAGAGTATCTTGATCTCTTACATCCATGAGTTTAAAGCAGGGATGTAAGAGAAGGGGGTGTGCTTGGTTTCATCTTCTTACGTTGAGCTCACTTACTTGTAATCACAGTGCAATAAAGTCTCTGGGATTGGAGCCTCCTTCTTTAGGAGGGAACTAATAAAGGGCTGGAAAAGTGGACTTGGTGTGGGAACAGCTCCCACCATTCCCTGCAGTTGCATTGTGTTGAGATGCATTTGCAAACTTATAATTCTGTTTACAGTCTTTGAACAAGTAAGTAGTTCTGCCTTGATAACTCCTAAATATGATGTTGGATCATGGATCATTATTATTTAATAACTTAATTTTCTTCTCTCTGTAATTGTGAAATGATTTATAAGAGTATTGGCATTTTTCTTCCTATTGTTGTATTGGCAATAAAGAGGTGTTTGGAATTCATTAATTTATTTTATAAGTATAGATTTCTTGGAAGAGTTTTTATTTTTTTTAATTTTTTTTAAAGATTTTATTTATTTATTTGACAGAGATCGCAAGTAGGCAGAGAGGCAGGCAGAGAGAGAGGAGGAAGGAGGCTCCCCACTGAGCAGAGAGCCTGATGCGGGGCTTGATCCCAGGACCCTGGGATCATGACCTGAGCCGAAGGCAGAGGCCTCAACCCACTTAGCCACCCAGGTGCCCCTCTTGGAAGAGTTTTTAAAATAAAGACTTTCAGAGAATCTGTGAAAAAGCTAGAAAGTCAAAGTGAAATCCAGAAGAGCCACTTGAAATTTTTAAACGTTTCATGTTGAAATCATGCAGACTTATAGAAAAGTTGTACAAAATAATACAGAATGTTTCCATATGCCCTTTATCCAGCTTCCCCTAGGTTAACATTTTGCATAATGATGGTACAGTGAACAGTGGTTCGATATCATTACCATTTTTATTTTGGCTTTGCCATTTTTTCTAATAATGTCCTTTGTCTGGTTAAGGACCTGATCCAGGATCCCACATTGCATTTAGTTGTCATGCCTCCTTAGTGTCTTCCAATCTGACAGTTCCTCCATTTTTCCTGGTCTTTTATGACTTCGGTAGGTTTGAAGAGTACCAGTCAGTTGTTTTGTAGAATGTCCTTCAATTTGGATTTGTTTGATATTCGATGGTTAAATTAAGTTGGTGCATTTTTGGCAAGAATAGCAGAGAAGTGATATTGTGCCCTTGTCAGCACATTGTACTGGGGTACATGATGTCGATGGGCATTAGTAATGGTGACGTTGACCTTGATTATGTGGGTCCCCGCGTCGTGAAGTTACTCCTTCTCCTTTTGAAATTAATCCGTATCTTGAAAGACATACTGCCTTGAACTGAAGGGTACAGGAGAGCCCTAGTCAGCTGAGTGAGGTGTTGGGAACGGAAGCCCCACAGATTGGATGCTTGCATGTGTTGTGTATGCATTTCAGACGAGAGCTGATGGGAACCCAGGGCCTTCTCAACAGACCTCTGCATTCTCTTTCCTTCTCTAAGGGCATCAAGCCAAAGGAGATGATTAATGGGAAACACTAGAAAAGAAGGCCTCTTTTTGCCTGTATTAGTCAGTGGTACGAATTGCTGAAGAGAAAAGAAACAACTCTAGATGAGAAAGCCAAGGAAATGGAAGCCTTGCGTTATTATAAATGCAAATAACAAATTGCGGAGTTCTGTCCTTCTAGGCAAAAAGATCTAGAGGAGTAAGTTCAAATCTGAGGATACTGGGCTTTGTGGATTTTTTATACTTAACAAAAATTTTAACTCATTCTGGATTTACGGCAGGCCTTTCTTTCCTACATCCAAATTGCCTCGCTTGTCTGTTGTTAGACCCTCTTTTGCTCTGAAAACAATGCTGTCTTGAGTGAGAATTCCTTAATGTTGTGTTGTGCTTTCATCTGTAGTATAGCTCTCTCTTTTAAAAGATTTTATGTATTTATTTGACATAGGAAGAGACAAGAGAGCACAGCAGGGGGGAGTGGAAGAGGGAGAAGCAGGCTCTCTGCAGAGCAGGGAGCCCGATGTGGGACTCGATCCCAGGACCCTGGAATCATGACCTGAGCTGAAGGCAGAGGCTTCATGGACTGAGCCACCCACGGGCCCCCATCCACAATATCTTTTGATCTCACAGCAGTCCTTTCCAGAACAGAACAGGCTGTCTTGCTACTCCGGGCCAGGAGGCGAGGAAATAGTCAGTGGCTTGGGGAGGTTAAGAGATGGCATAGGGAGTGGAGCGTCATCGATCTCATGGTTAAGGGCTCCTTCCCCCATGTCATGCACCTGTGCTTTCAAGTGGTGGAAAAAGTAACTCCTGCAGACTTGTTGAACCAGCATCGCCTCTGTTCAGCCCTCCCCGACCTCACTGGTATGGAGTTAAGTGATTTCTTCTGCTCTCCATTCTCCTTGGATCTTGTGTGCCCCTGTGCTAACACTTACCACATTCTGTGGATCCTTTGTTCTTTTTACTGGCTCCCACTAGACCATGAGTCCCAGGAGGCTGGAACCACAGCTTTCCACATGACTTTATCCTTGGGGCCTGGCACAGAGTAAGACATTAATACATTTCTCTGAAATGAGTGAATGAAATTTGTTTTGGAAGCGTTTTATTAAACCCTAACACTTAAAGAAGAGAAGGAATATAGTGACATTGTATTTAAATATATTTCAAGTCAAATTTCAGTCATGAGCGGAAAGAAATTACAAAACTGTCTTTTGTTAAATGATGTGAGAAGGGATTAAGAAGAATGGCAATAATTTAATATCTGACTACTTAAGAAAATGGTTTTCACTCACTGAAATTAAATAAAAAAAAAAAAATCCAAGGAAGCGAAGACTAGCAGTCTTGGTGGTTTAAATAAAAATTTAAATATTTTCTTGAAAGGCAATACATTTAGTGAATCTCATGTTCTCGTTCCTGGTCATTCTCTTTTTTTTGCATTGCTACTTAGATCTCAGTCCCTTATGTGAATCTGAAAAGTAGTCATCAGATAATGACCTTGTAATTGATAGTTTTTGTAAGCTTAACTTTTTTTTTATTCATTAGCTGATTCAAATTCAGCAGTTAGACAACCCAGGAATTGTATGCAGGCAACTGTCTTTTAAGTGGAGCTTTATCTCGACAAAACTCAACTAGGAAATGCACTGACAAGAGATGCTTATCTCTGTGGTCCAGACTTGGCTTCCTATTAATGCCAAATTCATACCACTTTGGAGAAATATTTTTTCCCTGCCAACCCCTGTCTTCTTCCTTACTGTCTGCTTTCTTCTGTCAGATCTAGGTTCTAGTTTATGAACTTTGTCTACAATAAATGACATTGTTTCATAAACATTTTGAAACATGGAATCCCTTGATGCTAGGATCTAATGTTGCGTTTTAAAGACTTGCTGCTTCAGGAGAGGGTAGGAAGGTATGGAGAAGAAAGAACAAAAAAAAAGAAAAAAAGAAAAAAAAAAAGAAAAATTAAAACAAAATAAAGCAACACCAAAAACCTGGAACTTTCTGTATTACGATTTGGTTTTCCCTAACCAAGTATAACCCCGGGGGCCTTTTCTTGGAAGGAGGGTTTCCTACAAATACTCTTGCAACCTTAGTCCTGTGGGAGGGCTTAGTTTACCCCACAGTGTTCTCTGTGCCTGGACAAATAACCAGCCGGTTCAGTGTAGAGACCCAGTAATTTTTACCTCTTAAAAACTCGAGAGATTGGGGCGCCTGGGTGGCTCAGTGAGTTAAGTCTCTGCCTTCGGCTCAGGTCGTGATCTTGGGGTCCTGGGATCAGCAGGGAGCCTGCTTCCTTCTCTTTCTCTGCCTGCCTCTCTGCCTACTTGTGATCTCTCGCTGTCAAATAAATAAATAAAATCTAAAAAAACCAAAAAAACCAAAAACAATACTCATGAAATTTATGGGCCGTTGCCCAGATAATTTTAAAATATGGCAATGGAGCTGCATGTTCTCTGTGGTCTTTTGCTTTGGATAGCATGGAAGAATTTTAAGATTTCATTCTAAGTTATTCTAAGAAGTGTTTACATGCTTTTAATAGTTTGTGTCATTGATTCATGCACTGTGATGCCCCTGGGCTTCGTAGAAGCCATGCAAATACTCCTCTAGCTTATTTAGGTAAACATTTTTAAATGTCTGGAAACATGCGGAGGTAGTATATATCATTATTGCTAGCTCTTCTTCCCTCTTCTTTCTTGTGGTACAGACTTACTTTCATGCAGCTGTGCTCCTCTTATCCTGGGTCACCTGCATCAGCCAAAAGTGTGTCATGGAGCCGGGAATAATAGAAAGACAAAGAAAGTCATTTGTTTGGGGGGGGTGACATGGAGGAGGATAAGAGAAATTGAAATTTAACCCAAAAATCATTAATGCTCTATATCTATACTAACATCCGTGGTTTTCAAAATAGATATAGAAAATAACATTTGTTTTTTGGCAAATTGTACGTGCACTAATAAGAAGCCCGTCCACAATCGTTATGTTCACTCTGTCAGCGTGGATGCCTTGGTTATTAGTATTCATTAGATGACAGTATTGGGTCATTTAAGCGTCTGGCTAAAACAACTGACATGTAAAGACATAGAAGACACGTAAAGAGATAGAAGTTAGTTTAAAAATGCCAAAATGCCACTAATGGGGGGGGCGCATGGGCAGCTTAGTCAGTTAAGCGTCGGTCTTCCACTCAGGTTATGATCCTAGGGTTCTGGGATCGAGTCCCTCATGGGGCTCCTTGCTCAGGGGGGAGCCTGTTTCTCCTGCGGTCTGCCACTCTCCCTCCCCACCCCCCGGTTGTGCTTTCTCATTCTGACAAATAAATAAATAAATAAGTCTTAAAAAAAAAATTCTGTGGCTAGTATTGGCCCCAGAATTGTACTTAGGTCTCTAATAATTTACGTTCCTAGCAGTACTCAGCTGTGTTCAACAAGATGCTCCTTCTGTAACCTGCATTAGGATTGTTGAAATGATAGGTTCTTTTATATCACAAAAGAGGTGAGCTAATAGGAAAGATTATTTTTAAAGAATATTTTGATGAAGGTAAGGGATTAGTTGTATGGGAGAGAAATATATAGAAATAGCAAATGGAAATGGAATATGTATGTGGAATTCAAATATGCCTGAAATAAAGCAGAGACTAGAAGCTATTTTACCAACATTGAGCAAGCCCCTTGAGAACATGACTGCCAAGAATTTGTAGAGAACTTTAAAACCCTTAGCAGAAGGTGTACTTTGTATCAGAAAACATTGAGAGTTCTGGTTATATATTTTGAGAAAGGAAATAGTATCAAAAGGATATTTGTGGAAGTAGAGGGTAAAATTGTATTAGAGGGGAATCTTGAACAGAGAGGAAAGTGAAGAAGATGCTATCTTAGGGATCCAGGAATGAGTTCGACCCTGGGCCAGTGTTGTGTTTGTACACCTGAATGCGTACCAAAGGGGAAGACATCCCAAATGTGTTCACAGGAACAGAACACTGGGGACTGGGACTATGAATCACTAATGATTACGGCAAACATGGAAAAAGGTGAGTATTGAGAAAGGAGGATTAAAAAGACAGTGAGATTGGTTTTCACACCATTTAATTTTAGGCTTTGTTGGAATATCTGAATGGAATTATACTTTTGGATGCCAAGAATAAGCAATTAATGTACTTCACAGTAAACGCCTTTTTATCTGTTTTTGCTAGACTATCAGGTCCTTGAAGTTCAGCATCCTGTGGGTTTTGCTCATGTCTCTATTTCCAGATCCTAGGACAGTGTAAGCCTGTTTGTGGCAGCCAGTCAATACATATTATTTGGATGAGTGAGAAGAGGGTGTGAAGACTGCAGGGTGGGGGAGGGAGTTTGAGAGTTGACTGAAGATTCTCTATGGACCCTGGAAAGTACATTCACTTTGGCTGAATGGGGGCAAGAAAAGGAGCATGGAAGACGACATGAGTGCTGAGAAAATCAGAAGTATTGTCAACAAACTTCTCTGTGAGTTCAGTTTTTTAAGAAGTGCCAGAACTGTGCTGGGATCATGGAAAATGGTGGAGGAGGTGTTGGTGAGAAAGTCGAGGAACTAACTTAGTTGAGCTAAACATTCTGTTGAGCAGAGGTCTAAAGAAAGTGTTAAAGTGAGAGTGAGTAAGAAAGTGAGCTCAGGACGAGGGTAATTGGATTTTTGTCAGAAAAAGATGGCCTTCGCTTGGTAGATTGGACAGAGGGGAGCAAATCATGAGGATTAAGGCAAAGGCTTGCCAGGGACAGTAAACACATTGGAGAAGCTTATTAGCCATGAAAGGAGCTCAAGCAGCCTTTTGAGAATCTTAAAATTCTCATACTCTTCCTGTATTTTATGTTATAAAATAATAGCTTTTTGGAATATAATCATATTGCTATGCTATACTATATTCCTTTCTGTCCTGTATTTCCCACCCCTGAGATCCAGATGTATCTGGGGGCAGAGAGGCTGTTGGTGTCTGTGTCAGCTACCTCTACTTCCACCAGGGAATCGTTAGCTAGAAACTAGTGGAGAGGGTAACTGCAGTTGCCATGGGCACCTTTGCATTTTATCTTGTCCAAAGATGGGAGGTGGGGAGGAGGATGAGGAGAAGAGGCCCAATGGGACAGCAGGAAGGAAGAAATCAGAGTCACCGGGGGTGGGGAGGGGGGAAGTGAGCAAATGTCAATTTGTCACAGAACCAAATTATTTAGCTTTTAAGAAAGCAGTCATTATGTTGTTGTAATAACAGCCCTTTAGTGTGAGTTGTCAACAGACAGTAATAACTTTTAATGAGGCCTCTAAAATAAAACCTTTATGGTACCCATGTGTTTGGGTTACTGCAATCCATTATTCTAACCCTTATTTTACTTCCCTCTTACTTTGTGATTTATTATGTTTGAAGCCTCCGTGATTAATTCCTTAGGGAATGTATTTTAGTGCTTAAGCTATTATTTTAACTTTTAGCACTGCTAATTTCAGTTTGTTCCTATTTGCTAAATTTGAGATGAGAGGAATTTATTTTAACCATAAGAAATTGGAAGAACAGGGGGAGAAAGTGTTTCATTGTAGAATAACAAGGAGAATAGCCAGTGACTGAGAAGTTGCCAGTTGCGTTGTGTTGACAAGTGTGATTTGTGGGAGTCCCTTAAGAATGTAACAGGGTCATAATCTGAACATAAAAATCATGCATCGTGTGGGTGAAGGAGTAGCCTGGGAATGGAAGGGAATGGCTATTAGTATATATTGAAATTACTGCCTCAAAGAAACACAGGAGAAAGAAACACATACAATATGTTGAAATCATCTGCCCCTGAAAGCTAAAACCTGGCAGAAAAATCCCAGAAAAACCAGACAATAATTCCTTGAAGCGCCATCTCCTTTTTTGAATTGCTCATTATTGAATTATAGAAATAAGATATAAAGGGTGCTTTGTAGTAATATAAGCAATTGTCGCTGACTTGATGTGTTTCTGACAATTCTGCTGTAATTCCCGATCCTTGTCATCCTGTGTCCGGTGTTTCTGAAGTGAGCTCCCGATTTCCTCAACTTACTCCCTTCTGTATTTCTGTGCTCTGTTTACTGCTGGTAGTCAATTGTGTCCTCCTTGGCTTTTCAGATAGCGAGTTTTGTCAACAAGTCAGGCATGGACATCTCAATCCTCCAGCGGTCCTTGGCCATTTTGGAGTCAATGGTGCTCAACAGCCATGATCTCTACCAGAAGGTGGCTCAGGAGATCACTATTGGCCAACTTATTCCACATCTTCAAGGGTAAGCCTTCAGTTGCCTCCTGTGTGTGTGGGGGGGGGGATGGGAAGTGGTTTTGGTAGACAGCTGCCGTAAAGCCTTGGGAAGGGTTTTCGGTTGGTTTGATCAAATATGTAGAAAAGGAACCTTCATTTGGCATCTAACCACACCATATACCATACCCATCCCCCACCACACTGATGGCATAGTGATTGGCCCGCCGGTGGGGGGGTGGGATCCCAGGCCTGTTCTTGGTACCCTTCTGTCCCCAGTGCCTGGCTTTTCGTAGGCAATCACTTTTGATATCAGTAGAATTTTACTTTTAAATTGCTGTCCTAAGTTCTCAACAGCATCTTTCCTTTGTCATTAAAAATAGTGTTTTCTCTGCTATAATGAGTATTTTCATAGATAATTATGAATCTTTCAAGGTAGTCTTCCTTCTTAGGCTCAAGGTGATTACAGTGACCTTCTTTTGTCTTTTCTAATGCATGTGTTTTGTCTCCAGAGGCTTGAGCTGGAAGACAAGGCACTTAGCAGGCTGCGGGCTTCTTCGGGGCTCTTTCCCTTCTCTCCACTCAGGCAATCAGTAAGGTTGTCCCTGAGAAGGACACCACTGTACAGTGCTTCTCATAAATTAAAGGATGTGGAGTTGCATGTGGGCAACAAGCCCCGTGAGGTGGCTTACACAAACAGGGAATTCATTGAAAGGATCCGGGGGGACTTTATAGACCCCAGGAACAACTTAAGTAGCCAAGCCTTGAGAAGGACAGAAAGTGTGGCCTCCTTGGAGCGGCCACAACAGGCCTTTCCTCTAGTGCACTGGTTGGCACCGGTGTGACTTGGCTCCCGGTAACTGCCATCCCTGGTCTCTCATGTTGCATTGACACATTCTCAGGAGGAAATCTGATTGGCCTGGCTTGGGTTGGGGATGCAGGCTGGGGATGTGCGGGAACAGTCAGTAGTTCTCCATGTACCAGAAACATTAGCTGTTGTGTTTATAAGGCAAACCTACTGAAGTGCATTAGATGTTGCCTTCATTTGGGGGGTCGGGTGGGTGACCAGATGGTAAAATTTTAAGTCACACAAGCTGTGGATTGTGGCCTCAGGGAAAAGGAGCCCATGATCTAGAATGATGCTTTTGTGTGAAATCGCTCTTGAAATAATACCGGTTTCACATTTCCCTGAATGTGAAATGTTTAAGTTCTACAGCCCGTGTCTTTTCTCTCAGTCTCGAGGGCATATTTGTGCATTCACAGCGTGCTCTGCTAGAGTGCAGGGTTTCTAATCTGGCAAGTGCCGTGCTGAGGGTTTTATATACATTAACTAATTTTACCCTAAAAGCAGCACCTTAAAATAAGTGTGTTCTTCCCCAGTGTTCCAGATGAGGAAACTGTTTTGGGGACACCCCCCTCCAACCTCATGCAAGGCCACACAGCCAGCCTGCGGGGCACTGGGGTTTGGATTCCATCCTGCCCAAGGCTGTGTTCTACACTCGGCCTCTCCTGAAATGATCTCCGAATGTAGCTCACCGGCTGCTCCTTGTTTCTGCCTCGGGTCCTTCTTATTTACCATTTACCATGTGGCTTCTATGAGATTCTTGCTTCCTTTGGAATTTCTGATTTCATTTCTGTGAAAAGCAGTTTTGCAAATTTCACAAATAAAAACTGATTCTTTTCGTTATTAAAAAAATTTTTATTTGGAAGTAGATTTTTAGACTATGTACTAGCATTGCCATGGAGACAAAGCAGTTTCCTTTATAATAAGTCCAGGGGTGTAAGGATACCCAAGTCCAGTCCCAGATATACTTCATGCATCAGACAGAAAATCATAGCCCCCCCCCCCCCCCACCCCACAACCACACGTATAGCCCCTGGATTCATGTATTTAAGCCTATTAGAGAAGAAGGGGCAAGCCGGCTGACTGCCCGGACTTCCTGCGTGATCTCCACTGAGCCATGTATCGTCGAGCTAGTAATAGTAATGCCCGCCCCTCCCCCCCATGGTGTATCCTTCCTTATGATGGTTGAAATATGTTCTCACTCAGTTGCCAACTGCATTTTCTGGGCCATACCTTTCTCTCTCATCTTTTTTTGTGGGGGAGATCATGACCTTTATCATGGTCTGACTCAGAGGTAGCCTATTCTGACTTTCTGTATTATTCCGGGTCTTTACAGGACAGATCAAGAAATCCAAACCTATACCATTGCAGTGATTAATGCACTATTTCTGAAGGCCCCCGATGAGAGAAGGCAGGTAAGTTGCATTTCTTTGGGGCTGGCAAATTTGGGGGCAGAGAGTGCCCTCCCCTTCCCATCTTGGGGACTCCTTGGGCCTCCCGCTGCCCGGCAGCTTGGCTGGCCAGCCTGGAGTCATTCACAGATCCAGTGGGAAGTAGGTGGAGATGCACAAGCCCTTGTCCTAGGAAGAATGCTAGGAATGTTCCAGAGGCAGAGCCCTTGCATCAAAGGTAACCCAACATAGGAGCTCGAAACATAAAAAGATGAAAACCTTTCTGCTTTGGGGGCAGCAGAGGTAGAAGCCCTGAGATCTTCTGTCATGCCATTGAATGCTCCCTAGGGCAAGGGAGGTATTGTCCCTATTTTCCTGATGAAGACACTGAAACCCCGAGAGGTCTCCCTCTTTGCCCACAGAAGTTAAGATGGAAGGGGCAGGAGGAGGACCACACAGTTCGCTGCCCCTGGTTGAGATAATTATTCCTAAGTCAGGGAGGGTCTTTGCTCCATGATATTTCTGTTGTCCATATCTGTATGTGGGGAGGGGAGTGATCAACCCATTTCCCTTTCTCTGTGCACACAAGAGAAGGGAACCCCTTAAATGTACCCATGTGAAACCCATCCTTTGATACTCTCTTTTGTCTGTGGTTCTGTGGTTCTTCTGCAATGAGGTAAAGGATCCTTGTAGAGGGGGTGTAGAAGAAGTGGAATTTGGTGTGTCTTGGAATATAGCTTGCCCTTCAAAGTCCGTTCATTTTTTTTTTTTTTTTTCCCATCAACGTAGTATAGACCATGTACCTTGGTCACACAATTCACTTCATTTAAAAACTGGGTGGAAATATGAGATCTTCCAACCAGTAGAAAGTGTACTGGGAGCTCTGTGACAGTAACCACTAAATCGTTTTAGAAGAATTTAGAAGCTAGCATGCTACTGAACCCTGAACACTGGAGAATTCCTTTTTTTTTTTTTTTTTGTTTGTTTGTTTTATTATATCATCGCCAAGGATTTTAAACCTCAGTGACTAAATGTGAGGGTTTCTGGTTTGTTTTCCATTCAGAATTGTTTGCTCATTCCTGGGGCTATGTCTGCACGAATGGAGTGACTTTATTGTTTCCTATGTATTGGGTTGTGTCTCCGCGGGAGCCAGGAGGTGCGGGCCCTCCCTAAGCCTTATGCTCCAGGCTGGATTTTTAAGTATGGTTTTGCAGGTCAAATCCTAGGTGGGTCTGTTCCTTTTTTTTTTTTTTTTTTTAAGATTTTTATTTATTTGTTTGACACAGAGAGAGAGAGAATAAGCAGGCAAAGTGGCAGGCAGGGAGAGAGGGGGAAGCAGCCTCCTGCTGAGCAGAGAGCCCGATGCAGGGCTCGATCCCAGGACCCTGAGATCATGACCCGAGCTGAAGGCAGAGGCTTAACCCACTGAGCCACCCAGGCGCCCCCGGGTCTGTTCTTTTTGTATCTAAATCTAAATGCTGGCCTCATGATAACTTCCAGCAGCCCAGCAAACTGCCTGACAGCAGAGGCTCATATGCTTGCACTCCTGACGTAGCCCTGGAGAAGCTTGATCCTTCTTCTGCTGGCAGGACCAAGGACACCTGGCTGAACCAGTAGCTGCCATCTGGTCTGACCTCATGGGCTTTTTCTTTCGCCTATGAAGAGCTTGGATTGGAGGAAACAAAAGCTCATGCCCAGCCCAGTTGCCATGATTTGGATCCCTGGATCCAGACATCAGTAAGATACGTACACGTTGCCTCTGCCTCTTACACCAAGAACTACTGTTAATCTACTGAATTAGTTTCACATGACCGTGGAGAAATTGAGAGCCAGATGCCGACCTGTGCTGACCCCATGGTAACGATCCCTGTGAAACATAATGGCCTCTCAGTATAACATTAGGTTTGAATTCTGTGAATCACATTTTTTTAAAAAAGATTTTATTTATTTATTTGACAGAGAGAGATCACAGGTAGGCAGAGAGGCAGGCAGAGAGAGAGAGGAGGAAGCAGGCTCCCCGCTGAGGAGAGAGCCCGATGCAGGGCATCCATCCCAGGACCCCAGGATCATGACCTGAGCGGAAGGCAGAGGCTTTAACCCACTGAGCCACGCAGGTGCCCCTCAAAATTTATTTTTTTGAAAATTAGAAAATATCTGACTGAGATGACACCGATTGGCAATCTATTGCTGTAAAGATAATAAATCACAAAAGATAGTCTAATAACATTGGATAATTTAGGAGAACAATCCAACTAAGAAAGATGGGTGTCTGTAATCATACAGCAGCATATCTAGACTCTAATTTAGCCTTTGAAATAAAAATAGCAACAACACAGAAAATTAACTTGAACTTTTTAAATTGTGTTGAATTAAAGATGAATCAGTGCCTATTGTTTGTCAAGACAAGGAGTATTTTGATTTTTAATTTAAAAAATATTTTTCAGTGAGTTAAGCGAGAGCTGGCTCTAAAAAACTGATTTCAAGTTCATACTGAAGAAGAGTTTGATGTTATTTTCTGAAGGTTAGTGGAACCTGCAAAGCAGAAGACCATGCTAACTGGGGGTGTCATGTGGCATATATCCTGTGTTGTTACCAGCTTTTCTTGTGGAAAATTAAACGTTCTGAATTTTGGGGGTAAAGAGGAAAATTTAGCAAAGCCTGCCATCCGTGATGGTACTCGGAGAGTTTGCCTTGCGCCAAGCTCAGTGTTCAGTGCTTTGTGCCTTATTTCAATTTATTCTTCTATCACTGGAAAGCCTTATTTTGCCTCTTTTCAAAAGTGGAAATTGAGAGTCCGAGGGAGTAAGGAAGGGAAGGAGCCGCTCAGAGTCCCGCCTAGGCCGCGCTGTGCTCTGGGGAGCACCCCATGGTCCGGAGGCGTCACCCAGAGAATTCTCTGGTATTTGCTGAGTGAAGAACTCCCTGGAGCCTGAAAGACACCAAGCCTGTTTTCTCACTCCAATTAGATTAAAACATAATCTAAACATTTATTTATTGGATTTACAGGAACAGCTTTGTTTATTTTTTTTAAAGCCTTAGGACATTGGATAAATTCCACTTTAGTGAAAAAATTTCATTTGTTTCAACTTCTCTTCCCGACTTTGGGCCAGGCACCATTGGTAGGACTCCATTTGTCTGAGTTTTTCTTTATTTTTCAAAATGTATGAAATGAATTTGGATGGATGGATTTGAAACACCTCTTTCTGTTTTTACTGAAGAAAAATACCACCATGGTCAGATATATTTACTTGGCGGGCAGGCTGGAGTGATAGTTCTGTTTTGCATTGACTCAGTGGGCCTTACTGAGAGCGCATGGGGTTTGTAGAGGGTCAGATGTGTGGAGGGCTGGGGTAGAACTTCGTGCTTTGCCAAGCTCCACTGGGGGCTTTCCAGTAAGGGGGCTGGAGCGGAACATCCTGCTTCCCCACCTCCTGGATGTGGGACATTCTCCCCTTTTCTGCACAAATGAAGGGAAGGAGTGTTTGTTTTGCAGAGATGGGGCAAATGGATCCTTTCCCTCACAACTCCTTGCCATTATACTACTGTTCTCATGGCAAGCATGAGAATTTCTCTACATGTATTTATGATTTTCATAAGCATTATTAAAAAACCTTTTTGCAAGTTAAAAGATTTGGTGATAAAATCAGAAAATACAAATTCAGAGGAGGAAGTTTGAAAGACTCCTCTAAGTGCATGCCCCGAGCAGAGAACCCTCACAGTGAGTCACATTGCGTGGCCCTGGTTTGTTCTGGCCAAAGACTTTTCTACCTACATAACTTTCTTCATGGGGTGGAATCACACTACTTGCACTGTTTAGCTGTTTTTTACTGCTTTTAAAACTAAACAAGATTTTGTGAATATCTTTCCATGTCAATATTCAATATCCCTCTATCCATATTTATATCTATCTATACTTTTATATCATCTCGATGGTATAAAATATTCTCCATGGAGCCTCAAGTTTACTCAGACTGTTTTCTAATATTGAACACCAACAAATACATGATGTACACAAGGATTTTTCTATTTTCTCTCTGACCAAGCTTCTCTGTTCCTTAGGAGGGTAGTAGAAATTACTCTTTGATTTTCCACCAAACATTTACTGTCTGCTCTGTGTTAGACATAGTGCTCTGGGCACAGGAACACAAAGATGAAAAAGACAGTCTCTGTGCCCCTAAGGCGACCGTGGTCTTACAAAGAAGAGAAACAATGTCAAAGATAATTACAACAATTGCCGTACATATTGGAACTATATTGTCCCTTCTAACTTATTTTAAAATTCCAAAACTCAATAGGCTAAAATAGGCACGGAGAATATTTTTCTTTTTCTTTTCGTTTATGTGCCAGGCAGTAATTTCATTTTTTATAAAAGAAAATAAATGAAAAGATCCATAGGATCCTTTGGGCCCTTTGTTTTTCATTGGGTCCGGGAGAAAAAGTGGACCTTCCTATTTGCTTTCGGACGCAAGCCCCACTTTCTGGGGACCAGGGAAAGACAGGTTCCTTCCAGATTGCCATTTCCCTTGTTTCCGAATGTGTCATTGTCCTTGCTTTCCTGTTGTCAGCAGAGTGGAAGGTGTCTTGAAACACCTCACGGTATTTGTGCACTTTTCTCCCCCAGGCAGTGGGTGAGCTGGGGTGTTAACATCAAGTTGTAACTGCTAACAGAGTGCTCTGAATTTCCATCCCTTCTTCTCTCCTGCTTGCTTTTCCTTCTGTGGTGGTGATGGCGCCCTTAGGTTGGTGTAGAGAGCAGTGTTGACATCCTTGATTGTCCTCTGACTGTAAGTCCCCCACCTTCTGCTCCTGCCCCCACCTGCCTGCGTGTCCCCCCTCGCACTTCCCACCTGCGTGTCTGGGCTCTCCTTGCTTCCTGCGAGTTTATTTTCGCCGTGATTGAATTCATGGTTGTGGTTTCGAATCGTAGCCTAGTTTCTTCTCTACTCAGGAAGAGCAGCAACTCTAACTCTAAAATCCAGCCCCTCCCCACCAAAAGAACACTCAAGTGCCTTCCTGAATATGAGCAGTATTTTTTCCACTAGCTTACAATGTTTGCACCAAGGTTGTACCCAACTTGATAATTTCAGCTTCATATCTATGGCTTGGTATTTAGAAAGAGTATCTGTGAATCATTTCTTTTACTAAAGTCACCTGCAAATCCTCTGTGCTAGGTGGGCCAAAGCCCCAAATACAACTTACAGACATGAGTCTTAGTGATGTGGAGTGTGGACTCTTGGAGTCCCTGCTCCATATTTGTCCCTTCCTAGAGCACCACACAGTTGACTTGTGTAGACTATTTTCAAGCCCTGGGGTACGTACCACTCATGCTTTGGTTTTGCACAAATTAAGATGATGTGGCTCTTGGAAGACTTGGAGACTTAAAGGGATGGTGCTGCAACACTGGGGGCCTCCCTGGTGCAGGCGCATTTCCTAGTAAACCTCTCTGCACATGTATAGTCTAAGAAAAGCGGATGAGCCTTTTGAATAGAGAACCATTGCCTTTATCCAGAGTATTTGCTTTTTATTCCACGCTCACTTTTTCCTGGAAGGAGGAAATTCCTAAAAAAAACGAGACGTTTGCGGGTGCCAGATTTCCTTCCTTCGCTTTTGGACAAAGCTCTGTTGTCCAAACAGAATATTCAAAGAGCAATTTGAATACTTCTACCTGCTGGAGTCTGTTCTTCCGTAAGAAATACTGCTGATATCCAGTTAGGTAGCACCCCCCAGGATAAAGTCATTTGAGGCCATGTTGAAATGTGTTTTTCTAACCTAAGGTTTTGTGTGGGTGTGTTTTTTGTCAACAGGAGATGGCGAATATTTTGGCTCAGAAGCAGCTGCGTTCCATCATTTTAACAGTGAGTACCCGTGCGGTGTGACCACCTTGTTGGGCAGGAATGGCTTGGGGCATTCATTTATCTCCCCTTGCGGCTTCAGTTTGTGGTTTGTTCTGTGACTTGCTTCTGTGATGAGCAGTAGTAACTAGCAAGGAGGAAGAAGTGTGCTTTTGGAATTGGAATGAACGAGGCTTTCCCACAGGAACGGTCTTATAGGATTGGAAGGAGGGGTGTCCAGAACTGCCCTGGGAAGACATTCTGGCAGGAAGGAGTAGTAATCTCTCCCAATGGGCCAGGTTTATTACACTCACTGCCACTTTATATTTTATTTTTTTAAAGATTTGATTTATTTATTTATTTATTTATTTATGTGAGAGAGAGAACATGAGGAAGAAAGAGAGAGCACAGGCGGGGGAGAAGCAGATTCTCTGCTGAGCAGGAAGCCGGATGTGGGACTCAGTCCCAGGACCCTGGGATCATGACCTGAGCTGAAGGCAGATGCTTAATGGACTGAGACACCCAGTCACCCTCCTCAACATCACCTTAGCTTTGCATTTAGGAAATCAGGGGCTCTATGACTTTAAAAAAATCCACTGGTGTGAGCTCACACTGCTTTTAATGAAGAAGCTAACTGGAGGCCTGTCAGACTCTGACAGAGGCTCTGAAATTCTGACCATCACTTCCCTGGGCCCCTTTGCAAGAGACAGACAGAAAAGACATACATGGAACCCACTGGTTAACTGCCACGTGCAAATGACCTGAAACGTCAGTGGAAAAGAAGTCCAGCATTTTATGTGGTGAATGTTTAGAAATAAATCAAATGGCATGATTTCCTGAGGCCTTACCTGCTATTTGACTTTAACCAAAGACTGAAAGAAGCACGTGTGATTGATTCCCAGCTTACCAAAGAGGCAATTTCTGTTTCTGTGATTTCAAAGAGGAGTTCCACTAGCTTACAATCACACACACACACACACACACACACACACACACACACACACACACATTCCAATACAGTGAGGCTGTTGAAAATTAAAAACCTTATGAGGGCAAACATAATAAATATTCTAGAATCCAAAGCCAATAGCAATGACTACAATTTGTCATCGAGTTTGATTTTGAACTTCCTGGCTGACAAGGATAAAAAGAAACATATGAGTGTAATTTTCGTTGTTTGATAAAAGAGGTACCCCGGTTCTTTGGGGATGATATACTTCTCCTCCTGGACCTGGGCTATGAAGTGGGTGTTGATAGAGCATTTGGATAGGTTCTTGGTCCAAGAATGGTTTGGTAGAAGTTGCAGGAGGATTCATAACACGGTTAATCTTTATCGTGGTTCTTAGTGCGAGCAGAAAGCGCAGTATTAGAGCGTGGTTCAGTGAAGATATCTGTGGGACAGGAGGAGGGTGGAAAGATGAAAGATGAGAGATGTTACATTAAGGTCCTAGCCTGCTGTTCTTACCTGGGTGTGGCAGTTGGAGTTGGAATGCCGGGAGATGGGCCAGGTGGAATGACTGTAGCCCCCGTGCCTAGAAGATCAGTTGGCTTCCATGGGACTTCTATGAGACTTCGATGGCTGGAAGTTCCAGGCTGCTATCCTCAGGCAGAAACTTGGAGTGAAGATACTTTTGAGTTGCTAATAAAATAGCTGGCCTATACACCTTGGATACGAAACATATACTCTGAATTAACATTCTGTTCTGAAATTGGGAGGATATGGCCTTTCATGCCATTCCCCATCTCACCGCTGAGCTTCCCACCCCCATCAGCCCTGTTACCTTGGTTCAGTGACTTTTTTCCGTTTCTCATTCTTCTCCCCACTCCTCCTCCTCCTTTTCTTTTTTTTTTTTTTAAAGATTTATTTATTTATTTATCTGACAGACAGAGATCACAAGTAGGCAGAGAGGCAGGCAGAGAGAGAGGAAGGGAAGCAGGCTCCTTGCTAAGCAGAGAGCCCGATGCGGGGCTCCATCCCAGGACTCTGGGATCATGACCTGAGCCAAAGGCAGAGGCTTTAACCCACTGAGCCACCCAGGTCCCCCCTCCCCTTCTCCTTCTTTAACTGGCTCTTTTGACATGGTACTCAGAGCTGGGGTGTGGAGTCCAAGTGCATGCTGGCTTTGGGACACCTCAAGAAAGTTCTTTTAGACGGCAGGACATGGTTGGGTATAGCACATTCAAACTATCACATTGACCCCGTCCTTTGGCGTTTTTAAGGCAAAACCTTGTTCTATGCTAGAGGAGACGTATGTTAGGCCAAGTGTTCAGTCTCCTTTCTAACCTCGCTCCAGTTGGGGGAAAGGCCCCCATGTCTAGTCTCCTGCCATTTCTTTTCCATTTGTTCCATTTTGGTTCTGTTTCTAAGGGGAAGGGTCATTTTGTTTTTCATTTAATTGTTAGCAGGAGAGCAAAGTTGTGCACATGAATTAGCTCATTGCCTGTGGTGGTGGTGTTCTCTGGATAGTTGCCACGGTGAATGAACTGCAGGCCTGATTCATACTTTGCTTTCTTTTGTGTTGCTTCTAAAACATTTCTCCACCTAGAAGCTGGATCACCTGTTGGAGACAGTTATAGGGTAAGAGGATGGCAAAGTTGCTTACCACATGTACACACGATTTGTTCCTCTGCTGCGTGCAAGGAAGGCTTCTGTTGTAGAAATCCACAGCTCTCTTCAGGATGCTCTCACATCAGGCACATTTTTTTGGTTTATAGAGCTGCAGTCACCCATGTATTTCCAGTGCCTTTTTTCTGCTCCCTGCTGCACAGAGCAGGTCTTTACCTGGATTCTGGCCTAACCATCAGGAACTTTATTGGGCCCTGGAATATAAAGAAAAGCTCCAAGATCACTGACATCCTCACCTTTCTTCTGAAGGGTGGTCCCATAGACCTACATTTCCCGGGCCTCCAAGTGAAGACTTCTGGGGTTCTTCTTGGCATAATGACAGGGGTTAATTGTTGCTGGCTTTTTCTTCCTTTAAAAAAAAAAAATCATTATTTCTGAACCATCTCCCCAGCATGTCATCCGAGCTCAGAGAGCCATCAACAATGAAATGGCACATCAGCTGTACGTGCTTCAGGTGCTTACCTTTAACCTTCTGGAAGACAGGATGATGACCAAGATGGACCCCCAGGACCAGGTGAGTGCCAAGAAGACAGCAGCAAAAGCACACAGGGGAGAGAAAGTGGTTATTAAAGATCTTTTATTGGACTACTACCAAACCAGGAATTTGTAGATGATGATATTGTTTTATTATCATCTTAAAAAAATATATATGTATATATATATGTTTTTTAAGATTTCTTAAAAAATTTATTTGAGAAACAGCAGGGCAAGGGGCAGAGGGAGAAGCAGACTCTCCACTGATTAGGGAGCTTCTTTCAAGGCCCGATCCCTGGATCCTGAGATCATGACCTGAGCTGAAGTCAGACCCTTAATGGACACATCCCAGAACTTGGTGGGGGTGGATGTGTTTAAAATTTAGGTGAACTTGGGCTCAGAGAACAAAGCAGATGGGATTATTTCATCATATATCAAATACATGCATATTTTTCCTTTGTTGGATAAGAAAGCCTAATGTCACATGGTCATGAATCTTGGCCTTTGGTCCCAATACCTGCAATGGTAATGGCTTTGGAGTCAAGTTCCCAGACAACTCGGGCCATTTGGTTGCCCTGTGTGATCCTGATACAGCTGGAGGAATTAATTTCCATTCTCCAGTGCTCAGTGCCGAGAAGGGGGTGGGGGGCGGTTCCTAGGTTACACCTGATTCCTGGGCTTGCGTTTGTGTCAGTTGGCTATTTGTTTTAATTCTCTGTAGGCCTCTGGTGGTTGTGTGTGAAAGGTTACGCCTCCATCCAAAAGGCTTTGGGGGAACTTTACTGTGTGAGGACAGACTGAGAGGAAACAGCTGGGGGCCCTGCCGTAACCCATTTTCAACTTAAGCAGTGCTGCAGCTTTGGAAAGGAAAACACTCATTACTGGCACGTGAGGGCCTGATCTATCGCAGATGTGAGCCCCACATGGGGAGCGTATAACTGCCGCAGCCCTTCATCCATGGCACGAGGCCACGCGATTAAGAATGATGGAGAGGCTTGGAGAGGCTGTCCAACGTGCCCCGGAATTTTGGCAAGGCCAAGTGTAATCATCCCAGAGAGAGGAGACTGTTAGCTTACCATTCTAGTGACAGAAGGCCTTGCATCTTAATGTGGAACGGCCCTCCCCATTTGGAAATGCTTCCTTCTATTTATTGAAAACATATATACATATATATATATATTTTTTTTCTTATTGTGGTAAAATAGACGTAGCCAAATATTTACCGTTGTAGCCATTTTTTAAGGGTTTGTTTCCATGTAGTCACTTCTTAGTGGTGGTAGAGATCCCTTGTCACTTGAACGCTGTTTGTAAAACCTGCACGTGCCTCTCACTTTGGCTCGACCAGTGTGGAAATCCCCAGACCCAAGACTTCCATCATATTTGGGACACCATTTTGAACTTCTAGGTAATTGACCGAAGTATTCCAAACGACTTGGCCGTGAGGATAATCGTGGGATGAAGCCGGGGCTGGCCAGCAGGGAGAGTGACGGCGGAACGATGCAGAGCCCTAACTTGGGACATCCGTTGCCTTTCATCTGTTTTCCTTCTGCCTGAAAGCAGTGATTCGTTTAGATCCTGGGGAAAGAGGGAGTATCTGTAATGTCATACAATGAAAGCAGCTCTCCCCTCCTCTCTTTTTTCTCCCGAACGCCTTCAGGCTCAGAGGGACATTATATTTGAACTTCGAAGAATCGCTTTTGATGCAGAGTCTGAACCTAATAACAGCAGTGGCAGCATGGAGAAACGCAAGTCCATGTATACCCGGGATTATAAAAAACTTGGCTTCATTGTAAGTAAGCTATCTCCAGTAAGCGCTCTCCTTCCAACATCAGGGGTCTGACCTCAGCTGCAGAAACCGATGTCTCCTCCGAGCGTGTGGTCCTCTAGCGCCTCGCGGAATAGTTTCCACATTTTCCAGATGTTTAGCTGGTTTCAGCAGGATCCCGTGAAAATCTCTTCTGGCTGCAGTGCAGCGGAATAGCTTGCCTAAGTGTGACTAATACGGAGTTTGTTTATTCAGTTCTGATTGAGTGCAGTGAGCCCGGAATGCATGTAGATTTCATTAACTCTGCATCACAAGATGTTTCAGGTTCTATTGGAAATAAATGGGCGATGGCAACTGCGGGATAGATGTTATTATTGGGTTACTGTTTGGATCACTGACATACATGGATTTCCTATCAAAATCAAATTGAGGGTCTCCTGAAATGTAGTCACAATGAGATTTACTCAATTTGTCCTTTCCTGAAAGTTTTTGTCTTGTTACGGACGTTAGTAAGACAGCTCCTCGATTTCCTTTTTTTCAGTTTGCAAATCAGAACACTGCTTGTCCTGAACGTAATCGGTTGTTTTGTTTCTACTTGGGTTCCGTTCTGGCCTTTATCACCGTGACATTTCTCCCGTGACTTTCAGCTAATGAATGTCAACATCTGAGGGTGTAAAATTAGGTTTCCATTTTGGCTGGCATCTTAAGTGGCCAAAAATGAGATTTTGGCTTCAGTGATTAGAAATCATTAGGCATTACTTTATCATTGCAAATAAACACTCTTCTGTAGTACACACACACACACACACACACACACACACACATATTAATCTTTATGTATATACGTATCACGCTTTGTATGTTATTTGGGAAACCCTGTCTTTCATGGGGATCGTCTTTGGAAATGTTTCCATGTTAACATGTATTGTTTCCCATTACTGAGGAGTTTTTCATTTTTTGGGATAGACTACAGTGTATGTAACCAAACCCTCTTGCTGAGTAATTCAGTCTTTGAAAGTTACTATAAGTCTGAAATTGACATCTTTGCTGCCCAGTATTTACATGTATCCGTGATCATGTTATTAGGATAAATTTGTGGCATTTATTTTTTAAGGTTGTTGATATTTACCAATTTGTTTTCCACACTGAGTCATTTCCACTTTAGCCCAGTGAATCAGAGTGGCTATTTTTTTTTAATCTATCCAATGTTTCCTAAAGTTAAAAAAAATCTGATTATTTATTGTTTTTATGTAGATAGTCTTAATATGTCTTTTCTAATAAGAACACTTGTCAAATGTATTCTGCTTTGCAACTTACTTTATAGAGGTACTGTGATATCATTCTTATATCAACATATCTTGTATTTTGACATTCCATTTAAATTTTTTAGTAGAATCTATTTTTTGAAAAATTTTAGCAGGAATTGTCATGGCCAAGAGGCCAGGTGAGAGCTCCCTGTACTTGAAGTGTATTGGTGGTCAAGGCTAACAGGTAGTCGCCACCCTGCTGTCACCCACCTGTGTGTTAGCAGTTATTGGGGGTATAGCTGAGGAGTGTGCTCGCAGCTCACGTCCTACCTCCCCACCCAGTTTTTTTTCCAGGTTTTGCTTTTGTGTCTTGAATGAGACCTGTCCAAATCACTTGGGAAGCTTTGCAAAATCACCCAATCTTTCTTGCCATCCAGTCATATCAAAATGACCTGGGAAGAGATCAAGGCATGTGGATTTCAAAATGCTCCCAATTGATTCTGATACTCCGTCCCAGTGGAGAGCGTGGGTATAGGCTATGCTTGAGTTACTCCCATTTCATTGTCTTCCTCTGCTATCACCTGGATTTCCAGTGCATTTGAACTGTGTAGAAAACACAGAACTCTGGTTCTTGATCCATCGTGCCCCCAGGACTCACTGTGTCTCTCTGCCCCACATCCTAGTCTGGGACGATTGGATCCCCAAATGCACAGTGTCATTTCTCCTTCTGGCTGTGTGCCTGAAGGATGGAGGGGAGAGGGGAGATTGGGGGAAGAACACTTGCTGGGATTCAGATTATTACAGGTTCCTGGGATTATTACAGATCTCTAGGAATGGTATATGTAATGGGTGTGGGAGGTATGAAACATCTCCCTTTTTATTTTCATGTTCTAGGTGAAGTCATCAGAATATTTCATGAGCCAAAGTCGGAGTGACTTTTCTCAGGCTAGCTCCATCTGTGTTAATGTGGTGTTCATTTCTTCCATAGCTGACTAATAGAGCGTATCTCCGTCTTAGTTTTCAGTGTCTGCTGAGCGTTCTGCTTCAAGTAGTTTAGGAAGAACAAGGTATTTTTTAACTGAAAGCTAATTTGATGTGGTTTTAAGGCTTTAGCTCTTATATGGCCTCCTTTCAAAGGACTTGAAAAGTCATTTTAGGAAAAGCAAAGACCTGGAACCTAGAATAACCAAAAAGAGAATGTTGGTTTCCTTTATTTTTCCATGGTTCTTTTTTTAGTTTTCTAAAAAACTAAAAAGTTTTAGTCCTTCCCCTGAAATTTCTTCCAAGCCATGAGCTTGCATCAGAAGAGTTGAGAAATTGGAAAGACTAGTTAGTAATGATTTCTAATGGTGGAAAATTTCCTACAGCCTTGAGGAGCAGAGATACTCACTTTTGAATGCCCAGTCAGCCCGAAACAGACAAGCCTTGGTGAATGGAATCACGTGCTTGTTGCGCCACCTAGAGACCATCGCGCAAAAATGCTGGAAGCCGGCCTTAAAATCTCTAGATGTTGTAAGCTGCCCGGATGCAGAATTCTCTTTGCGCTTCTGAAAGAGGAATAATCTTGCTTATTCCCTTAATGAACTCCTTCCTGTTGCCTCCTTTAGGAGCAATTGAGGTTTGGATAATCTTTTGGATCTCGTTGAAAAGAAGTTTAATTCATAAGGTGAAGATTGTTCTTTCTCATTTCCCGTCTTCCAAGTAGGCAGTGCCCAGGAGATGTTCAATGACAGGTTTTGGAGTCGAGTAGGCCTAGATTTTAATTCTGTCTTTCCTGGTTACCAGCCGTTGGACCAGCCGGCCAGTTGTTGAACCTGTTTGGGCAGCAGTTCCTCAGTTGTGCAGCTGTTTGTCTATTTTAAGGTCTTTGGGATGTCATCAAAGATCATCTGATAGTGCTTCCCTTCTTTGCTTTTTGGAGAAAACATATCATGGAAATCACAGGCAACCTCTTCAGTTTTCCAAAGTAGAAGGGGCAGTTGCTCCAACAAGGCAAGCAGAACAGTTGTTAAAGGATAATAAAGCACAACACCTTTGAGAAGGCAGAAGGCCTTACATTCCTTCCCAGCACAGCCTCCCGACAGAGCAGATTCTTCTGATGAAATAATTCTGAAATCTCAATTTAAAGTGGCTAAATGGTGTATTATGGTTTGTCATAACACAGAAAAGCACCTGCTTCTAAAACAAAGCTTCTTAATCTTCTAAGATCGCTCAGTTAATGATTCTCTAGTTGCAGAACGGACTTGCAGGTGCCCAGGCGGGAGGAGGGGTCCGGGTGATCTGGGATGATGCTGTTCTTATTAGAAATAAGAGGGTGAGGACGCAGGTAGTTCTCAAGGCACTGGAAGGCAGATTCCCTTATTTAGAATACTTTATTTTGAAAACTGGGGAAATACCTGAATACAAACTGTACCTTGTTGATTATAATGACCAAGAACTGTGCAAAATGGTTTTCATACTCTGAAGAGTTGCATTCCTGGCCAGAGACCCTTCAGAGGTTGTCTTGATGTCAGATTAGTAGCTTCTCTATTTGTGAATTTTACCTTCGTTTGGTCAGTTGGACAGTCATTACAAAGAACATATCTGTAGTTCATTTTTGTGATTGCCCTTGAACCAAGGCAGATGTTGAAGTTGGACAAGGCTGTTGTTTTTGTTTTTTTCCTAAATGCCTTTGCTTTCCCATTCCTTTAGCTTGATTGGGCCCCAGATGATCTCATTTTAAATGAATGAATGAATGAATTTAGTAGGCTCCACACTGGGTGTGGAGCCCAGTGCAGGGCTTGAACTCATGACTCTGAGCTTGAGACCTGAGCTGAGATCAAGAGTTGGACACAACCTACCGAGCCACCCAGGTGCTCCAATAAACTCATTTTTAAAATAAACTGTTTCTGAACAGTATAATATGTTTTAATATGAGAAGTCTTGATAAATATTTCCCTTAACATTTTCAGATTGTCCTGAAAGAGAAAAGTGACTACAATGTGGAAGTGAAAAAAGGTCATGAGAAAAAGATGACTTCAGAATTAAGATTCTCTTTTGAAGTGTAGGTTTGATTGTGTTTTGTTATGGGGAGGCCACACCTGGAGAAGACGTAATGTATTTACTCATAGTTCTCAAAAGTGGGAGTGCGCTACACCACATGGGGCACAGGGACAAGCACTGAGGGGCGTCAAGAGACAGAGGGAGTGAGGGGGAAACGTGGACAAGAGCCTTTGTTGTGGTTTCCATGAAAAAAGCAAGGCAAGATAAGGTAGGCAGGTTTAAGGTTGGCCGGTTTGAATAATCTCATTGGACTGTGGAGCATAAGGACTGCCCCTAGCTGTCTGCCTTATGGTGATGAGGGCAGGGGACAGTGGGCCAGAGTGCAAAACCCTGATAAAGGAGATGTTGGGGTTTGGGATCTGGACTGGAGAGTCTGCTTATGTAATGCATGCTTCCTATCGCTAGGAATTAGCTAACCCTGGGAAGGGCAGTTCCTCCAATCTTAGCAAGGACCCAAGGGATCAGAGGATCAGAGAATACCAAAAATTTTAAAAAATGACTAATACAGATTCATGTTAAAATTTTTAGAGGGTTTTCTACTTTCCCAGATGATAGAAGATAATTATGCATCTTTACAGAAATATAGTTATACGTAATTGCATATGCATGCAGTGCTTGGTGTCATTTTAATATATTTTTTCTCAAATACAGATGGCAGAGAATGAAGTGAGATGCATGTTTACCCATGTCTTCCTCCATCTCCATCCCCATCCCTACCACAGGAGGAAGCCTCCTGGTCTAAACGCTGCTAGAATTCAAACGTAATTGTGAGCGTGACCTGGGACGACGCTTGGGCTCTGAACGCAGGCTGCCCGCGGTTGACTGCGGACTCTCCCACGCACAGGCTCAGTGGCCTGGGCAGATTTCTTGATGTTTTCATGTCTGGGTTTCCTTATCTTTAATCTGGGGATCTAAGCGTTGTCTCTGTTGGTGAATTTGTTATGTGAATTAAATTAGTAGATACTTTGTAAACCCTAGAGCAGAGTGCCTGGCAGAGAGCAAGCGGACTGGGGATTCAGATGCATTTATGCCGATGTTATAATTACCATTGATAGTGTTATTGCGGCATCACACAGTGTCCCATGACCCTGTGACCGGCAGTGATGGGGGTGCGAGAGTTGTAAATCGTGCCAGGAGGGTAGTGAGAAAATGTGTGGCTGAAAATACGAGTTACTGGTGAAAGAGCCATGTGCTTGGGACACTGCAAACATGCGTCGCTGGTGCACATTCAGGTTTACGGGGAGAGAAGTCGAGTTGGCTTTTGCAAGTGAGGACAGATGATAGAGAATTTTCAGTTCAAAGGGGTTTGAAATGTTCAGTCAATCCTCAGTCCTCATGGTTAATGGGTTCCGCATGTGCAAATTCAGCTATTCACTAAGATTTATTTGTAATCCCCAAATCAGTACTCCAGTGCTTTCACTGTCATTCGCCCATGTGAGGTCAGAACAAGGGGGATGCCCGCCTTCTTGGTTCAACTCTCCTGCACTAAATGGGGGTCCTTTTCATAGTCAAGCCAGGGCCTCGATGTTTGAAATCTGTGTCTTGGAGGTGTTGCGGTTTAAAGGGGTCCCCAAGCATATTTCTGAAGTGCTGCTTGATGTTCGTAAGTGCATGGAGCCGAAATGCATCTTACGGGGGGAAATGCAGGTTAGATAAACTCAGGTCAGGCGTGCATTACAGTGTCATTGCTGTGAGTTCCACATTAATGAACCAACAGTGTATATTAAATAAATTGTCTTTTAAAAGTACATAAAGCAAGGTTATGTATCGACTGACTGACAAAGTCTTGACACCAGAAGTGGGAAGTCATCTCACCCTGTACTTCCCCTGGGAAGTAGTGGCTCAGTATTCATTATCTCAGGATTTGCAGTAACTTCATAGGACATAGCTGTGGGGGGGGGGGCAGGAGGGAGGGGGAGGGCAGGGAAGCAGAATGGACTGGACTTTGAGGGCTTGGGGAGCCTTCAATCAGGGGTGGGCCCTGGAGAGGAGAATCCCAGGCGGTCCTAGGCTCATTCCTTCCTAGCCCTGTGGCCTGTACGTGCTAAGTGGGGAAGAGAAATTCCACTGTTGATGAGCTGACAGCATGTGAGGCCTAATAGGGCATCTGCCCAGCCCTTGGCACGCTGCTCAGGACAGTCACAGGGGAGCAGGACAACCTACTGAGATTTCATTCATTTGTTTGAAGTCAGAGGCTGCCTCGAAATTGCTGGTGCCCGGAAAATACCACATCCTTGAGATCAGGGGAATTTTCAGTCCACATTCATTGTATCCATCATAGAGGAGGCCCTGCCTCTGGTGGGCTTGGCTTCTATTTCTGCATCATTCGTGACAGGACTTTCTCATGAAGTTTTGTTGTTGAGAATGTGCTTCAGTCCCTTGGGGTCCAAGGACAGTGTTAGTAAGAATCCGGAGTATATGAGTGGGAATTGTAGAAAGTGAATTTGGCCATTTACCTAATTTTGTGGAGCTCCTCAACCCTCTCCCTCTTGGCAACAAACCACCTCTGGTAACCACAAGATAAAGCATTTTTTTGTAAAGTAAGGCCCATTTTCCCATGTGAGTGATTTAATAATTAGGATAGTATTCCTAACCAAGCATTTTGCTTTCAAATAAATATGTGACCCATGAACAATAGTTCATAAAAGCAAAAGGACAATGAATTTTTTTTTTTGAACTGTTGTTTATTGAAATTCTCCAAGTTTCAGTCACATAGAATTCAGGAGGTCCCTGTGTGGGCTGGGGTGCTCTCCTGGGAAGTGCTGGCCAATCCTTGCCAGACTGGCCAGCCCCAGACAGTCCCTTCCACCCGAGAGACCCCTGGGGGATGTTGGTGAGGGGTTGCCCGTGGTGGTGAAATTGCAAGCAGATACTGCGTGTGCCTGTTCCTTGGAGCCTGGTCTTCTGTGGGCTGCTCACGGATGCTGCAACCTGCTCCACCTGATCAACACACCCCCTGTTCCCATCTGAAATGCCACAAAGCCCCAGTCCCAACCATTTCAACTCTTGCTCCGTCAGGGTATAAAAGAGCTGGGGGAGTCCTTTTTAGTAACTGAAAGCTGGAGCAGAATCAGCCACCAGATGGCGCTAAACGACAGCCGTTGACTCCTAACCAGAACCCCGCACCTTCCCCTGCCCCAGACTTGGACAGACAGCCTCGGGGACACCCAGTGACGTTTCAGCTCTGCTTATGGGCCTGCAGAGCAGAAGTTGTAGGACCAATACAGGGGCCTTACAATCTCCTCGGGGCTGGGTGGGAGTCACTAGCCTTCATGGGGACCTTTCAGGGGCTAAGAAAACTCTAAGATGCACAGATGGCCTCCCTATTAATTGAGATTTGTCTGTTTGTGGCAGGTGAGCTTTTATCGAGCACCTATATATCTGACTTTCTTCTTTGTTTTTTTTTTTTTTTTTTTTTTTTAATCTGACTTTCATTCTCAGTTCTTTTTCCTTAAGCTGTCATGGAGGTCTTTTATATGAGGTACAGTAGTCTGTACATCTAGTATTATCTTCTGTCTTAACACAGAGATGCAGGAAAGAATGCACTGGAAATGGAAAAGCTAAATGGATATTGACTGTAGAAACAATAGTAATGTATTTTGAGTTAAAAATACGCATAATTAAAATGTTTGATGCAATAACATGGAGGGGGTAGTAGTTGCCAGTGGAGTTGCAGTAAACCAGCATTGTTGGGGTGGGGTACAAAGCTGTCTGGGGAAGTCTGAGATTATTTCTTTTTCCTTTCCTTTCCTTTCCTTTCTTTCCCTTCCCCCCCTTTTTTCCTTTTCTTTCCTTTTTAAACATTTACTCATTTGAGAGTGAGAAGGAGAGAGAGAGAGAGCACAGTAGCTAGTGAGCAGGGAGGAGAAGGGGAGAGGGAGAGAGAATCTTAAGCAGACTCCCCAGTGAGCATGGAGCCTGACATGGGGCTCGCTCCCATGACCCTGAGATCATGACCTGAGCCAAAAACAAGAGTCAGACCCTCAATCAACTGAGCCACCCAGGTGCCCCCGAGCTGATTCTTGATACACATTTCTCAAGTGGATAGAATCTTATAGAATCATTTTTCAACGTTTTCTTGTAAGTAGCCACTTACTGAATTGTATGTTCAAAGATGTCATTGAGACTTCTGCCTTGATGACAGAAAGTACGTGAGCCTTGTGGAATCTCAGGGACCATTTTTTGCTTTTATCTCTGCATTTGCCTTTCTCGTGCCAACAAACAGCAAGTGGGATTCGGAATGGAACCAGCCAACCGAGGGCATTCTCTGAGGCTGCCAATAGTTCAGGCAAAAATTTGCAGGCACTTGTGTTGCTCACTTCCTTGATTGGCAAGCAGAAGTCATGTCTTTCAAGGGACTCCTTCCTTACAGGTGAAGAGAAGATAACCAGTGTCCTGTCCTTACATGGCCAGGGTGGGCTCTGCAGTGTCTTCGATGGATGTTTTTGGTTAAATGCTGCAGAGCATGGCACATGCTGTCTTCCCCTTTGGTTTTCAGTGTGAGGACCACAGCTTTGTTGTCACTATCTGTGTAGAAAAGTTAGCTCTGGAAAGTTCTCTCTGGCAGAGACCTGGAAGATCAGGTACTGGTTTGTATTTCCCATCAGGGACCCCACAGAGCAGGTCACTTGGACAGAGCTCCTGCAAGGTGGGCTCTTCAGGTTGGTACAGTGTCATGGGGCCACCTCTCTCTCTGGTTAACCTCATCGCGCTTCCTAATGCTGGAGAGAGACAGTCGAGAAGTCCCATGCAGAATATGGATTATTTTCTTCCCTGATCTTGCTTTGCTCTCTGGCTCCCTTGGGGAAGGACAGTGAAAACTGGCTTAGGGTGGCTTCCAGGGGCAGCCCAGGTGTGAGCATTCACAGTGGGAGGTGGAGGGGGACCCCCTTTTTTCCTCTGCCCTTCTCTTGCCAGAGGGCATGTGTTGTCCCTCCCATTTCCATCAGGTCAGTGATTTACATCTGCGCCATGCTCTTGCCCTCGTCCCCACCCGAGCAGAGGGGCGGGAGCTCACAGGGGCAGTGGAGCTAGGGATACAATCCCATCTCAGAATCACCCCCCAGACATCCATTTGCCTTACCTGTTGTGGGTACCCCCTGGAGGTGGTGAAAAGCACATCCGTCCTTACTCCCTGACAAGGGATACGTGAATAATTGTACTCATGATATGTTTTGATATTTTTAAAGGAAGTATTTTAAAAGAAAATGAACTATGGTTCTTTGTCAAGACAATTTTTGAGCTTCATCTTTCTCTTGTATTTTTTACTGTAACTTATTTTAACTCTAAGCAAAATTTTGTAGGGATGATTACTGAAAACGGAGTGAGGAGACAGGTTTCCCCTACTCCCTCTTTTCCCAGCTCCTTTCCTGTTCAACACCCATTGTACCCCAGGGGTCCACTTAGATCTCCTGTTGGCGCGCAATCTGTTTTCTGTCACTAGAGGGCGCTCCTAACAAAGGGATGTGTTTTAGCTGCCATCCAGGCTGAAGGAAGGAGCAACTTTGTAAGGAGCAATTCAGATGTACTGGAGAGGATGAAGTATTCGGTGGGGTTATTTTATCGTACTTTATTTTAGAGAGAGAGGGAGGGGTGGGGCAGAGGGAGAGGGAGAGAGAGAATTGTTTTTTTTTAAGATTTTATTTATTTGAGAGAGAGAGCATGAGAGGGCAAGGGGCAAAAGGAGAAGCCAACTCCCTGCTGAGCAGGGGCCCCGATGTGGGACTTGATCCTGGGATTCCAGGATCATGACCTGAGTCGAAGGCTGTTGCTTAACCAACTGAGCCACCCAAGTGCCCAGAGAGAGAGAATCTTTGCTTAAGATTAAGATTCCATGCCTGGAGCGTAGCCCAATGTGGGGCTCCATCTCACGACCCTGAGATCATGACCTGAGAAGGAATTAAGAGTTGGTGCTTAACTGACTGAGCCACCCAGGCACCCCTAGTGGGGTAATTTTCAAAAGGTTCTGAAGAGCCCTGCTCCAGCCAAAATCTTTCACCTTCCCCTTTTAGCTTAAAACCTGCAAGAACTTTGTTCCCTTTGACATATAACTGTGGCAGAAGGAGGCAACTTACCGAACAGTGTTAGCGTTAACTTCTTAGAGTATTGTACACACCTTTTTGACCACCTTTCTTTATATGGAACTTTGGAGCCAAAGGGTACCACCTAGTGGGAGGATGATTGTGGGAGATGCAAGCTTAGTGCCCTATAAACAAATCACTTTTATTTGAAACTATGTAGCAAAGCATTTGTGAGCCCCGCCTCACAAAACAGGGCCAGGCTACCTGTTTTTGCAGCCCAGCTCCATTCCTCATCAACTGTGTGATCTTGGACAATTGATCTTGATGTTCTCTACCTCATTCTTCATTAGTAAGATGGGCAGAGTAATGGTTCCTACATAGGCTTGCTAGGGAGATTAATGAGTTAATAGTTGTTGAGTTCTTAGCAACCTGCCTGGCCCTGAGAAAATGTTAATAAATTCTGATTGTTGATATCACCATTTGGATCTGATGGCCGTCGTGAGTCCAGGGTCTGCATTTTCCCTCTTGGATGACTGGGGCAATTCTCCATTTGACCATAACTGGCCGGGTCAGAGAGTAGAAATATGTCGCTTCAAGAGTGGAGCTAATGCTAAGGAGTGACACGTCCCGAAGGCCATGAATTCTAGAAGATTTTCCCAAGAGGCAGGAGTTTTATACCCTTCGAAGAGCCTCTTTAATGAAGAGGCCGTTCTTTTTCTTCTGCCTTTTGGCTACTCAGGAGCTAGCACACAGGTCCATGGCCAAGTATGTCCTCATAGATCCAATCTGTCACAGTAGTCTGCTTCTGGGAGAATTTTCAAAAGCAAGGAGGGCTCAGAACCACAACATAAATATTTCAAAAATTTGTTGTTTAGAATAGAAAGCACGATTCAATGGCTGACTCCATCCCAGAGAAACATTTTGAGTGCCTTGAGCTTAGGCTGGACAGTTCTAGAACCAAAGTGTTAGATCAGAGTCTAGAATAGAATGAGCAGTTACGGGGCTCTGGCATCTGGGATGGGTTGTTGCAAACATTCAGCACTTCTTCCCCTGATGCTTTGCTGTCCTTGCCTGACTTGGTGGTTTTGGCCCTGGTGGGATCCTCTCAGAGCACCCTTGAGAACAGTCCTGGCTCTTCTGGGGCACAGGCAAGAGGGTGAAGAAGTGATCAGCCCAGAGACCCCTGGTACAGTTGCCTGCTTGCTGTTGACCTTGCTTTGACAGCCGTGGAACAGCTCCCCATGGTGTTAGGGTGCCTTCTGTTTGTATTCTTTCTTTTCCCGGAGACTTTATTTTTTTCTTTTCCTTTTTTCCCCAAATGGTCACCAATTGTCCATGTGTCTCATGGCTCTGAATTCAGTGTGATGTGACCTTGGGAGAGAAGGTGTGAGCACGCCATCCAAACCTGTTTCATGTCTGGGAGGAAATAATTTATACACTAGGAACTGGCTTCGTGGCGTGGGATTCTAATTCTGGGGATGGCATTTTGTATGTGTAGGAAGGCTGTCAAAACCTTTCCAATGGGAAGGGACAAGAACCAATTTGAGAATAATGTGCTTATATAAAAACTGTCCTGGTGCAGGCATCTTGGCACGCTTCCTGTACTTGTTCATTCTGAAGGGGAGAGAAGGGGGGCAGGAGGAGTTCTCTGGTGGACTCCTGCAGACTCCAGACTCTCCAGCGAGAAATGACTCACCCTCCTGAAGTGGCTCTGGAGATCACATAGTTAAAAGGGTGCCAGGTGTTGATGGACTTCTGGCTTTCTTGTTCTTCTTGCCCCTCCTCTTTAAATGTTTACCAAACTGATCAGCCCGCTGAGAATATATGGTTTTTAGGTGGTCCATGGGGGTTTCCACTGGTTTTGGATCAATAACGGAACACCCACGGCAGCCACCCCCTCCCCACCGCCAGCAGCATTTTGGGGCATGTCCTGGGGCGTGGGTCAGATGGCTCCCATGTACTATTTCATTGCATCTCTGCAAGGCACAGGGCACAGCGACTCATTTTCCTATTTTGGAAATGAAGAAAACAAGGCTTTTTAGCTCTGGGAGGTTAAAAACCTGCCAAGGGGACTGCATTGTTTTGGCAGGAAAAGGAAACTTGCAAACTTACTGTGACTCCTTGCATTGTTTAGGCAAAGGAACAGACAGCAGGGCAAGCAAGCGGGGACATAGGCAACTGTGGCATATGTCCGCACGGCTCTCTCTCTGGCCTCTAGGAGCACTGAGTGGGTGTACAAAGCTGAGACTTTCTCTACTCCTGTCCCTTCCTCCCAGGGCCGAGAAACCCACCAAATACTTGTCTCACTGTGGCCTTTTCATTCTCAGAACATCACCATGAATGAAGACTGCACACCAACTGGCTGCTTTTTTCTCTCTCTTTTTAAAATGATTTTATTTATTTGAAAGCGAGTGAGAGAGCAAGCACCAGTGAGGACAGCAGCAGAGGGAGAGGGAGAAGCAGAGTTTCTTCTTCCTCCTTCTCCCTGAGCAGGGAGCCCTGACACGGGGCTTGATCTCAGGACCCTGAGATCATGACCTGGGCTCGAGGCAGATGTGTAACCCATGGAGGCCCCCCGCCCCCCAGCCCCGCGTCCCTCTGCTTGCTTCTCTTTAAGGGAATGCGTACAGACCGTTAACTTTGCTGGTTCTGAAATCAAACCCAGCAAGAGCAAATCCACGTCCTTGTCCGCAGGTAGAAAGTAGAGCTGGGCTTGCTTCTTGAAAACAGAGGTGCTTCCAACACTCAGGGCCAGCAAGCAGCGGCAGTGGTGGCTGTCCAGGCTTGCCTGAGGCCAGTCTCCTCCTCAGCCTCTAGGCTGTGCTGTCTCTCTATTTAAGGAGAAAGGAAAAGGCCAGATGAAAGGTCTCACTCTCTGGATTCAGTTCAGGTTAAACAGAGACGCCTTGTTTCCATCCCTTCTTTGTTTCAGGGCTGCCTGCTTGCTCGGTGTTTTTCAGTCATTTAAATTTCACCAGTTTTGCTTCCGGGTTTTCTTTGTCTTTCCCCTTCTTCCTCCAGATTTAGAGCCTTTTCTGCTCAGAGATGCTTTCTCTTCCCCACACTGATGTTCACCTTGCTGTAGAACTAAGACAGAGTAATGACGGGACGCAAGCGCTTTGATGACCAACGTCCTGATTGCTCACTTACCTAACTTTATGGAAATCCAGAAATTGGATTAAATTCTCTGCCTCCTGTTGCTCACGGAACCTGATGGTAGCAATTGTGATTTTGCTTTTCTTGACCATCCAGCCCTTTCTATGGCTCTTTGAGATACTCTAGATGTTAGTTCTTAGCTCCCTGGAAGGGCTCTCCCACGTTGCAGCCATTCCTTGTCGCTCATGAGCAGTGGGAGAAAGAGGACAGGCTGGAGAGTGGAGAACAGGAAGAGGGAGATCCCTGCAGTTTAGCTCTTGTTCTGGGGGCAGGATCCACCCCAAATAGCATACTTGGGACCTGGTCTATTAGGGGAAGAGCCACGCTGGCGCTTGCAGATGGGGAAGCTGCTGGAAAGCTCTGCAAAGCTCTGCAGTTTCTGTGCATTGAAGGGAGCCCAGGCTCCAGCTGGCTGGGCTTGGCTAAGCACCCACACTAGCTCTCCAAGCCAAGGGAGGAGGCGTGTCCCTGGATGTCAGCAGACTGGTCAGAGTGGGTCACTGAAAGATGGCACCCTGTGGGGCACCTGTAGAGTTCCTTGATGGTAATGGGCCAGGCAATGGAATAGGGGCATATAGAGCAATAAGGAACTTAGGAATTGGCTCATTTTTTTTTCATTCAACCAATATTCACGAGCATTTATTATATTTAAGGGACTGTGCCAATACACCTCTAGTCACAAAGATGAATCAGACAGAAGCCAAACCTCATGGAACTTAGTCCTTAGTGAATTCTCCGTCCCTCTGGACCTCCATGCACGGTATTCCCTCTGCTTGAACTCTCTTCTCCTTCTCTCCTCTCCACTCTTCAGTCCATGTATGATTCCGGTGGGATGTGTTACATTCTTAGACTAGAAAAGGTGAGTCTGATGGGAGGTCCAGGAGCTTCTCCTGTTTCAGCACCTACCACCCCCATCGTTGTCACCTGTTTGACGGTCTCATGTCTCCCTGGAGAGATAAACCCATTCCTGTTTGGCTCACCATGACATCCCTTATACCCAGCCCAATCCCCAAGATTAGATCATCAGGTAGGCACACAGCAAGTGTGTGTTCAATGAATGAATGAATCAATCAGTGAGCGATTCTGTCATTCAAGAAGGGAGATGCATATGTGTGTGTGTATGTGTGTGTGTGTGTGTGTGTGTGTGTGTAAGATACCAGGTGGAAGTTGATGTATTACATTAGAAAAATACAGAGTAGAAGGTGCCCTTGAAAGTCCAAAAAGGAATAAGCAGAATTTGAGGAATCCATGACCTTCTACAGAGGGGACACTGGAGATAGGGTTAAGGAGCAGGCAGGGTTAAGCATGCAGCATTGGAGGAAGAGCAAAGGGACCAGCATGACTGTGCTGTGACAGAGGAGGCACGGGTGACAAGCAGGGAGAGGCTGAAAAATATGAAGAAAGTGCTCCTTCAACAACAGGCCATGGAATAGTGTGTGCTCGGGTGTTTGGGTGAAACTGGATAGTTTTTTAAATTAGGGGCTGGTGGGCGAGAGCTAAGGGTTTCCCTTCGGAAGTATACAGACAGCCTTTAGTGCATATCCTCTTCGTCTTCTCGTTCTACGTGCCCGTGAGGATGCTCTACGACTTCTAACGGGTGTCTTGGACTAGAACTGCGTTGAGTACCCAAGGCAGGTTCTTCTGAGCAGCGCATCGTACCAGACTTACCTGTTTATGCATGTGCATTAAGTGTGTGCGCACATGTTCCTCTGTGTATCCATCCACCCGCAGGAGCCAAAGTGATGGCCAGAGAAAATCGGGTAGCCAGAACTCTCCGATTTATTTGTAAGAGTTAGGAAACATAATTAATACTCTTCCTATAAAAGACCATTTGCATAGCCCTATTTTAGTGTTTCCTAGTGATGCAACACTGTATATATAGTACTACCCTATTTTTAGGGCTGGGCATGAATATATTGCATAAGGCTGTTGGTTACTGAAGAGTGTTGTACCTTTAAGCTCTCAGTCCCCTAGGGAGTCCCCCTGAGTAATGGCCTGTGGCCCTGCTTCATTCCCTGATGTCCCTGAGCATCAGGGTGGTTGATGGCTCTGTCCCCTTTGCCCTCCACTACTGCTTATCTAACAGCCTTTTGTTTTCACTCATTTTACATATCAGCAGGAATTACCTCCCTCTTAAAAGAGATTGTGGTGAGGGCACCTGGGTGGCTCAGTGGGTTAAGCCGCTGCTTTGGGCTCAGGTCATGATCTCAGGGTCCTGGGATCGAGTCCCACATCTGGCTCTCTGCTCCGCAGGGAGCCTGTTTCCTCCTCTCTCTCTCTCTCTCTCTGCTTGCCTCTCTGTCCACTTGTGATCTCTCTCTGTCAAATAAATAAAATCTTTAAAAAAAAAAAAAAAAAAAAGAGATTGTGATGAAAATACCAGCCTGGCCAAGCAGGAGCAACCAAGGGGCCTTGGGTGATAAGTGCCATCTTTCTGTTTTTGCCTTATAAACCCCAGTCTGGTTCAGGGGCTTCACCTGCACTTGGCCTCCTGGGGCCATACTTTTCACTTGCCATCTTTGCCTTTCTCATCCAGAAACTAAGGGGAAGGCGGTCAGAAGTGCTCACAAAGTCCTTGGCAGCATTGACATGGTAGTGTAAATGTGTAATAAACCACAAAATAACACTTTGCAGGATGAGTTCTTCAAATCTCTCTCTAAATTTCCCTCTCCAGATCTGAACACGTATCTGCAATGTTTGGTTCTGCTTTCGGTCCTTCGACCTTATGCACATTCTCTTTCCACCTTTTTTTTTTTTTTTTAAAGATTTTATTTATTTATTTGACAGACAGATCACAAGTAGACAGAGAAGTAGGCAGAGGGAGAGGGGGAAGCAGGCTCCCCACTGAGCAGAGAGCCTGATGCAGGGCTCGATCCCAGGACTCTGGGATCATGACCTGAGCCAAAAGCAGAGGCTTTAACCCACTGAGCGTCCCCCCTCTTTCCACTTTTTAAACAAGTTTTCCGTTTGTTGTTCCATCTGGTGTTGGGCCTATTTCGGAAACCTGAAGAAAGCAGAGGCAAAGAAGCCAAGGAAACACACAGGAGACTGCGAGAAATCACCTGTATTCCCAGCCTCCATAGGCAAACCCTGCTCCTTCTAAACCCTGCTAATTCTGTGAACTCTGCTCTTGACATAGTTGAGAAGAAACTGTGTTCAATTTCCTTTCACTTCCATATGTCATCAGTAATCCTTGATGGAAATTGTGTGCAGTGGCTGAATACCATTTCATTACATAACTGAACCTGAATTTACTTCGGCCTTCTCCTGTATAATTAAGGATTTAAAAAAATATATTAAAAATATTGATTCAGTAAATGTACTGTGTATCACTATTGGTCCACATTTAGAATTATTTCCCTAAGAGGGGTTATTAGACTTTTGGGCCAAAATGTAAGGACATTTTTGAAACCTTCATTTATAATTTTGTGTATTTGTATTTCCTGTTTTAAAATTCTTCTTCCTGCTTTCCACGAAGCAGATTTTTATTCATATCATTTCTATGAATTTATTTGAAATTTTTTTTAAACTAACCTAATTCTAAAAGCAGGACAAGGCTGTTGCAGAGAATTCAGAAATATAGACAACCAAAATGATTTAGCTAAAAATCAGCCGTATTCCTTCATATGTAAATAAAATATTGTTACAATTTCGGTGAATATCTTTCCAGATAATATTTTTCTATACTTACATAGATAAATACACTTTTACTAAAGTTGTGATCATACAGGTTGTTTTTTAAATCTTCAAAATGGGTTTTATTTATAAGGTATCTAGTGAAATGCTGGAAAGGAAGCATTTATTATGCCGTTTTACTATCTTAGCTTTATCTGGCAGAGTGTTATGAGAGATCTTCTTCCTTTCCTATCTCAGGTACAAAGTGTTGAGAATAAAAATAATTCCTGTAGAAAGCATATAGAGACTTCTGCTCCCCACGTTAGTCGTGTGGTTCTTAAATGATAATTATTGCTCGCTCTTAATATCTACCTGAGACTAATCAACATGCACCTACAGAACAAATGAAAGGAGTCTCCTTGGAGTAAAGTAATTTTTTATGATCAATAGTCTGTCCTTAGCATAATGTTTATTTTATGCATTTGCAGACTTCTTATCACCTGGATTATAGTTTATAAATATTAGCCTATTGATCTTTGTGCTCTTTCCTTTGCTGGTGAAGTTTCTGATAAAATGTGTTTTTTTTTTTTTTTTTGGTAGGTGAAGGACAGAATGATAAAGTAAATGTCTAGATATCTGATGACTGGACATGGCTGTAGAAAGATTCAGATTTCCAAGGCTCTCTAGTGACATAAATCCCTCCAGCTTTCCTAGGGATCTTACATTCCAGGTTATCTGTACAATCCAACTGATAACATGTTCTCTTTTAGATAAAAATGTAGAGTGCTTATGGTGACGTCACATACTTACTTTACCCAGTGTGGTGGTGGTGACTTCTATATGCTTTGTCAATGATCAAAAATCCCAGGATGAAGATGTACTTGGCTTTATTTCACCAAAGTCTACCGCCATTTATTTTCTCTTTCAAGTTTCAGCAGTAATTTATTAAGAATTTTCCCCTGGAAAAGTGTCTTTTCATTCCTTTGGGAGTTCGTTCCTTAGGCTAATAGGGATCAGATTCCATTAAGGTAATGAAGATCAGTTCTTGGAATGACCAAAATAACATACCCTTGTACCTCCGGGAGAGTGGCTGCTCTCCTCATGGCCTCTGAGCTTCAGGTCCCTAAGGTCTGAACGTTCGTTATCTCTGTCCTCTGGTCTCATGAGCCCCGACGGCCTTTCTTGAGCTACAGCAGGTGTTACGTAGACTCCTTTTTCTCAAAGGTTTGCAGTACAGGTAATTGTCTTTTTTGGGGGTAAGTCCCTGGGATCTCTTGTGGAGTGATTGGTGTCTTTATTTTTACCATGCAAACTGGTGATGATTTTATACCCCCCCCTTTACAAAGATGTTACACATCAGAGGCGACAGTGTACGCACGTGTGGTTTGTAATTTCTGAAGCATCGTGCAAATGATAGCAACAATTGCCATTGGAAACAAGATTTTGACGGCTTTATTTTTAAAAATGTTGTGAATAGAGCTCTTGTCACAAGGTACTAGGAACCATGAAAGTGAGAAGACTGCCCAGCACATATATAAAATACCATATTTAATGAATCAAGCATTTAAAAAGATTTATTTATTTATTTGAGAGAAAGAGAACATGAGCAGGAGGGTCAGAGGGAGAGAGAATCTCAAGCAGATTACACGCCGAGTGCAGAACCCGACGTGGGGCTTGATCTCTCGACCCTGAGATCACGACCTGAGCCAAAACAAAGAGTCAGATGCCCAACCCACGGTGCCATCTAGGCACCCCAATCACATTTAATTTATTATGTGTCAGTTGATGAGCATTTCATTGCCTCCCTCCTCTTGGTTATTAGGAATGATGCTCCGTATGAACGTTTGTATAAAATCTTTGTGTGGACGTGTTTTAATTTCTCTTGGCTGTATACCTAGGAGTGGAATTATTGGATCACGTGGTAACTCCACCTTAAACACTTTGAGAAAATGTCAAGCTTTTTCAATGTTCACATTAAATTTTATTCTCACCCAAACTCTCAGGTTTCTAATTTTTCCACATTTGTTTTTCTGACAGATAGTCATTCTAGTGGGTTTGAAGTGGGCCTTATGGTTTTGATTTGCATTTCCTTGGTGGGTAATGATACTGAGTATTATCCTGGGCTTATTGGTCATTTGTATATCTTCGTTGGAGAAATATGTGTAACCTCGGCCCAATTTTAGTTGGGTTGTTTCTCTTTTTGTCCTGTATGTTTCCTGGATTAAGTCCTTTATCAGGGATATGACTTGCACATTTTTTCTCCCTTTCTGTGAAGTGTCTTTTCACTTTCTGGATTGAGTCTTGTGAAGCATATAGGTTTTTAATTGTAATGATGTCTGTTTTTTCTTTTATTGGGAATGCGTTTGGTGTCATAAAAGAAATCATCCTGAAGATATATACCTATGTTTCTTCCAAGGGTTTCATTGTTTGAGATAGGGCATTTCTAGCCATCTCTTCCTTTTTTTTTTTTTTTTTTAAGAGTTTGCCTTGAGGAAATAATGTTTTGGAGTATAAGTACGGCAGTGAGGAAACTGAGGATTGGGGGGAACCTGGCATAGTCTTTGACCCCTCTATGGTGTGCCCACCTCTGCCGCTTTTCAGAGAGCAAATTCCAGCTCCTCTCCTAGTTCATCTCTCTTCTCTGATGGGCCCTGAATAATAGGAGGTCAGCTTCCAGGACTTTCTTATCTCTTTCTCTAACAGGAGTTGAATGCGTGGGTACTGAATGAATGGACAGAGCTTTTGAGTCACTCAGCTACTATTGTTACCCCGCTGCCTTTTTCTCATAACTGTCGTATCTTTATTGCAAATGCTTTAGGGTAATTTACAAGAAATAACATTGGTTACTGAGAAAATATTATTTACATAGTACAATGGCAGAACATGTGCCATTTGTGTCTATAATCAGGTTTTATTCTTGTACGGTGAAAAAGAAGATGTTGATCACTGTAAATCCCTCCTCCACTTGCGTTATCTTCCATGGTGTTGGCAGCTTCAGTTCCCTCATCATCCCTCCTGGGCAGCTTGTACAGGGTCCAGTTCTAAAATATTCCCCATTAAGGTGGTCCCATAAGAGCAAGTCTACACACTAATTGCCTTTACCACACACATCTTGGTCATCGCATTTTGCATCTAGCTTCTGTGTTTTGGCCATTTTTGACATCTTTTGTAGGGCTTTGAAGGAAGAGAGAGAGTAGCAGAGGTTTGAGCTGTCTTTGTGAATCACCAGCCCTAGTCGGGGGAGGGGGAGGAACTAAAAATTTGTTACCTGTTATCTCATGCCAGATCCTCTCCTGGTGTTTGACATACTTTCTTTGTTCAATCTTCACAATGACCTGGTGAAGTAGATGGTGTGGCCCTTTATTTTCTATCTGAAATAACCTGCCCAGAGTCTCCCAGACAGTAAGAAGTGACCCTAGGCTTCAGGGACAATTCTGTCTCATACCCAAGCCTTTGCTGTTTGGGACTAAACCAGGCGGTATGTCTCTGAAATAAAAGTTTAAGGGAACTCAGAAATGCGGATGAGAAAGTAGTTGTAAGCAAGAGTGGTTGATTTAGCTTCCTGTGTAATAATTTTTAACCTTTTCCCGCTGTGAAAGTACGTGATGGATCTCATACGTACCCCTTCTTCCAGTTTGAGAGCTGTTATGTGGCCTCTCTCCGTCACTCTCAGGGACACATCAGAGTGCAAATGAAAAGCTCCATATTGTTCTCATGGATCTGTTCATGGTATTTGCCAGTATGGGAAACGCACCAGGTGTAAGGTGTGTGGCCAATGTTACAAAACTGGGGAAAGGGTGAGAAACCCTGGTCTTTGTTTTAGGCTGCTCGCCTCGTGCTGCCAGCAGGGGGCAGCATCCTCACATAGTTTCCTATTTACTGGGCACGTAGGAGAGAGGGCAGTACTGTCATCAGGCTCACCCCAAACCTGGTAGCTCTTCACCTCTTATTCTCCAGCCTGACCACCCAACCTTAATTAGGCAAAGTGAATGCAAGCCAGTTTTCAATGTTTTGTTATTGTTGTTGTTGTTGTTGTTTGAGGAAAGAAGGAAATACTCCTTGTATGTTAGCACACACAAGCAGTATTTTGTACTTTATAAGAATGGATGTGTTCTGTATGTGTAGGGTTCTTTCCTCTAAGGAGAGTACCTATTCTCTTTACCACAGCTGCTGTGGTCGATGTATGTCTCATCCACCAGTTATACCTTATTTTCCTAAGGAAACGCAGCAGTGTTGGAAGACATTGTACAGGGTTCTAGCACTTCTGGCAAAGCCCACTGTCCAAAGTGCTGATTTTAGAGCCATCCAACCTGCGTTCAAACCCCAGTGTAGCCACTTACTAGCTGTGGGACAGGGAGGGTTGTAATACATTCCTGTTCTCCTTCATTCAAAGGGGAGGTTTTTGTTTGTTTGTTTGTTTGTTTGTTTTTAAACAGGTAGAACATGGTATTATGCTCTGTGTATAATGGTCTTTGTGTATACCTCCCAGTTCAATTTCATAGAAATTGGCCTCTTCTTTCTGTAAATACGTTTGTGTCTCTGTCAGAAGTCCTGGCTGAGGCAGGGAGATTCAAAAGTAATAAAATCTGAGAGTATAAAATCAGGTGATCTTGGGTAATGTCAAATTATTTAAGCCAGAGAGTGAAATTGGAATGACCTGCCAGGTGCCATCTTATGGAATAGTCCTTGCAAGGGTGGGCGGTGGGTATCCTTTTCTCAGCAGCTCAGCCTAGCTAAGACTAGGCTCTGAGATGGAGCGCTTAAGGCAAGGAATTGACCCCGTTTGAGGTGGGCTCTCTGTGGGCACTGGGCATGTTTACAGCATGCCCGCTAACAGTCGAGGTCTGTTACTTGTTTCCACATTGAATTTGAGCAACATGGGCACCTGAATTATGGATCCTCGGGTCTTTCCTGGGACTCTCATTATTATTTTTACTTTTATTGAGGTGAACTTCACGTAATGAAACTAAGCACTTTAAAATACATAAATCATTTAGTACATTATACAATGGACAGTCGGCCCTTCTATTTGGTTGCAAAAACTCATTCTAGTTTTTAACGTTTTATTTTGATAGAATTCTGAATTTAGGAAAAAGTTACAAGAATGGTACAAGGAACTCCTGCATAATCTTCAACCAGATTCAGTTAAAATGTTTACCTTTTCCCACATTTTCTCATTGCTATGCAGTCTTGTTCTCTCTTTCTCTCTCTCTAGATGCAAGCACACACACACACACACACACACACACATTTACAATGTACTTACCTATGTATATATAATATATGTATTATAGGAATGATATGTATCTCTATTAAATACAGGATACACACCTGTATTATATGTTTGTGTGTATGTGTATATGTGTGTGTAGATACACACACACACACACACACACACACACACAAAACTTATATATGTGTACATTTTCCCCCTTGAGCCATCTGAGAGCATGTTGGAGACATTTCTTTCTCACTAAATACTTTGGTATGTATGTTTGCATACTAATAAGGGTACATAATACAATTACTAAAATCTGAAGATTTAACAATGGTAAATACTTGAATTTCATCGAATAGCTTTCATACCTTCATTTTTTTCTGGTCCAGAACCAACCCACAGTCATATCCAGCATTTAGTTGCTGTCCTCTTTACGCTCCTTTAATCTGGAGCAATTCTGCTTTTCTTTCTGTTCCTTGACCTTGATATTTTTTGAAGAGTACTGGCCAGTCGTTTTGTATATTGTCTTTCAATTTGAATTTGGCTAATACTTTTTGTGATTAGATTCAAGTTCTTAATATATTTTGTATCATCCCCTATGGAAAAATGAGGTCTGACTTCCAAATGCTAGACTTATGAACATCATTTATCATACGACTCTTTCAAAAAACCCGTTGTTGTGTTTAGTTGGCATTTTTTTAACCTTCCATGGTGAAGATGCCCTAACCCTGTGGGCTGCGGTGTTAGAATTAGATTTACCTTCCCTGGGACCACCAGAAGTCTGTCGCCATGTGGATTCCGAAGTCATTAAGCTGGAGGTTTATGGCTTCAAGTCTGGAAGGCAGTGACTGAGAATCATGTTGTGAGCCCTCTGTGTTAAAATCATTGTTCTTTGATATCACGGAGCCAAATGGAGTTTACTGGATGCTCATTCACTTGTCAGATGTTGAATGAGAAAATGACAATTTGCAATGTAAATTGTTAAGATAATTAAGTCAGTCTTCTAGGGCATGGCGAAGAATACTGGAGGCTGCCTGTTGGGCTCCTGCACCCCTGTCTGGGGAGGATGGAGCAGTTCATTTCCCTAGCAGTATGATTTCCCTCTACCAGGCAAAAACATGGTCCTAGCCCGGGAATAAGAAGCAAATCAGCCATGTTGATTTTGATACATGGCTAATTTCTTATGACTACTTTATTATTGTTTGTACAACTACTATTAGAAGCAGACCCAGGGAAGTGATTCTGCCTTTCTATTCTTTTCTCTGCCTTTTATCCAGCCTCTCCCAAATCTTTTGCTTTTTCTTTTCCTATCCTGATGTATTTGATAACTCAGCTTTTCTCAAAAGGATGTTGGCTTTTGTTTTTTAAAGGTGGAAATGAAGAAAAACCAATGCAGATTAAATTTAGATTATTTTTGGGATGCCTGGGTGGCTCAGTCAGTTAAATGTTTGCCTTGGGCTCAGGTCATGATTCCGGGGTCCTGGGATCGAGTCCCGCATCGGGCTCTCTCCTCAGCGGGGAGCCTGCTTCCCCCTCTGCGCCCCATTCTCCTGCTTGTGCATGCTCTCTCTTTCTGAAAAATAAAATAAATCTTTAAAAAAGTAAATTTGGATTATTTTTAAGTTACATAGACAAAATTCCCCTATTCTGTTGCCACAAAGGAAAATTCCCGTGTTGTTGCCTTTAGCTTTTAAACTTTTACTTTTGAAATAATTTTAGATTAGCAGAAGTCTGGCAACTCTAGTACAGGGAGTCACTTAACCCTTCACAGAACTTCCCCCAACGTTAATGCATAACATATACATCAAAACTAAAAATCAATGTTGGTATATTAGATATTAACTGAACTACAGAGTTTATTAGGATTTCACCAGTTTTCCCACTAATGTCCTTTCTCTTTCCCAGGATCCCATGATCCATTTAGATGTTATGTCTTCTAGTCTTTTTATGGTAGCTTCCCAGTTTACATATATAATAAACTTCCTTGTTTATAATGGCCTTGACACTTTTTCCCAAGATCTAGTCAGATATTTTGTAGAATTTTTTCTCAATTCGAGTTTGAGATTTTTCTCATTTTTGATGATTAGCCTGGGCTTATGGCTTTCTGGAAAGAATATGACAGAGGTGAAGTGCCATTCTCCTCACATCATATGGGGTATGCATGTTATCTTTGTCGGTTTTTGAAATGTTCTTATTGTCTTCCTTGGTTTTGCAGTATTAAATATCTTCTTATGGTACTAAAACTATTTTAAAAATGGAATATTGTGGATCAGTTACTGGGTTGTTCGTGCAAAATCCCTAGAACCCTTTATGTTTCCTGTATCACATGGGCAATCTCCAGGAAAGAAAATCACATTAGTGTCTCTCCCTTTTTCTCAAATACTTTCAACTCCACCTGAAAAGCATGGATATATGGCCTTATGATGTGTTCACATTGAGTCGTGGACAAAACATACCAAATCTTGAGATTTCTTTTAAGGTGATTTTTAGTGAACTGGAACTCATGCATGGGAATAAGTCATGCAGGAGGGATAGGAGTGACGGAATGAGTGGGCGGCACGGCTCTGAACGCCCCCCCAGAAGCCAGACTCGGACTCAGACTTTGAGAGAGGGTTGCTTATTTGGCTCGAAGAATCTGCGTTTTTTTTTTTGTTTGTTTGTTTGTTTCTTTTTTCAGAAAGGTGATTTGAATCCTAATATAAACCTCCCCTTTAAATATAAAGAATCACATAGATGTGGCTTTATCTCATGTCCCTTCACTCATGAATTTTCTGGGTCCTAGTTTATAGTGAATGTTAAGCAGGAAGTCTGAGTGAGAAAGGGCCTCACTTTGCAAACGTCGTCAATGCGTGACCGCCGTGAAGTGAAATTTGTCACTCTCAAGCTCCAGTTAGTGGTACACTTTAAAAATCTTTTATCATGATGTCCTCTGGAACATAGAGTGACAGAAATAAAATACACATAACAAACGAAAACAAATAGATACATTTTTAAAATGAAGTTAATCTTCAGAAGGAAGGCCGTCCTTGTTTACTTCCTAAGATTTAATTCTAACTATGGCTCCTAGAACACATTCGGAATTAGTATGGAGAAGCTTGACTTCACTAATTACCTGTGTTTCCAATTGGGAAACCAAAAAAAAAAAAAAAAAAAAAAAAATTTAATTAGCTCTGAAGTTTGAGAACTCTGGAAATAAGCACTATTTCCAAGCCACATCGCTGCACTTTCTCTCACAGATGATGCATATATTTGCTAATATTTCTCGCGTGATGCGTGAATGTGTTTGGCAGCCATCACCACGGAGTTGAGATCCGTGAGCTTTCATAAGTCACATATGTTCAGAAGGTTTTCTGACGGGGCAGAGGTAAGAACATCTCAGATCTCCTGCAGCCCGCAATGTCCCATTAGAACGTGCCGTGTTTAGAAGACTGATTATTGAAGTTTCTGATTGGAAAGGTGATCTTTTTAAATTCTTTGAAGCTCTTAATTTCAGTTCCACTGAGAACTCTTCCTTCTGCGTTCTGTCTCGTTTTTAACATGCGGTGTCTGTTTGCACGAGTGGGTCTCTTTCCCCACTGGAATGTACGTCTGTACTTCTTCCTTATCATTTTTTAAAAAAAGATTTTATTTATTTATTTGGCAGACAGAAATCACAAGCAGGCAGAGAGGCAGGCGGAGAGAGAAGGGGAGGCAGGCTCCCCACTGAGCAGAGAGCCCGATGTGGGGCTCGATCCCAGGACCCTGAGATCATGACCTGAGCCGAAGGCAGAGGCTTTAACCCACTGAGCCACCCAGGTGCCCTTCCTTATCTTTTTTTTTTTTTTTAATTTTTATTTATTTATTTGACAGACCACAAGTAGGCAGAGAGGCAGGCAGAGAGAGAGAGGAGGAAGGAGGCTCCCCACTGAGCAGAGAGCCCGATGCGGGGCTTGATCCTAGGACCCTGAGATCATGACCTGAGCCGAAGGCAGAGGCTTTAACCCACTGAGCCACCCAGGTGTCCCCCTTATCATTTTTAATGGCTGTGCCATATCCTAACTTTCTCATTAAGTTGTGTACTCCACATGGGTCAATGACAGTATTGTGTGACGTAGATTGTATATTTTTCTAATAGCTGTGAGCTGTTTTTGTCTCTTTCCTTCCTAAATTTTCCTTTCCATTTTTGTTTATTGCATGAACACTAGCCCAACAGTAAAAACAAACAAACAAAAAAAACCACAGGAAGAATAAGTTCTGTGTGCTCATTTCAATGGACCGGTTATTTCTGTTCTCTGCCTCTTTCTAGTTTTTTTTTTTTTTTTTAAGATTTTGTTTATTTATTTGACAGACAAGGATCACAAGCAGGCAGAGAGGCAGGCAGAGGGGGTTGGGATGCGGGCTCTCTGCTCAGCAGAGAGCCCGATGCGGGGCTCCATCCCAGGACCCTGAGATCATGACCTGAGCCGAAGGCAGAGGCTTTAACCACTGAGCCACCCAGGCGCCCCTGCCTCTTGCTAGTTTTTGATCCACATGTAAACGCTAACTTCATTGTAGTCCCAAAGCACAGATTTTTTATATTTTACTTGAAGTATAATATCATAAAGGTTTTTTCATATTCTTGTCTTGCCATCATCCTAATGACTATTTATTTCATTGAGTTGACACGTTGCCATGTATTTAGAGATTCTTAGTTGCCGGACATGAACATTGCAGTGTTTTTCTATTTATGAACAGTATTCTATTGTGTATCTTTGTTCTTAAAGTGTTTGTCTTTGCTTTCGAATTACTTCACTGTGCTGGTCACTAACCAAAGTGCTTGAAGATTTTCGTGGCTCTTAGGCTCTGTCAATGCTGTGTTTTGCTTGTGTTTGTTTTTAGCACAATGTCATTTATCAGAAGGCACTTTGTCAATGTCTTGGGAGGAAGTGATGTTAAGGAAGCCTATTTTGGAAGCAGCCTTCTCCTGTGATACTGTCGTTGGGATTCTGAAAGATATCTTTGAGCGAAATAGTGAAAGTAAAGCAGCCACTGAGTCTTGGGAGCTCGTCAAATCAGTGGCTTGTGAGAGGCCATTCTGAAACTCCTTTGTCTAGACCACTGTAATGTATACTGAAATTATTCCTAGTGACTAAAATGATAGAGTCTTAACAATAGTCAAAAACTATTTTAAAAACCTGCTTTGGTCTCCTGTATATCGTTCAAAATATCATTTGAAAGTTTTCTTTTATGTCTTGCCCAAATCTCAATCTGCTGTGGCAAATCATTTTCCAGAATTACCGTCTGACTTGCACTTAAATGTAGCTACATTCTTCTGTGTAGAGAATAGAGGCAAATCCTAAAGTCCTTTGTAGGGTTTTGAGTTGGGCGTGGAGGAGAGTGAACGCAGAGCATCCCTGTAGGGTTAAGAGATGTGTTTGAAGGTGCTCCTGGATACCCCTCCAGGGTGGGGTCCTCTGTCTCAACATCCTTTCAATTTCACTCATCCTAAGGGAAGGACTTACTGTGTGGCCTGGTGATGTGGCAGGTGACCATGTTATCTCATTCTAATCAGACACTCTGAAGATCTGCTGGAAAAAAAATATTTTAAAAATTTATTTATTCTGAAGAGAGAGAGAGAGTGAGCAAGCAAGGGGAGAGGCAGAGGGAGAGAGAGAGAGAATCTCAAGGAGACTTCCCACTGAGAGAGGAGCCCCACAAGGGGCTCTATCTCATGATGCTGAGATCATGACCTGAGCCAAAATCAAGTCAAATGTTCAACTGACTGAGACACCCAGGTGCCCCTTTGCTGAACAAATTTAGAGAGCTGTAGGCAGTCACTAATTTGTATTGGGTGAGATGATTATAATAAATGACAGGTTCCTCTGAAGGCCATACTCAGCATTTGGAAGTGATAACCATTTTATTAATATGTCCATTCTTTTTTTTTTAATATTTTATTTATTTATTTGAGGGAGAATGAGTGAGAGAGAGCATGAGGGAGGAGGAGGTCAGAGGAAGAAGCAGACTCCCCAAGGAGCTGAGAGCCTGATGTGGGACTCGATCCTGGAAGTCCGGGATCATGACCTGAGCCGAAGGCAGTTGCTCAACCAACTGAACCACCCAAGCACCCAATATGTCCATTCTTAATACCTACTTGACCTTTATTTCTTTTTTACTTTCCTCTCTGTCCTTCTTATGTTTCTCCCTCTTTGTTTCTTTTTTGATGTTTCAAATGCTGGGTTTTCTCCCCTCTTTCCATTCTTTTTTTTCCCCTTTCCAACCCTCTTAACTTCTATGCCATCCCTGCCCTGCTATTTCATCTTTAGAACTCCCTTCTTTATTGGTTTCTGCCATTCTTAATTCCTTTCTTGTTCCTTTGGGAAAATAGGCTTTAAATTTTGAGCGTGCTAAGGGAGTGTCATTTCATAGTGAAAAACTGCAGGATTCAGGGACTGCATTTGTGGCTTATTGATAAAGGGAGGCTGCAGGAGCTGGGGCTTGTAGGGGTGATTTAAGGGTGATGGCTCAGTGTCTCAGGTGGACTTGATTAGGTTGCGGGACAGCTGGATTCCATTTCAGCCTGATTGTGACCTCTCCTTGCCACGTAATTAACAGTGGGCCAGCCACAGATCATAAAGTGAGTGCAGTTCAATGAATAATGTCATGTACTGGTGCCTGGAGTCTGTCTTACCCACGGGACGCCATGGTCATGGGGTAGGCCTGGATGTCGAGCCAGGAGTGACATTTAAACTGAATTGCCTGGTGCTGGGTGATGAGAGCTCTGACACACATCCCCAGACAGCTGCTCAGCTCAAACAGTTGATGAGCTCTGAAGTCGCAGGCTGCTGTGTCCAAAAGCCCAGGGATAAACTGACCCTTTTCTCTTTAGGCACAGCATCTGTGTTGGATGTTTAGAAATAATCAGAAGACATTTTAATTTGTTTTCCAGCCAAAGCTTGTGGGGGGTGAAATTTTGATGATTAAACTAGACTTCTAAATAGATTTCCCCTAACCCTGGACACCTTGAACAGAGATTCATGTAGTAAGGTGGGTTGGCCTCCCTTGATGAGTGTTGCAGTGAATTCAGTCCTTTTCATGGCTGTTGTGTTGTATATTGATTAACAGAAAATGAGCTGACTGCCAGACACATTCACAGAAGAAAAGAAGTGGGGGGTTATTCATCAGATAATTATCGTCAGATGTTTATGTCATCATATCTGTTGTATCATCGGCTAATTCACTTACTTGAGATGCATAAAACAGATTGAGATAGAATGGGAAGGGTATAGGGCAGAAGATTCTCTCTCTCTCTCTCTCTCTCTCTCATACACACACACACACACACACACCCATGCCAATCATGGTTTCATTTACTAATTGAGGAATTTGGCAAGGTAGTTCAGACATAGTCAGGCAAAATATGTAAATAGTCTCCCAATAATCATCACTAAGATATTATTCAGAACCCAGGCCAGTTGACTTAAGTTTCACCAGAAGTTGGGCACATATGGCCAAGTGGTCAATTAGTAATTAGAGGAATTCCCGGAATCTGAGGAAGCCGCCATGATTGTGGTTTATCTTCCTCCAGCCTCTTGGAAGCCAACACAGCAGGTGCCATCTGGACTGCACACTGGGGTTTGGGCTGGTGGTCCTGAGAGGAGCCCAAAGGAGAAAGAGGGGACCTTTAAAAGGGAAACACATCTGTTCTCTAAATACATTCTGAGTTTAACAAACTGACATAAAAGAAGACATTGACCTTGGGTTTATGTTTCCTGCCTACCTGTAGAAAGATGGCACCGCAGGGAGGGAGACGAACTCCTGATGGGGGAGGATGGGTGACCAGGGCTGTCCTGCACTCCCTTGTACATTCATTCATTCATTCAATCATCCACTCAGAAACAGCCACACGGGAGGGGAACTATTCGAGCTTTCACAATTTAGCTTCACTGGTTACTTCTGGAAATTTTTATTTAGGTATAATTGACCTGCAGTATCCTATTCATTCCAGGTGTATGTCACAGTGATCTGATATTTCTGTACACTGCAAAAGGATCCCCACAATAAGTCTAGTTACCATCTGTCACCATATCAAGTTGTGACAGTATTACTGACTGTATTCCCTGTGCGCTACCTTATATCCCAATGACGTCTTTATTTTGCAGCTGGAAGTTTGTAACTTCTTAATCCTGTTCACTTATACTGCCTGACCCCTCCCAACTCTGGTAACCAGTGTTTTGTTTCTGTATCTATGGGTCTGTTTCTGTTTTGTTTTTTTAGATTCTACATATGAGTGAAATCATATGGCATTTGTCTTTCTCAGTCTGATTTAATTCACTTAGCGTAGTACCCTCTAGGTTCAGCCATGCTGATGCAAATGACAAGCTCTCATTATTTTTTATGACTGAGTAATATTCCTGTGCATGTGTGTAATATATGTATATTATATAATAATATATACATCACAAGTTTTTAAATCTTTCATCTGTTGATAGACACTTAGGTTGCTTCCGTATCTTGGCTATTGTAAATAATATTACTGTTTACTTTGAAATGAATTCTAAAGGCAATTTTTTCAGTATTCCATTCCATTGCTTCCTTCCATCAAAGAGAACTATCATGAATTGGCCTGTAATCCCTTAGTGATCTCTTTCCTTGGACCCACAGATGGTGACAGGGGGTCCAGAGGTAGGGCACAGGAAGGAAAGGGATGCTGTCCCATGCACCTGTATCTGCCAGGTCTGAGAATAGGGGGATATTACTGTATCACTAGATTGAACTTCAAAAAGTGTATCTCTACAGTTAGAGTTTGCCTTAAATTCTGAATGGTTGCAGATGATGTAATCCTTTGAGATTTGAGTTTTATTAAGGAGATTAAGTTAAGATACAGGAAATGCTATCTCACATTTCATTGGAATGAAAATCAAGTCTTGTGCAAGTTGTTTACTATGACAGAAGGCTGTTGTGGATCTGTTTTGCTCAGTTTTCTCATTGTTGCAGGATCTGTGTTCCTGCTGTGCGGTGGAGAATCCAATCTGCTGGGAGCTTGTGGAGATGAGTAAGGGCCCTCTGCCAGTTGTGGGAAATTTGGGCGCAATGAAGACAGTCAGTGAAAACCTCTGTCTGCTATATCAAGCCTGTGGTACCTAAATGCACACATGGAATCTATTTATTTAGCTCCAGCATTGTACCTAAGATGTCATTTTTCCTTCTCGGCATAGCATGTACAGGCACTGATTTGATGGTAATTGAGTAGTTGACTTGAGTTCTATTTCTGGTGTTGTTGGTGATGTGCCCTCCATCTGAGATGAGTTTTTTTTTGGCTGCTGTAGACTCTAAAATCCCAGTCAAGGCTGTTAGTACCTCCTGATAGCAGACTAGCTCCTCCATTTGCATAAATGTCACACCAAATCTTACCTTTTCTTAACTTAGCTGATAAGTCTCTGAAAAGATAGGGGGAATGATAGACTGGTTTCTGTGTGGTATTTTGGATAGGGGTGTGGGGAGGAAACAAAATGAGCGATGGACTGAAATGTTTCATGTAGCCTTTCTTATGTAAAAAGAAATACTAAGAAAACATTTCCTAGATATTGAGAGTAAATTTCTTTTCGGAAATATCCTGAGTAGCTCAGAAGAGGATTTCAGTATGAAATGACGTCTTTTTTTTTTTTTTTTTTTTTTCTTTTTTATAATGAAAGCACAGACAATTTTCTCTCCACCTTCAACCCTTCACAGAATTTCAAAGGAGAGGAGAAATAGAAATGAAGCTGACAAGAGAAGCCATCTAAAATTAAAACTCTCCATATGGAATTGCTTTTTCTTTTCCTCTAGATATTGTACTCACTCTGAGTCCTAGAGACTCCGTTCCATCTTTGAGAATTTTCTTACAAGATGGTCATCGGAGGCTCTGTTAACTCTCGCTTCTCTCATCATGCACAATCTGTATGTTCTAAGTGGGGAAAATATGTTCTTCTAAATGAGAAGTTTTTATTTTAAGAACATCTTTTCTAACTTTACGTATGTATTGAATAGACAGTAGTACAACATTAAAAAGTTACAGAAGGTAAAAAAAAAAAAATGGTAAAAACTGTTCCTCCCATCCCTTTCCTTCATCCTCCCTTTTCTCTTCTCCAGAGGCAAATGATACTATGCCCACTTTCTTTGTTGATTTTTAGTCTTTGGTTTGGCGACAGTTGTATTTAGGACCTAATGGGGTATAAGTAGTTCTTTATACCAGATTATGGGAACCCATCAATTTCAACGTAGTTGGAGAGAGAGTAAGGCCTGGTTCTGGTAATAAACTAATGGACCATGTTTAGCTACTCACATAAGGTTACCTAGAAATCTCATAGGTAAATCTTCTTGCTGTTCTGTCTACATTTTTGTGCTCATATTTCACTGTCCAAGATACCATTGATTAATAGACACACATTTTATGGACAACTAAAAAAAAAAAGACCTAAGTAGCTGTTACTCAATATTTACATTATTTTAGAATTTTAGAAAATATTCTATTTATTGGAAGAGCCCTAACAGACTAAATGATACACAGGTGATTCAGTTTAAGAAGAATCTGAAAAAAGAATTAAAAGCTATTGATGCTGAGCTCTTAGGACACCCTCCTTCTGCAATTTGACAGAGTTAACACACTTCTGATGTTCACTGGGCTGGAAATGTATTGAAGGAGGCCGGGTTCGCCCCAGCTTCCTGGACTCCCCACAGCCATTTGGTGCTTGGGGTTAAAGACCATTCTAGCGGGGCACCTGGGTGGCTCAGTGGGTTAAGCCTCTGCCTTCGGCTCAGGTCATGATCTCAGGGTCCTGGGATCGAGCCCCGCATCGGGCTCTCTGCTCAGCGGTGAGCCTGCTTCCCTCTCTCTCTGCCTGCCTCTCTGCCTACCTGTGATCTCTCTCTCTCTCTGTCAAATGAATAAAAAAAAAAAAAATAAAGACCATTCTAGCTTTGTCTCAAGGTGTATTCCAGACCCAGAGACCCATTCTGCTCTGGTGATGCTGATGTTTTTAGTATTCACCCACGCCCATGCAAGGAAAATTCCTTAGTGACTGAGGTCTGCTCTAGAGCAATTCAAAGATGCCGTTGATGGGGGCGCCTGGGTGGCTCAGTGGGTGGGGCCTCTGCCTTCGGCTCGGGTCATGATCCCAGAGTCCTGGGATCGAGCCCCGCATTGGACTGTCTGCTCGGAGGGAGCCTGCTTCCTCCTCTCTCTCTGCCTGCCTCTCTGCCTACTTGTGATCTCTGTCAAATAAATAAATAAAATCCAAAAAAATAAAAAAGATGCCGTTGATGGTGAAATTCTATCCAAATTTAGAACTGTTACCATATGATTTTAAAAAAGTGCATCTTAGAATTAATGGAAGATGGTAATAATTTTAACTCTATTAGTTAAAAATAGAATTAATCTATCACATGAAAAGTATCTCTAACTTGTGGACTTTCACAGTGCTTGTAAAGCAGAATCCTAAGTCATAAGCGCTAAGCTTCAAGATTTTGAAATAACTTAGATTCTAAAGTGTGAACCTGCCCTTCCTTAGTATGCTCACAAATAACGATGACATGGTCCTTTTTCAAAATACCTGAGGTGAGTCAGGTATTTTGAAAAAGTTTAAATATTTAAGTGGCAGGTTAAAAAAATCTCCAAACCCATAAGTCAGATTTAAGGATGATCTTTCAATTAAAAAGAGAACAACAAAAAATCCTCTGTTTACAATCCAGCTCGTTGCAAGTCATAGCTGTTTTTTCCTTTCTTTGAAATGTGTAGTGTTATAGTGTATAGGCTACTAAGAAAAGTTATTCAAAACGTGGCAATTAGACAAAAATGTAGAACAGCATAACCTTTCAATGTGATAATGGAGCAGTCAAAATAGTAATAATGATAATAGGCCTGGCCGAGGACTACTTAATCTTCTAGGCGAACATCCTTATATTTGACTTGGTTATTTACTGTGGTTAGAGCCCAGACACCGGGCTGTGTTACACTGATGTGTGGGTGTTTAGCTGGTAGAGCTGTCCAGTAGGAAAGCTTACCCCAAATGCTGAATTGCTCTGTAGCACAGTTTCGTAGTTTCCTGCAAACCTTCCCCCTCAATGCTCTTTGAACCAGCTTTACCATCCTGCTGCTTTCTTCATTATCGAGCTGAGGAAATCTTGACACCTGGTTAGTCTATCTTTATGAGTCCTGTTTTTAATTTTCTGAAAATTTTACTTTGTCAAGATTTAAATCTCGCAGATGAAATAGAGGTATTGCCGGTGACCGTGATGTGTATTTGTAGATGGACAAGTGTGCTCCGTGACTGGTCCACAGGAACCCGAGAGCATGGCGATGCATGTTCACCAGGTACAAAAGTAGGTCGTCGAGGCTGTGCCTGAGTTAGCCTTCATCCAGTGGTTCCGACATGAGTCGCTCACGATGTGAGTGAAATGATTCTATTTGTATGGATGAAAAAGTTTCGGGTGCTGGAACTGGGCTTGTGTAAGGAATTGTGGGATTCCAGCCAGGGCCGGAATTGTAGAGAGAATCGTGAGCGCTTTTCTAGGAGAGGAGCCTTGGGGTCCAAGGGTGCCCACAGAGACAGATGCTGTTGTTCACTCCTTTAGCACCAGGAGGGGGCTTTCTATTTTTTTTTTTTTTAAGGATTTTATTTATTTGACAGACAGAGATCACAAGTAGGCAGAGAGGTAGGCAGAGACAGAGAGAGGAGGAAGCAGGCTCCCTGCTGAGCAGAGAGCCTGATGCAGGGCTCGATCCCAGGACCCTGGGATCATGACCTGAGCTGAAGGCAGAAGCTTTAGCCCTCTGAGCCACCCAGGCGCCCCTTGGAGGGGGCTTTCTACACTCTTCATCCATGCGTATAGTTTCCCTGGAGTTAACACCCTTGTCCTTCAGGGAGTATCAGACGTTAAATTCACTTAGTTCAGGTGCTCCCCCCACAATTATTCTTTGATTATCTCTCTCCTTCCTCCATCAGTCCCATTTTTTACCCTCTCTCCCTTTCCTCTGTCTGCCTCCTCATCCATTAACAGACGTTCCCTGTATGGGGACTGTGTGGGTGATGACATCATGTTTAACCGGATATCTATTTATTTGACTACTTTAGGACTTTCTAGAATGCCTTAGCGGCAGCCTTCACAGTGAATGTCGATCTGTGAAACACACACAAATCAGTGAAGAGAAAATTCCTATGTCTTGTAGCAGTGCCTGGATCCCTTATTTGGTAGCCCTAAGCCGTTTGGAAGTGGCAGCAAACTCCAAGTACAATGCTGCATTACCTTATGTAACTTAGCACCTGGAAGTCAGGTAAAATGTTGCTGAATGTACAAATGAGTGAAAAATGAGAAAAGCTATTGAATATTCCTTGCCAGAAGTCATTATAAATAGAACAAGTCACCATCCAGTGGGAGACTGAACATTTCCGTGCTTGAATGCAGGAAGACGGAGAAGGTCGAATATCCTCTAGGATCTCTGGGGGACTGTTTATTCTTTAGTTAGTTGATGTCTGATCCTGGGGTGGAGAGATGATTCTGCAGCTTCGGGAAGGAGGCCTCGTGAGCACAGTGCTGGGGAGATCCACAAGTAAGTGTGGGCTGAGAGTAGCCCAGGGAATCAGAACCATGTGACCAGGGAGAGAGCTAGGCTTCAAATCAGTGATGGCTGAAGCCTAAAACTCAAGGTCAGTTGATGTCCTGAGGGCAACCAGGCCTAGAATACAGACTAGGATTTCTGAACTTAGAGCTCTCACAGAACTCAGACAGAATATGGTAGAGGACAGGGAAGCCACTCTTGATGGAAAGTGAATAACTCCCAGCTACCATTTCCCCCAGGGCTTACCTGTTGCTAGACACTGTTCAAGGTGCTTTCTGTATGTTATGTCATTGGAGCTTCTCAGCAGGCCTATGAGAGAGGCGATACCTATACTGTCATGGGTGAAGAAGTGGGTTTTAGGAAGGTGACCTTTCTTTTCTAAGAACACCAGCTAACATGGAAGATTGCATGGGAACCAGGGTTAACTCTCCAAGCCTGGGCAGGGCTTGTCTTGCCCTGTGTGGTTGGTTAGTCAGGGTCTTTCCTGACCAAGTCCTGTCAGGCTTGAAGGACTAGAGTCTTTCCCACTCTGAGGAGCCGGGTAAGGCCATTTATAGGCCCCATGAGTATGGTGGGCACAAGACCCAAATAGTCTTTTTCCCAGCACCGGACTCCTGGGGTGGGCTTTTCTGGGATCTTTTGGGGCCAGGGACAGCTAGACTTCCTTTGAGCTCTTCCTTGATTTTTTCCCCCTTCCCACCCCGTACACACAGAGCCTCTGAGGGCGATATACTACCTCTGTGAGCTTTCCAGATGAAAAACGAGCACTTTGTGAATGGGCAGACCCAGCTTGCCCCCTCTGCGTGTTGTCCGCCACGTGAGAAGTCGGCACAACTCCTTCACGTCAGGGTGCTGAAGGAAAAAGAAAATGATCCTTGACTAGAAAATGGGGAATAGGAGAGGAAATATTGCTCTTTTGGAGACAAGAGAGGATTTTATAGAAATACGTTCAGAATGGTTTTATAGAAACTGCCCCTATCCACACTGAGTCTGTTCAAGAAAGGTTCATTTGTGGAGGATTGAAATGTTCTTATTAATATTCCTTATCTAAGAGAAACAGAGGAGTCTACTGAATTTCACGAAAAGGTAATATGAAACCTGATCTCTGAGGGTCGTCTTTAATATTTTCCTTCCTCCTTTGTTGTTGAAAATATATTTCTGTCCTTTACATGCCAGCCTACCGCTGAGGAGAAAGATAGCATAATCAGCATGAAAGTAGTAGCAGAGGAAATACCTATTTGCATTTCTGGCAATAACTACTTTTGATTTTACGTCGTATTATTCTATAATATTTAAGGGGCAAAGTCCTGAAGTTATTAACCTACTTTAGTTTGCTGAGGTCAAATAAGATTAAGAAAATGTAGACTTTCTGCATTTAAATTTTAATTTTGGAATATCTTCATTAGAGAAAAATAATCTGAAAGGCATTCGTGTACATACGCACCACTCAGATTTAACAGTGACTAAACTTTGGCTAAATTTTCTTCAAGCATCTTTATTTTGGAAAGGGGTCTATTAAGAAAACCAGACATCACAGGCTCATTTGACATCCAACCCTGTTCCCGGTCTGTCCCCTCTCCTTGGTTCCATCATAGAGATGTGTATTGTTTCCTTGTGTATTTTTTTGTACTTCAAGAAACTGGTTGTGGAAATTTCAGGTCAAATTTTGTTCACAGATACATTTTGTGATAACATGATCAGTTTAAAGCCATACATATGTTTTTAAAGTTATTTTTCTGGGAGGCATAATTATCAAAGCACCCAGTTATTATAGGAGGTTGACATTTATAAAATAACTACCAAAAAATAAATTAGACTTTCAGGAGTCCTTTCCAGTTTCTCTTGCCCTCAACCCTCTGAGAACCTTTTAGATCCTCCCATGTGTGTGTGGAGGGGGGCTTCTGGACAAGGTTCCTAGAGCACAGGAGGTTCACGAGGACAAGGACAAACAAGAGCTTTTTTTTTTTTTTTTTTTTCTCTCCCCAACATAGTAGTTTTTAATTCCATCTAATCTGTTTGCTAAGGTTAGGGGCAACTTGGTATTCACATGCTATTTACCTAACATTTCCAGTAGTTCTCCTCCTCTTTTGGAGTTTATTGCCTCTCTGGGTTGGTAGTGGTCTCAAATTCTGATTTTTCAGATTCTCATTCTCAGGAATGAGAGAGTCACGGTCACTCTGTCTGAAGATGGGCAGATTTATATGGGTGAAACCAAACCAAAGGATTGCCCGCAGTTCTATTGGCTATGATGAGTGGCACCCAGGAGGGAAGCTGATTTCTCCTTGGTATTGGCTGATTTCATGGCGGAGGGACGTGTGTCACAAGATGTACTTTTAAAAGTTTATTTAAAAAAGTAATTACAGTACTGATTTTCAAACCAGATCTGTGGCACATTCCCTGGTCTTTTTGTCCTCAGCTCTAACTGATTCCCTTTGGAGTTGCTTCCAATTTATTCTCTAGAAAGCATCTCCTTTCAATAACTTTCAGCATCACTGGGGGGTGAGTACATCTATTTGGCTGAATTATTATTAGGTTGAAGCATGTGAAATTCTATTTTTGTAGGTCATAAATGGTTAGATGTCAGCAGTTTCAGTGGTTCAACACAATAGGTTTGGGAAACCCTGAACATTTACACCACGGAGAACTTTCAAGCTGATAGGTTCCATTAAGATCGTATAGTTGGGGGCGCCTGGGTGGCTCAGTGGGTTAAAGCCTCTGCCTTCAGCTCAGGTCAGGATCCCAGGGTTCTGGGATCGAGCCCCACATCAGGGTCTCTGCTCAGCGGGGAGCCTGCTTCACCCCCCCCACCTACTTGTGATCTCTCTCTGTCAAATAAATAAATAAAATCTTAAAAAAAAAAAAAAAAGATCATATAGTTGTCCAACTGACACCATTTATAAGCCATCACCCTGGCACTGGCCCGGGATTGCCCAGTTGTCCCCCCATAGACTGCGAGGTGGGTGCGAACTGTAAGGCTCTAAAAGATGCTGGCTTAAAAGGTTAGGATAAAGGAGTGGAGGTGGGGGGGGTGGTCCCTTTAAGTCCAAAGGATTGTACCCTGGCAGGGTAGGCAGATAGAGCAAACACCCTGAAATGGCCCAAGTTCGTGAGGCCTCAGGATCTGAGTTTGTCCTAGGGCCTGAGAATTTGGATCAGAAAGGACCTGTTCTGGGCTTCTTCCATCTGAATGAAACCCTTCCCATCCCACAGTGTCTGAAATGCTGTCTGTAGGATCCAGCCACACACCTGCCTACACAGGACTCACTTGGCCAGGTGGAGATGAGCCTTTCTGTCCAGTGTGTCCCTCTGGCATAGCGGGATTCCTACTTAGAGGGAAGTCTTCAGCAAAGTGTTCAGAACAGCGTCCTGGATAAGAATTCAAACTGTTTCTCCTGTTCTTCTGCAAAATGACTTCTGTTTTCTTTTGCTAGAACAATGGGCACACCTCTAATCAAATATAAGTAAAAATCAATGCATTTTCTTTAGAGAAAATTAGAAAGGTATGTGGAAAGGTAGGAAAAAAAAAAGTCTCCCACCTTCCCACCACTATAAATAATTGCTATTAATACTTGGGTAGATTTCTCTCCAGTTTTTAAAAGCATTTACATGTTAAGTCTGTATCTTGATATTGCTAACACATATATACTATATGTGATAAAAATATATAGAGTACTCTAGATAAAATATACATTGCCAAGGAACACATGCTCCTATAGAAATTCTACACAGACTGTAACATACGTTTTGTATTTTGTATTGTCTTTTTCACTTATGGTACCTAAGTACTCTATGAACATGATTTTTAAAGGCTGTGTAATATTCTATCAAATGATTTTTTTTTTCCCCCCAATTGTGGGTTACCCATTTCTCTTTTTAGAATACTGCTTAAGAACATGAGATTTGGACTGTTGGGTTCAAATCCCAGCAAAATGTTTGTATGAACACGGCAAGATACTTATACTCACTATACTTCTGTTTCATCATCTTTAAAAGAGACGTAAGAATTCTATTTACTCTGTTGGGGAGAAAAGACCATAGTCTCCAAATTAATTAATTGTTTTATTTATTTATTTATTTATTTACTTATTTATTTTTCATGGTCTCCAAATTTAAAAGCCAGACTTTGCCATTTACAAGAGCTACATTGAAGGAAGGAAGGAGGAGAACACTTACCAGCCACAGTGCAGGTTCCTAACATACCAAATTGCAAGCAGGCTTCTATACCTGAATGTATTAAAGGCCTTCCACAAGGTTTGCCTTTAGGAGGGAGGGAAGAAGGGGCCCAAAGACGCTAGGGTGGGGCATGGAGTCGGGAGCTAAAGCTCCTGCAAACATTCTGTTCAATGTAACAGAATTTGTCCTTGGGAATCTTTAAAATAATCACAATATTTATACAGCAGAGTGAGGCACTGAACATTTACAAAGGGGTCACGGTGTTGTCCAGGGAACAAAATATTAGCATTTATTTGTTAGTTGAGCTTTTTAACTTCTATGAAGGAGGGACTGATTTTTTTTTTTTTAACTCAAAGGGTCACCGTGAGGACAGAATGCATAGAATCAGGGAAGGCAAAGCTCTTTTTGCAAAGGGCCAGGTAGTAAATATTTCAGGCTTTGCAGACCATATGCCAAAGCAGCCACAGAATATATAAATAAATGAGCATGGCTGTGTTCCAATAAAGCTTGCTTTATGCATTGAAGTGTGAATTTCATGTAATTTTCACATGTCACAGATTATTATTCCTCTTTTGATTAAAAAAAAAAGATTTAAAAATGTAAAACTTTCCTTTCAACACACAACTGTGCAAAAGTAAATGGTGGACCCAGTCTGGCCTCTGGGCTGTGGGAACCTGAGGCTCAAATAGCCCTTGGCACCCTTTAAGTGCGGGGTGCACTGGCTCCCACCATCAGCGCCGTTCCCACCGTCACCATCTCTGCCATAGGGCCATGCACCGCCAGGTCTGGAGGAGGCCAGGGTGGCCACACGTAGGCCCCTGCCTCCCTTTGACCTCCTGGGAATCTGTCTGTAGCAGCTGCAGCTTCTTCAGCTCTTGGCTTCATCATGGCAAAGCACTCCCTTCCGAAGGAACTTGGAGAGCTGTGCTGAGTCTGAGGTCTGGGCCTCCTGACCGATGAGCTAGGCGTGCTCTGGAGCCAAGGGGGCCCGCGCACTGTGTCCTCTGGCCGACCTTCACCCTGTGCTCCTGCTGGGCATGAGTGACGAAGAGAGACGGAGACACCTGCTGTGCATGGCTGCGGCTAGTTCACGTCCTGTTCCAAGTGACAGGGGAGGGGAGACAAGGGGCTTCTGAACAAGGTGGTAGAAACCTGAGCTGGAAGTGGAGGGAAGAACCAGCAGCAAGTCACGAGCAGGAACCATGGTGCTTGGATTATGCAGAATCCCGAGTGTGCTCAGCGCCGTAGAAAAATTGCAGATATCTTTATAAACCTTGACAGCATTATTTCATTATTCATGAAGGCTTTTTTTTTTAAACCATAACCAGCTTCATTTTAAAGGAAATTTATTCTCAAGGCATTCTTTTTTTTAATTGAGTTTTTATGGTAATTCTTTGTGTTGACTGTTGAATCAACATTCCAAATAAACTACTCACATTTATCCTTTTATTCAGGAAGGCTCAACTCTGCCTGTTCAGGTTAATGAAGTGAGAGGAAACCCAGATTTTTCTGAATTGTGTACATGGCAATTGCATGCCCTTTTTGGACCTCTTAAGAGTAATTTTTAAAAAGGACATTATTTTTTAACTAAGGAAATTTGCCTTAAATCCAGAATTTTTGATGTGATCGTCCACTGTGTGCGCAGATGGAGTTATTTATGAATGTGTGTGTGTGTGTGTGCGTGTGTGTGTGCGTGTGTGTACATGTGTGTTTCAAAGCGTTATTGTGAAGACTTCTGATAACTCCTGAGATGGAAGGTTTTTGAAGGTGATTACTGTTTATTTATTTACTTATTCATTACTTAAAATGCCTCTTAAAAAAGTTTTTTTTTGGGCGCCTGGGTGGCTCAGTGGGTTAAAGCCTCTGCCTTCAGCTCAGGTCATGATCCCAGGGTCCTGGGATCGAGGCCCGCATTGGGCTCTCTGCTCCGCGGGGAGCCTGCTTCCTCCCCTCTCTCTCTGCCTGCCTCTCTGCCTACCTGTGATCTCTGTCTGTTAAATAAATAAATAAAATCTTTAAAAAAAATTTTTTTTTAAGTTCTAGTATAGTGAACATACAGTGTTATATTAGTTTCAGGTATATAATATAGTAATTCAAATACAGTTTTGTGTTAAATTCATCCTGGATGAAACTGATCATGTCAGGCCCCATGTGCCTTGTGCAGGAGAGGATGAGAGGAAGAATGAACCAGAGGCTGTGAGGCATTGAGAGGTCATGGCTCCAATCCTCTGCTCTTTCATTATTTCCATGGCCCTACTGCATATCCAATCCTTGTCTCAGTATTTTTCTTTCTTTCTTTTTTTTTTTTTTAAGATTTTATTTATTTATTTAAGAGAGAGAGCAGGTGAGCATGAGCTGGTGGGGGTGTGGAGCTGCAGAGGGAGAGGGAGAAGCAGACTCCCCAGACTTCCTGCTGAGCAGGGATCCTGAGGCAATGTGGGGTTCTATCCCAAGACCAGAGCCCAAGGCAAATGCTAACTGACTGAGCCACCCAGTCACCCCCTGTCTCAGGATTTCTAAGGACAGGAACTTCTCAGCTAATTCTATTTTCTTTTAGCTGCACGGAATAATATTCATCCTTCAGATGCCTCAAGACAATATGAGTAGTTCAGCCCACGATGCCCATCCCAGCTCCAAAACCAAACCACACAACCCTTTCTTTTCTCCCTGGGCCAAATAACCAAATTAGTTCCCCCCCCCCCCCCAACTTTTCTGTTACGCCTTCTGTTCAGACATTTCTGCCTCTTTCTGGCCACCCTTGTGTGCATGATTTCCTGTGTGTCAGGAGCTGGCTTGCTGTGTGTGCTGGGACTGTGCACTGTGTCCAGATGGGGCCTGACTTGGGACCAGTCAGTGGAACCTCCTTTGTTCCTCTTGCTGTGTTCCTCTTAATAAAACCCAGCATGTCAGAGGCTTCTGACTGCCACATGAACACGATTCTTCTTGGATTTGCTGTCAACTGTGACTCCTAGTTCCTGATACTGTCCATGGTCTGGAACTGTCCTGGGTTTTGAAACAGTTCCAGGGCGGGGGTCCCTTTAGTGACGGTAGGTGGTTGCAGATGGTTGTAGAGCTCAGTTAAGCCAGAGGTGTTATCCAAATGATGAGTATAGACTTGCCAAACCAGGGGAAGCAGCCAGGTTGAAGGGCAGGAGGCAGCAGATGGGGGAAGAGAATGACAGAGACCAGCAAATGAATTAGAGAGGCCAGGCGAGGAAGAGAGCAGTTGCCACTGAAAGGGAGGTACGGTGGGCAACCGAGGTGGTTGAGAATCTAGTGTCTTCTACCCTTAGCATCTTACTGGGTGTTTCTTTCCTGCAGATCTTTTGTGTTTTTACCTAAAAGAATCAAATTTTAATGATGAGGAGCTGGGCTCTGATGAATTATTCATAAGCCAGATTTCCCTCATTCCCTAGATGTGTGCTTGAATTTTTAAAAAAAATTTTTATGGGACTTTACATTTTTCTGATTAAACTTCTTGCTAATGGGGCCCATCTTCCTACTCTCCAAAGACCTTTTGAACCTAAATAGGAAAAAAAAAAAAAGCTCTAGCATTGAAGTGGTGACTCTGCCATTTACTAGCCATGATCTTGCACGAGTGAGGGGTTCTGACCCTCATCTGTAGGAAGAGATGAATAACATTGATCTCATTCATAATACTCGCTTCCCTGCCTAGTCAGGAAGATTAAATGAAATCCCACATTTGGAGTGCCTGGCACGATGCCCACCAGGACCAGTCCCAGCTGGTCACAGACGTTTTTTTCCTGCTTCTCAGCATATACGCCATCTTGCCCATTTGTAGGGCAGATTTGATAGGGTGCTTTCTCTGTATTCATCCAAACTGTTGATTTTTATTGAATTTAATGGAGAGAGATCAGGGCCAGAATCCAAAGATTTCTGGAAGCTGCTTCTGGGACTCTTTGGAACATTGGTCTGTGTTGGGGATCACAAAGTCGGATGCTATCGAGAGCCTCCTTATATAAATGTGCAAAGTAGCCAGTGACAGAGTGCTGAGGCCTGCATATCCCACCTAGAGCAGGCTGCC
>NW_019154100.1:35277538-35426768 GCF_002288905.1 Enhydra lutris kenyoni | reverse complement strand
TCTTTCTTTCTTTCTTTCTTTCTTTCTTTCTTTCTTTCTTTCTTTCTTTCTTTTTAGTAACAGATGATTATCACCGTGGTTTTACGGTTTGTACATATTTAGTTAAACATCAATTGCATGAGATTTTGACATTTCTTTTTGACACAATTCTTTTCTTTTTTCATTTCAAGTCCCAACCTAGACCCTGTAGAAATCTGACCCTAATTCAAACAGTTCTTTTTTTAAAATTTTTATTTTATTTAAATTCAGGTAATTAACATTTGGTTTATTATTAGTTTCAGAGGTAGAGTTCAGTGATTCAGCATTTGTGTATAACGCTCAGTGCTCATGACATCAGATGCTTTCCTTAATGCCTGTCACCTAATTACCTCCCCCAGCAACCCTCAGTTTGTTTCCTATAGTTAAGAGTCTCTAATGGTTTGTCTCCCTTTCTAATTTCATCTTGTTTTATTTTTTCCTCCCTTCCCCTATGATCCTCTGTTTTGTTTCTTAAATTCTACATATGAGTGAAATCCTATGATAATTGTCTTTCTCTGACTGACTTACTTCGCTTAACGTAGTACCTTCTAGTTCCACCCACATCATTGCATATGATAAGATTTCATTTTTTGGATGGCTGAGTAATATTCCATTGTGTGTATACACCTAATCTTCTTTATCCATTCATCTGTTGACGGATGTCCGATAGAGCAGGCATTTCAATTAAGAGTTACTGCATAACCAAACCCTTGTACAGGGAATCAAGGTTCCAACTCCATTGGCTGGTGATGTAAGTCCCTAACACACTCTCTCATTGGGTTACTGTGGCATTAGAGCAGTGGTTCTCAGAGTATGGCCCAGCAACCATCAGCAGCACCTGGGAACTTATATGAATGCACATTCTCAGGCCTCCAGATCTACTGAATCAGAACCAGAGTGGGGAAGGGGCAATGATCTGTTGGAACAGAGCCTCTAGGAGATTCTGATCACTCTCGAGATTTAGGAACATGTTCTCAACTGTGGCTAGACATTGGATCATCTGGGGAGCTTTAAAAGTCCAGTTGCTTGGTTCCCACCCACAGTTTCTCATTGAACAGATTTGGGGTACAGCCTGGACCTCAGGATTTTTTCAAAGCTCCCCAGGGGATTTTCAGGTGCATCCAAGGTTGATAACTGCACTTCAAAGGAGCCTGTTGAAATGCCCACGTAGTCCTTTCTCCTGGGTGAGAGGTGAGGAGTGGGAGGTATGTGTAGTTTGACAGAGCTCCCAAGTGGTCTATTGTACCAACTGAACACTGCCCCCACTTGGAGAACCTGACCTTAAACCACCAGCCTCATGAAATATACTTGAGAGGGCTTTCCGTGGACTGAATATTCACTCAATGTGATTTGTTTTAAAGGTTGCTTTTAATGCTATATTTGTGCAGCAAATGTAGACACTCGTATAGCACAATATTAACTCCTAAATTCTCAAAGGCTTTCCCCACAATATGCCATCTGGCAAGCATTATTGTAATCATCTCTTTATTAACCACACTAATGAAGGACTAGCATGGCATTGGTAATTGAAAAACACAGATCATTTAAAAATCATTCAGGCTAGTGCTGGCCCTGCTTTCCTAACCAGGAAGCATTCAGGAGTAGAAAATATTGACTGATTCCTACTTTCCCTGAGGAGTGTAGTAGAGGTATTAATACATCTTATTTTAGTTGGAAATTTGAGCAATAGAAGAAGTGAGAGGGTTCTAAATTAAAATTACTTTTTTTTTTCTGTATCAAGGAGTCTGTTTTTTCGATGAGAAGCCCAAAGCAGACAAACAGTGAATATATTTAAAATGCATTTGTACATTGGAACCAGTGGATTCACAGTGTGCTTTAGCAGAAGTGGCATGGGATTTGAGGAAGCAGTGGGTCTGGATCCTAGATCTTATTCTGCTATTGCTTGTGTTATTTGAAATGAGCCTTTCAGCCACCAGTGGGGCTCCAAGTATGGTCCCTATCCAGCAGCATCAACATCACTTGGGAATTAGTTGGAGATTCAGAGTCTCAGAGCCATTACAACCTTTCTGAATCAGAGACTATGGGGTGAGACCAGGACATGGTGTTTTAACAAGTGCTCTGGGAGATTTAAATGGCTGCTCTGGTTTGAGCATCATCACTCTCTACCAGTGTACTCTTTTCTCATCTATTAAGTAAGGCTGCCAGCCTAGCTAATATCTGAAGGCCATTCCAGCTGTCCAGTTGGCGTGGTGTATGGCCTGGAAAAGGTTGTAAGTGTTCTCCATCTCAGGCCTTGAATCTTTCCTTGGATGTGTGATTGAAGTAACTCAGCTAAAAAGCTAGCATGTGGGCAACAGAAGAGAAACAGTTCTCTGGGAACTCTATACCCAAACACTCCCCAGAATGTTCAGTATAAAATAAACTGTACTTTCTTCAATGGCTTGGTACCATTTTTCCCAAAGTGATAAAGCTCGATGCTTTGGAAGGGGAGGCAGACTCTAACCCCTTCTCTGGGGGCCCAGAGCTGTCTGATGTGATTCACGGAGTGGCGCTTCTACGGGTACTAACAAATGGCATCTCAGAAGGATGTGCAGGGGTACACAGGCTTTGCAGTAAAACAAGGGAAAATTTCAAGCTATTTATCAAAGCTCTTGCAGCTTCCATTTCAAGACAGGTGGAAAAAAGTAACATGGAACAAGAAAAGAAAATAAATCTGTATCCAGAGCATCTCATAAATAAGAAAAGAGTAGGGAAGCTGTTGGCCTTGCTGGATTCTCAGAGTATTTTTGTCACAGTAAAGAAAGCTTTCAAATGTTTTGGCATGTAATTCGTATACTTTTTTTCATTATCAAAATCTGCGGTTGTAAAATCATTTCACTGGCTATTAAAATCAAAAGAGAAAAAGGGAACAGGCATTTCAAGGAGAGGGAGACTGGGAAAACGGTACCTGAATTTAAAAGAGAAGGAGAGGGAGAGAGCAAGAGAGCACATAGTTCCCCCACAAATACAAAATAATTTTTTTTTCATCTAAAAAGCAGTGATGCTTTATAATTTAAGACAAGTCATAGGAAATCAAAGACCATTTTCTAATTGGCTTCTGTTCAGTGAGAGCCTGTTTGTTAGAGACAATAGGGCATGGTTTAATGAACACGAGAGTGCCTTGGGTCTGTTATGTCTGGGAGATGGAGAAATTACAGCTTTTATTAAAAGGGATGGATTGCAGGCCCACGTTGACGGAGCAGATGACGTTGGTTGAGCAGAACCGCAGCTGACGAGGGCCTGCCTTGGTCATCTTTGGGAAATTCCCAGCAGTGTCCAGGTGACCAATGAACTCAGAACTAAAATCCTGGTCAAAAGCCCGAGCTCTGAGTTCAGATTCGGGCTCTGCCTCATCCTGACTCTGACACCCAGCTACCAGCTCGGTTCCTTGTCTTTTGGAGCAAGATAATAACAGAACCTACATAGTGGGAGTTTTATGAGGATTAAGCGTTGGCTTATGCAAGGCACTTTATAAAATGCCTGACGAGGAGCAGGCCTTATTGTATCGGGACTATTTGCCAAAGAGCTGTCTGTCTCTTTAAAAGAATCCTAAAAATAAATCAAGTGATTTCCTAACCGTGAGACCTCCTTGAGAGCAGCAGCGCCCTATTTGATACCCTCCATGTGTGCCCAAGGAGGGGGATGACTGATAAGAGGCTCCGCGTGGATCCCAGGAGCCCAGTGGGCACAAGACAGATGACTCTTGAGCCGTGGGGACCTGCTGCCTGGCCAGCTTCCTTGACAGAACTCTGCGGGGTTATTCGAACTGGATTCGGAGGAACTAATTTTTGTCATTTGATTTCCTTTTGGTGTGTCTATTTTGGGAATGGACTCAGGCCAGTGCTAGAAATAGGTCTGAAGTAAATGTCATGTTTTTCTCGCTTACATCTGGTACACTCTCCTTTGTTGGCTGGGCTGTGTTCGTAGCAGCTAATATTGATTAGCCTGGATTTTTCTCAAATACACTTTTCTCAGGCTATGTGAAGTCTGCGTGCTAGCAGTACCAAAATAAATGCATTTGACTTATAAGCCGAGGGTAGGGAACAAAGTAGGAACAAAAGCATGCTGAGACATATTGTCCAAACAAGCCATTGCCTGCTCTGCCAAATCCAAGCTGGGAGGCCCCAGGCGAGCTTCTTGTCTCATCCGAGTGGCAGTTTCCCATCCATAAAAGCAGGGACAATAGCAATAATGTCCAGTGCCTCGTTATTATTAGAGAATGTGTGTAAAGCACCAGCTCGTGCCGGCCCTCAGGAAGTCCTCAGCAAATACCAACTTGTAAAATGTGACTTTAAAATGTTAAAATGTAGCATATCAAAGACAAAATAATAAATTTAGGTATAATGTAGGAATTCCACTCTTTTCTTCTAAAGAACTAAAGCTGTCCTGAAACCTTTCTTTACAAGTTAACTTTTTAGACAGAATCTCTGGTCATTTATTTCCAGCCTTTTGATCCCCTTGTTCTTGAATACAAGCCTGACCCTCTTACTCCAGTGAGTATCAGATGAAGGCTGAACCCCACTACATTTGATCTGCCCAGTGATTTTCATTTTTGTTATAATTAGATTTATTTTAGGAGATATATCTTTCTTATCCTAACTTGGGTTAGGAAAAAGATCTTGCCAACATCTTTTTTTTTTTTTTAAAGATCTTATTTATTTATTGGAGAGAGAGAGAGAGAGCACAAGCATGGGGAGCATTAGGCAGAGGGAGCAGCAGGCTCCCTGCTGAGCAGGGAGCCCTATAGAGCGCCTGATCCCAGGACCCCAGGGTCATGACTGGAGCCAAAGGCAGACGCTTAACTGACTGAGCCACCCAGGTGCCCCAAATCTTTCCAACATCTTAAATTAATCAGAACAAAATGCTAAAATAAAATATTGAAGTCACTGCACTGACCCAACTTGATATAGAGAGATGGACAGAGAAGCTCTCAAAACTGAAATGGGCCAGTAGTCCTATAATTTTAGATGTCCTTTATTATCTCATAATTTCTTTTTCAAAGCAGAATGGAAAAGACAGTTTAAGTACTCTTCAATAATGTAGAAAAGTGTCAGTTGTTTGAACCTTGAACAAGTGAACAAGAAGGCCTCCCTGTACTTGAATTAGAAAAAATTGCAGCAAACCCAAATTTCCCTGGTAAATCAGAGATTCAGCCTTTTTATTAAGACATATTCAGGAACAAAACAAAAATAACGTAGTTGCATACAAATTACCTGGGTTATGAGGCAAAAGCAGTTTTCTTTATTATCTATCTCTTTAACGTTTCTTTTTCATCTCTTTAACAGAAAAAAAAAAGACTTTCCTTAAATCATTTACCATTTAGATTTGAATTTTCGGGACAGATCTTGGTGATCATTTTTAATGATTAATGGTGGAGAGTGGTTCGCAGCTCTGAGCAGCCATCTTGCGGTTTTAATGAATGATCTTGAACATATGGAGAATTTGCTGGGCTTGTTTGTAGCTATTATTTTGTCTCTGTGGCTCTCGGCCCTGTGTGTAGTGAACCCAGAGCCAGAACACTGCCTGGCAGCAGGCTGATGTCAGGACCGTGTAGACTCCTGAATTGTATCAATTGTCTGCCTCGCAGGCCTGCAGATGGTGTAAGCCTGGACAGGTCATGAAGTCCATGGGCGGGTCCGGCTGTACTTAGCCCCGCCCCATGAGGATGAGGAAGTTAAAGTGCAGAAGGATGAATGCCAGAGATGTGGCCTCATCCCAGGTCTTCCACCCCAAATGCTGTTGGTTCTACCAACCGCACAGATCCCTGAAGGGCAGTTTTTACATTATTTTCTTTTCCCCACAGGGCCCTATGTCCATGAATAATCCTATATTTCACTCTTCAGCTGAGTTTCCTAACCCTGGATAGGAAATCTGCACCTGTAGAAAGAAGCCCCCACCCCAGAAGGTTCACATGAAGAGAGAAAATCATGCTCCTTGATTATTTGGAGCTGGAGAGAGAATGAACCTGATCAAACATTTTGTTTTCCTCACAGAATCATGTCAACCCCGCCATGGACTTCACCCAGACGCCTCCTGGGATGTTAGCCCTGGACAACATGCTGTACTTCGCCAAGCACCACCAGGATGCCTACATCCGGGTAAGCATGAAGTGTCTCGAAGCTGGTGTATGTTTCCTACTGAATTTGAATTTCTAACTTGCAGATATGGAGGGATTACTCTGAGATGAGTGGCTCCAGAGTTGTGACTTTCCCCATTCTGTAAAATAAATGTCAAAATTAAATCAAGAGGGACACTTGAAATCAAGATTTTTGACTTAAATTTTCTCATGTGATGACATTAAAAAAAAACACAACAGATACCAGAAAATGTCTTATCTATAGTTGAATAGTGGATTATGACAAAAACTCTCAGACATAAATAGCAAGGAAGGAGGATGAACTATCCACCCCAAACCTGAACAATCCCAGCATTAGTGGAGACCCCTGAGGCTCATTCCACTTGGTAGAAAAGAGACCGAGGGTTCTCTCTGGTTCTCCTTCTGTTCAGTCCAATGCCAGAGACATGATAAGATAAAACACAAAGAGAAAAATGGGAGAGATGGGGAGGAAAGAGAAATGCCTTTTCTCATAATTTGTAGCAAACTAGTGAAACTCCCACTCTGGAGAGAGAGACAGACTCCTTTGTGGGCGGGGCAGAAGGAAACCAGAAGGAAGGTGCCCCCTGCTGAGTGGGCAAGATAGGTGTGGGAAGGACCAAGTGTGAACTCCCAGGAGCCTAGGGATGGTGACATAGGGCTGCTCCACTGGACGCCCTGGATTTGTGCTGACTCCTACCTTGTCTTCAAGGAGAGGGGCCCAGATTCAGTCGGGTTGAGGTATATCATCCAAGATTGAAATGGAGGAGGATATGAATAAATGCACAAGGGAATTGTGAGTGGTTGAAATGACTAGCCCTCAGCTTAGAAAATACTTGATGAATGAATTGCCTAATGCAGCAAGAGTAAGGCTCAGACTAGAAGATGAGTCTATTACACTGACGTTCTCTGTTAGATCCCCCTTGGCGGCACTGGCTTTCTGGAGACCGGGATTCAAGACCTGGCACCATCGTGGTCTAGTGATATAAATGTGAGCAGTCCCTTTTGTCTAGGCTAAAGTTTCCTCTCCAAACAAGGAAGCAGTACTTCCCTAGGAGGCATTTGGAAATGTGTGGGTAGGTTTTGTTGTCGCCATGCCAGTGGGGTACTGCTGGCCAAAGCCTAGAATTATGGGACACTCTGCACATGAAAGATTGTTCTACCCAGCAGTGGCCCCTTGAAAAAAGCCATGCCAGATTTCTGAGTTCCCTGTAGGCACTATATTTTAACTTTATGTGTTTTTCTATATATGCGGTTTGACAAGCTTTGATTTATACTGAAATGTTATTTATAATTTGATTATGTAAAGGATTTTATGCATTCCTGCAGACAGTTGGGGATCAGGTGCTTGGTCAGAAATGCAGTCTTTCATAAGAAAATTATTTTTTCATGAGAGTTTAATTTGGCTTATATGCACGTATATTTATTGCACAGATTTTTTTTTTCTAGGAATATAATCTGCTCTCACAGCAAGTAAATTAATATTGTTGAGATACCTTATCATATATAGCCTTGGATGGTTGAGTGTGAAAAGAAGAAGCCAAATAGAAATTGAATTTAGCACTGATTAATGTTTGTGGATGAAGGTTTCTAAAATTAGAGCTTATTGATGCTGAATATATTGTTAATTGCATAAGAAGCATATGTCTCATGAAAAGTAATTTAACATTTGGAACCCATTTTCCTCAGTGCATTCTCTAAACTGTCATAAGTAAATTAATACATGGCCACCTGAAAGAGCTTGACATCTGATAGAAACTTAAAAAAAAAAGTATTTGTAGGGACAACTGGGTGGCTCAGTTGGTTAAGCTGCTGCCTTCCGCTCAGGTCATGAGCCCAGGGTCCTGGGATTGAGTCCCACATTGGGTTCCTTGCTCAGCAGGGAGCCTGCTTCTCTCTCTGACTCTGCCTGCTTGTGCTCTCTCTCTCTCTCTCAGAAATAAATAAAATCTTAAAAAAAAAACTATTTGTAAAGAAAAATGTGGCCCTTTTTGTCCACCTGCCGTTTTCTTTTTTATTATTTTTTTTCACATGCCCTTTTCTTTGCTATTAGATAGTATCTATATGTAAGCCTATCTATATCTCTGCATCTATAACTGAAATGTCTGTTATTTTCTCAAAAGTGTCAGTTTCCTGATATTTTCTGTGTCCCATCTGACTTTAGGGCATTAACTCCTGGATGGAAAGCCAAAGCTATTTTACATGAACAATTGGGGTTAGGGGACCACATATAAAGTCTGAGGCCTTCTGCAAGGAAGTTTTGGGATGACTCTGGAAACAGTTATCCCAGTAATAGTGAAATAGTACAGACGGTGGAAACCGTCACCTCAGACAGCTAATTAAATTTTGAACTATGAGCTGAGTGGTCTCTTCTGAAACGTAAAGTTGGGTTCCTTTTTAGAATAAATTTACATTGATGAAATTTGCTTTGTTTTTGACCAGATAAATTTCCTGCCTGAATGTATTCATTACTTTTATCTTTCATTCAATAAATGCTTATTCTGTACCTGAATATGGTCTCACCTGTCACTTTGCCAGTCACAGTACAGTTGAGATCTTTAAAAGGAATTGTAACACACACATACACACTTGCACACAGGCACACACACAGATATTTCCTCTTCGCCCCGACACCCTCTTCCAGCTATCCTCTTCCTTCAAACACTGTGTATTTGTACTTTTCCGAATTGTCTTCTTGCCCTATGTTCATTAATCTGCCACTCACTTTTCAATACCCCGTACCAAGGCTTCCACTCATCACTTTCCAGAAGCTGTTCTCCTGCCAAATGGAGAACAGCACCCCGCCCACCCCCCCACTCCCCACCTTTGTCTCAACTGCCTTTCCATTGACACTGGATACTATTTGCCACTGACCAGTTTTTTTGTTTGTTTTTTTGTTTTTTGGTTTTTTTTTTTGTTTTGCCTGAAGCCAGTCCTATCTGTCTTGGTTCTCTTTTTGTCCATTTCTCTTAGTCTCCCTGGGGGCTTTCTCTCCTTCTGCCTGTCCTTCTAATGCACACCATTCCAAGGACTCCACTGTAGACCTTGTCTCTTCTCAGTGCCTCAGGCTGCACATGTTTTCTGAGTCACTATCAGATGCCCAGCAGGGAGCTAGGTGATGGCGATTCCCCAAGGATGAAGTCACTCGTGAGTCCTGTCCTTGAGGAGTTTACTGTCTGAAGATGGAAAGGAGGGGTGAAGAGATAAATACCAGGCACTTTCCAAGCCACTTGGAATGTATTTTGATTGGGTGGTGGTGGCGCAGGGAAGACACTGGGGACACAAGGGAGAGTCAGGTCTGGAAAATTTCCTGGGGGAAGTGGCATCTACAGTAAGACCTACTGGATAATGCTAGACAATCAGGTGAAGGGACGGGGACGTGGGAGAGTAATCCAGGTGGAGGGAGACATGCAAACAAGTGTATAAAGGTGTGTGCCTTTTTTAGGGAACCAAAAATAGTATAGTGTGGCCAAAACAGGGAGTGCTGAATATGATCTTGGCTTGAGGCAGATGTGGGCTGGTTCATTAGGGACCCTAGAGGACCTGTGAAGCTGTTTGTTTGGACTTTGACCTCAAGGCATTGAAGAATTTTGGAAGTGTTTTAAGTAAAGATGATGGGAGTTAATTTTAGAAAAATCACTTTCCTGCCAGAAAACAAATGTGAAAAATCAAGATGAGACAAAAATAAAAATTGGGGAACTTAAGGAGAAATGGAACTAAGGTAGTGTTTAGGGCTGGGGAGAAGCAGTTTGAGTGAATTATCTTGGAACTGAAATAAACTGGGCTCTCTCTGAGGAAGAGGGAGACGACTGGCTTGAGTGAATACAAGGATGGTCATGTCATTAATGAGACAAAGTGTGTGTCTGTGAGGGGCTAGTCATTTGGCGACATCCATAGCCTTATATGCACGTGGGACATCTGTCCAGTGGATGTACATGTCTAGTAGGCAGTGAGATGTGAGCAGCAGAGTTCAAACCCAGGTAAACCCCACATTCCATAAATTCTATGTCCTTAACCTTCATCATTACCTTTAATCTGTTCATGTAGATTATTGCCGTTTTGTCTTACTGGCCTCCCTGCTGAAGTCTAGTATCTTCCTAGCCACCTTCCATGCCAGCTTCTAGGATGATCTAAACAGAGTTCAGAACCTTTTGGGAACTACCCCTGGCCCATAAGCCTCCCTCTTGTGGTACCTGGCATATCGTAGATTTTAATAATTTCTTGTTAATTGATTAGAGACTTTCTTTAGTTTTTATTTAAATGGCCTCTTGCCAAGGATTAATTCCTATCATTTTTCCTTTTAACAACTACATAAAGGTATATATTTTTTGCAACATGAGTTTATTAACCAGCAGCCTTTTCTTATGTGTTATTTAAATGTACTCTATAACTGGGTAGTAATGAAAGCACTGGATGTAATTGAATTACCCCACACATGGACAGGCCCAGAACACAAGGAAGAATTGCAAATCTGAGCATCCCACTATGCCTGGAGTAAAATCTGGAGGCATAGCATGATTTGAGACTTCTGGGTCTTATTTACTCTGGGCATAATTGCTTTCATTTTTTCTGGAAATGCTTCACTCCCCAGTTCTCCCCACCAAAGCTCTCTCTGTGAGAGGTGGAGGGTGGCACTTGGCTCGTTCCCTTGAGCCTGCTGTCATTATTTCACAGGCAGGATAATGGTACAGAGCTGAGTGTGTTACGTGTTTTGTTTTTGTTTGCTTTTTTTGTTTTGCTCTTTTTCCCCCTCCCCGGAGTGGCAACTCTTTAATACGTTGGAAAAAAGAAGATTAGCGACTCCACTGGAAATAAAACCTTTGGACTAATAACGTGTATTCTTATTGTATTTAATTATTCATTGGGAGCTGCTGAAAAACCCGAAATGACTTGGTTTTACATTTGGTTCAAGAGTCATGCTGGCTGTTGTGGAAGTCAGGATTGAGCCACAAAGCAGAAAGTAATAACGTGGAAATCTCTGGTCTCCAAAAGGCACGGTAGCCAGGTCTGAGGAAGAAGTAGGATCATAAAAATACTTAAGACATGTTCCAACTAAAAAAAAGAGTGGCTTCAGGATGCAGTTCAGTCTTTATGGTCCCATTTGTCATCCCATGTTTGAGCTGAGAAAATGTGTACCTAGAGGAGGTTGGGTAGTATATGAGACATGTTGCATAAGTTAGCTCAGACTTGAAGAAAATCCTTGAGAGAAGCACTGTCATCACCATTTTGTAGACTCAGTAACTGGGATCTAGAGAGGTGTGGAGAGTTCCATTAGGTCAAATAGCTAGTAGACAAGCAGAACCTGAACTTAGGTCTTTGGCCTTCCAATCTTAGCCTCCTTCCAGTCAGTCTCCAGCTTCCTGTCTCTGGGCTTGGAGTGTGGTGAACATAATAGTGCTGTTCTTGAAATGGAGGGAAAGAGGACAGAATCCAAGACACATGATTAGAAGACATGGAGAATTGATGATGCCATCAAGGAAGTGTTGGTATTTACTCACCGTCTTCCTAAATCTAGCATAATCAGGAAGTCATTCCTAAAAGTAAGAGAGGTGGTCCCTTCTCTTTCCATTTAACTACAGACTTTGTAAACTGTGTCACATTGTCTTTATTAAATTGTAAATCCTCTGAAAACCTAGGCTGCCTTTTTCCTCTATGTTACCATATTACCGAATATGTGCCTGAGACTCAAATGATGTTATTTAAAGGAATAAATGAGCCTGGCAAAGGTATCATTGCAGAGCTTTCCAGATTTCCGATGTGGTTGTTAAGTTTCAGACTAGTGACATGAGAAGTGACATTTGGAAGATGAGGGGAGCTTCAGAACCTATTGTCAGTCATCTGTCTCCCCCTTGGCATTGCAGCCAGACAGAAGCGTGCTGTGCATTAATCCCAGGCCCTAAAGACGTCAGATAAGCTATTTCAATGTGCAACAATCAAAGCCAAATGCATGCAAATGAGATATTTCTGTTATTGCTTACATCTTTTTCCGTGGAAAAAAAATTCACACAGAAAAGGAAAACAGCCCATCTTCTTAGATGCTCAAAAGCATCTAACTAAAGGAAGAGAAATTCCTTTAACATGCACATTTATTCATTCACTGACCCATTCAGGAAATATTATCAAACACCTCCCATCTGCCAGGCTGGTGCCACGCACAGTGGATATGGTGTTCAACAAGAAGAGCGGGGTCTAGTTGGTAAATAGCAGAAATTAGAACAGCAGGCAAAAGAAGAGAGTAGAGCTCGTTTTATCGTGGTTTTTTTTTTTTTGTTTTTTTTTTTTTCCTTGTTTGTTTTTCTCCGCCTTAGGTTTTTTCTTGTTTCCTTCTGGATTTTTAGATGTGACCTATCCTGGGCAAATCTACCAAGTCACAAAACCTTTACTTGATAGTTCTTTGCCGTTTCCCACAATATTTTGAGCAGGTAAATGTTTCACCATTTTATAAATTATCATACTGTTTAACTCTGTCGAATCACTTAGGACTCACTTTCTTTTTTTTTTTTTTTTTTTTTAAGAATTTTTTTATTTATTTGACAGAGAGAGAGATCACAAGCAGGCAGGGAGGCAGGCAGAGAGAGGAGGAAGCAGGCTCTCCGCAGAGCAGAGAGCCCGATGCGGGGCTCGATCCCAGGACGCTGGGATCATGACGCGAGCCGAAGGCAGAGGCCTTAACCCACTGAGCCACCCAGGCGCCCCTAGGACTCACTTTCTTAACCAGTGACCTAATTTTAAGGAATGGCACTACTTCTTAGAGAAATATTCTGGTGTTGGGTCAATGGGGACTAGAATAAACCTGACCCCTCTTGTATGTTTTCTTTGGTGTAATATTTGTCATAAATAAAATGTTTTCTTAATGAAGCTGTTACGTAACTTATACAGAATTTCTGAAATCTTGAGGTTTCTAGTAACAAAATTAGGAGTAAACACTGGAAACTACTTGTTTTTCACGCAGCCTGCAATTTTTGCCTCCTAATTTATGATGAACATTTCATCTAATTGGAATATTTTTGCACCCTGGGTGACGATGCTAGACGTTAATGGATTTCCCAAGTCGGGTAAAATAGAACTCCCTTTAAAAATAAGATGAATTATAATGGTTTCATGTAGCTGTGAGCCAGGGCACATGTATGTTTCAAATGTTAGGCCAAATCAGAACAGAAATACTTATAATACATGAAGTAAATTCGATTATGGGAAAAGATGGCTATTTGTACCTAAGAACTGTTTTCTTAAGCTTCTTCCACTATTTTTATCCATTTCACTTTTTTTTAACAGATGAAAAATTTAAAGTGTGTTTACACTATTTCAGAACCTTTAAATGGATTCTTCCTTCTCATGATGCATACATAGTAAACAATACTTCTAAAAAATAGTTGGGAGAAATACTGGCTTAGACCCTAACTCACCACTGAGATTTGGAGGCCTAGGTCTGGAGGCAGCACTGAAAGGAAAATGCTCTGAGATGACCTAGGATGCGAAAAGCTACCATCTTTTAAGCCTTTGCCTCATTTTTTCTTTTCTTTTCTTTTTTTTTTTTTTTAAAGATTTTATTTATTTATTTGACAGAGAGAGATCACAAGTAGGCAGAGAGGCAGGCAGAGAGAGAGGAAGGGAAGCAGGCTCCCTGCTGAGCAGAGAGCCCGATGCGGGACTCGATCCCAGGACCCTGAGATCATGACCTGAGCCAAAGGCAGCGGCCTAACCCACTGAGCCACCCAGGCGCCACCCTTTGCCTCATTTTGACTGCTTAACACACATTATTTGTAACCTTCCATGCAGTGCTCCCAGGGATGGGAAGAGAAGGTGACCCTTGTACCCTCTTCTTTCAGTACACAGATCTCTGTTTGTTGAGGCCTGCCTCAAGTTCAAAGCCGTTTTGGGGAAACTCTTTTTGATTTCTCTCTCCTGTGTCCGAGGGCATAAACATACTTGTCAGAGCAAACACAGAGCTTGCCATGAGATAACCACTATGCTAAGCACATATATTAATCTTTCACAGCACCCCTATGACATCAGAAGTGTTGTTATTTCTATTTTACAGATGAGGAAACTTCACACAGAGAAGTTAGGTGGCTTGCCCAGGGTCACACAGCTGAGGAAGAGCCAGAAATTAATTTAAAGCCAAGTACTCTGCTTCCAGTGGCTTTTAGGGGTTTGTAGATTCATATGGGACGGGGGTGGGGGGTGGGACGCAGCTGCAGTTCAAATGAGTCCGTGGTTGGGTCTGTTTAGTATTTTTAAAGGGAAGAGAATTTGAATTGCCTGTAGGCAGGGCATGCATCCCCTCTTCCAATTTCCATGAGCCCCAGAACTCTCTACTCTAGTCTGTCTGGCTGCTTCATGCATTCTTGTTACCTGCCTTGTATCTGAGGGACTTGAGTTAGCAATCACCGGTGCCAGTGGTCTACAGCGACCTGTGTGAAGTTCTGGATACATTATCAGCATGCAGTAGGTGCTCAAGCCATTTTCTTTGCCTTTTCCCTTTCCTCATCCATAAAGTTGTGCTTGACTAATGCCTCATCTCTCTCTCACTAAGAATAAAGCATCTAAATTTCAGCCTCCTGAGGGCAGACAAAAGGAATAGGCAGGCTTCTCAAATTCTCCGGTTGTAAACTTTAAGGAAGAAATGTCATCAGATCTTATTATAAGTACACTGGACCGGTGTTCTTGGGGCTCCAAGCATGGTCAGCCTTCCACACTCTATGTCAGACCATGCAATGGGTCCCTTGCTGCCCACTAGCTGGCATTTCAAGGAGGCAGGAACCAAGGATCCTACATGCGCTAAGGCAGGGTGCTGATGGAGGCTGTGCTGAGTCTTTAAAATAAATCAAGGAACTTTTAACATTTCGAGGGGGAAATTGGCAGTTTCCCAAGTGGCATAATTACAGGACAGTGTGTAATGTGTAATTAAACTTAACTATGAAGCAAATAATTGGAATAAAGCTTGGTGGCACATCATTTTTTGTTCTCACAGTGCTGACAGATCCTCCCCTCCCCTTGTCCCTGAAATGGCTTTAGTGGCAATTGCTCCTAATTTTTTTTTTTAAATGAAATTATATGTTGCCAGTTAAACACACAGTTTCGTGTAAAGGAGCCTTTTTTATTTGAACGACGTTTTCCTTCTAGGTGATCTGGAGCACAGAATCAATTTGGAATAACAAGGACCCCAAGGCATAGCCTTGCTGGGACTTTAAAATGACTCTTTTTCTATTAATTCATTTACATACTTTATTCTTTGCTTTTATTTTTATTCTTTCTTTGACCAAGGTCCACAGCCCGGAGGCTTGTTTTTATGTAGCTTTTTCATGTTACAAAAATAGCGGCATTAATTTCATTGATTGTGAATAACCAAGCTGTTACTGCCAGTCAGGACCCCCTGAGAGTGTGAATATATGTGATTAGATTTACTAATTGCACTGGAAGGCATAATTTCTGACTTCCAAAGTCAGTGATTTGAATGGGATGCTTCAGGCCTTGGGATGAGATCATTGTTCAATATGGGCTTGCTTTTGTCTTTGAAGACCCATTATCTGAGCAGAGGCAGGCAGGTTCCACATACATGATCTGCTGGACATAACAGTGTACACGCTCTGTGTTCACACCACCTGAGTTCTTTTGGTACTGGATTTAGTTTCTGGAATCTGAAGCAGGACTAAAACATGATAACTACCTGTTTCCTTCTCCTTGGCTACCAGCCCAGGCTGGGTATTAGGTTCAGAATATTTTTTTCCATTGTGTTATGTTAGTCACCATACAGTACATCATTAGTTTTTTTTTTTTTTTTTTTTTTACATCATTAGTTTTTGATGCAGTGTTCCAAGGTTCATTGTTTACATATAATACCCAGTGCTCCATGCAATCTATGCTCTCCTTAATACCCACCACCAGACTCACCCATCTCCCTAATCCCCTCCCCTCTAAAACCCTCAGTTTGTTTCTCAGAGTCCACAGTTTCTCATGGTTCACCTCCCCCTCTGATTTCCTCCCCTTCACTTTTCTTTTCCTTCTCCTAATGTCCTCCATGTTATTCCTTATGTTCCACAAGTAAGTGAAACCATATGATAATTGACTTTCTCTGCTTGACTTAGTTCACTCTGCATACTCTCCTCCAGTCCCATCCATGTTGATGCAAAAGTTGTGTATTCATCCTTTCTGATGGCTGTGTAATATTCCATTGTATATATGGACCACATCTTCTTTATTCATTCATCTGTTGAAGGACGTCACAGCTCTTTCCATAGTTTAGCTATTGTGGACATTGCTGCTATGAACATTGGTGTGCATGTGGCCCTTCTTTTTACTACATCTGTATCTTTCGGGTAAATACCCAGTAGTGCAATTGCAGGGTCATATATTTGAAGGGTTTTGTTTATTGTTTGTTTGTTTATTTTAAAATGCAGTAGGACTTTAAAACACAGTGATGGATTGCTTGAGAAAAAAATGAAGCTACATAAAACCAAGCTACATAATGAACTCTGTGTAGTGGACACACTGTAAACCTAAGCCCAGTGTGAATTATAAGGATAGAAACTACAGATGTCCTCCCTAGAGGACCGGTGAAGCCCTGAGCTGAGAGTCACTGTCCTGAGGTCTGTTAGACTTTGTAATACCTTCCCATTCTTTCTCCAAACTGGGCATCTCTCAGTCCACATTGTCCATTTGAATATCTGACTATGCTGAACAAATAAATATTTATTGAGTACTTGCTCTGTGACCAGCTGCCTCCTTTCTGCTGCATTGATCAATAATTTGATCCTCTTCTTTGATTATACATTTTCTACCTTCAGTAGAGCCCAGTAGCTGCCATGCTAGAGATTTGCTGTTGTTTCTTCCCTTTTTGCTCTCATTGCTGCACCACGTGACAGTGCGGAAGTTCCAGGAGCTGCAGATCACTTCTGCATGTTTTTTAAGGAGGAAAGTTTTCTGGGAATCCTCTCTCTTTTGTGTGCTTAGAGTTGGAAGGTGTTATAGACCTCATTGGCTTTCCAGTTATTTTTAAATAATAGACTTTATTTTTTAGAGAAGTTTTAAGTATATAGAAAGATTGAGCAGAGATACGGAAGGTTCCCATACATCCTCCTGCCATGCTGCCACGCACAGTTTTCCCTATCATGAACACCTTGCGTGAGTCTTGTACACTTAGTTACATTTGATAAGCCAATATCCTGCAACCTTGCTATCATTGCTCATTACTTCCAGGAGTTATTTGTTGAGTCTTTGGAATTTTCTAGATAGATAATCATGTCATCTCTGTACAGTTTTATTTCTTCCTCTCCAGTCTGTATACTTTTCAAGCCTTTATCTTATTGCATTACCTAGGACTTTCAGTAACATATTGAGGAGTGGTAAGAAGGAACATCTTGCCTTGATCCTGATCTTAGGGGGAAAGACTTAAGTTTCCCAGCATTAAGTATGATGTTAGTTACCTGTAGATTGTTTTATAGATGTTTTTATTAAATTCATGAAGTTCCCTATCAGTATTATTTTGCTAGGACTGCTGTAACAAAGGAAAATGGACTGGGTGGCTCAAACAACAGAAATATATCCCTTCACATTTCTGGAGGCCAGAAGTCTGAGATCAAGGTGTCAGCAGGACTGATTTCTTCTAAGATCTCTCTCTTTGGTTTGTAGATGTTTGTCTTCTCCCTGTGATCTCATGTGGTCTTCTTTCTGTCTGTGTCTGTGCCCTGTGGAAGGACAGAAGTCATATTGGATTAGGACCTACTGTAATGACCTCATTTTGATTTAATTACCTCTATAATTAACCTGTCTCCAAATAAAGTCACATTCTGAGGCACTAGGAATTAGGACTTCAGTCAATAAATTTATCCCAATTCATTAGCCCAATTGAGCCCATAACACCATCTATTCCTAATTTGCTGAGAGTTTTTATCATGACCGGACATTGGATTTTGTTAAATGCTTTTTCTATGTGCATTAATATTCTTGTATGATTTTTCTTCCTTTACTCTGATGAATTACATTAATTGATTTTTGAATGTTGAACCAGTCCTGCATATTTGGAATAAATCCCATTTGATTATAGTGTATAATTTTGGGTTCTATTTGATAATATTTTGTTGAGCATTTTGCATCTGTGTTCATGAGAGCTGTTTGTGTGTAGTTTTCCTTTCTTGTAATGTCTTTGATTTTGGATTAGAGTAATGCTGACCTCATAGAACAAATTAGGAAGTGTTCCTCTGCCTCTGTTTTCTGGAAGAGATTGTAGAGAATTGACATCATTTCTTCTTTAAATGTTTGGTAGAATTCACCAATAAAACCATCTGGGCATGGTGCTTTCCATTTTAAATGGTTACTAATTATTGATTCAGTTCCTTTAATTGATACAGGCCTATCCAGATTATCTATGTCTCCTGTATTTTGAGGAATTGGGCTTCTTCATCTATGTTATCAGATTTGTGGGCATAGAGTTGTTATAATATTACCTTATTACCTTTTATTATCATTGGGTCTGTAGTGATGGCTCCTCTTTCATTTTCAACGTTGGTAATTTATCTTCTCCCGTTTTTTCTTGGTTAGCCTTGCTAGAATTTTATCATTTTTTTAAAGATTTTTTTTAAATTTATTGACAGAGAGAGAAATCACTAGTAGGCAGAAGTAGGCAGAGAGGTAGGCAGATAGAGAGGGAGAAGCAGGCTCCCTGCTGAGCAGAGAGCCCAATGTGGGGCTCAATCCCAGGACCCTGGGATCATGACCTGAGCCGAAGGCAAAGGCTCAACCCATTGAGCCACCCAGGCGCCCCAGAATTTTATCATTTTAATTGATCTTTATCACTTTAATTGATCTTATTATTTAATTGATCTTTTGGCTTCACTGATTTTTTTGTGTTGGATTTCCAGTTTTCTGTTTCATTGATTTTGGCACTTATTCTTATTACTACTGTCTTCCACTTACTGCAGATTTAATTTGTTCTTTTCTGGTTTCCTAAAGTGGAAGCTTAGATTATGGATTTTACATCTTTCTTCTTTTATAATATATGCATCAAATGCTGTAATTTTCCCTGTAAGCATTGCCTTTGCTGTATCCCACACATTTCTAAAAACTCTATTTTCATTTTCATTTAGTTCAAAATATTTTCAAAAACTATTTAGGCTTTTTCTTTAAGCCTTGTGTTATTTAGATGTGTGTTGTTCAAACTCCAAATATTTTGGGATTTCCCAACTACCTTTGGGGTATTGATTTCTAGTTTAATTCTATTGCCCAAGAGCATACTTTCTGTGATTTCTATTTTTTCTGTTAAGATATGTCTTATAGCCTGGAATATGGTTTATCTTGTAAATGTTCTATGTGTGTCTAAGAAGAATGTGTATTTGACTGTTGTTGGATGATGTATCCTATGCACATCAATTAGATCGAGTTGATTCATGGTACTATTCATTTCAACTGTGTACTTAATGATTATCTGCCTGCTGGATCTATAAATTACCAAAATATAGGTATTCAAGTCTCTAAGCATAAAAGCAGATTTGCCTCTATTTCCTCACATTTTTATCAGTTTTTGCCCAACATAATTCAGTGTTCCATGGTTAGGTGCATGTATTTAAAAATTATTGTCCTTTTGAACAATTGAACCCTTTGTCATTATCTAATGTGTCTCTTTTCCCCTGGCAATTTTCCTTGCTCTGAAGTTTTGCTCAGAAAGTCTGAGCTAGTCATTTTGTTCTGATTCATGTTACCAAGTAGGGGGTGCTCTAGTCAGATGGGGGTCACCAGATTGGGGGTGATCCATTTGGGTGGGGGCCAGCAGGGTAGTTGGTGAAAGAATTCACCCAAGGCAGAACAACAGAGTTTATTGAACATACCACAAAGAAGCAGCAGGCAGGACAGCAAAGGAAAAATTGTCTGTGACAAGGCAGTGGTGAGGGACCACAGTTAAAGGGCAGAGTGAGGAGGTACAAAAAAAGTATGGAATTTTCCCTTTTTTGGTAATCTTAGGAACTGTGCCTGGTTTTAGTGGGCAGTTAGGAATTGTGACTATTTCAAGGAGGGTCACTTAATAAGTTTGTTTGCATTGCCTCTTTGTATTCAGCTTGGTGGTTGCTCTGGGCCCTTTTACCTTACCCAGGTTTCCATTGCTCAAGCTTATTGCCTAAAAGTGGCCTCTACACCAAGATATATCTCTTTCCATCTCTCTACTTTTATAATCTGTGTATCTTTATATGTGGAGTGGATTTTCTGTGGACAGTGTGTAATTGGGCCTTGATTTTCTGACAGCCTCTGTTTTTTAATTGATATATTTAGGCCATTCACATTTAAAGCAATTGTTGACATAATTGGATCAATATCTACCATATTTGTTTCTGTTATCTATTTGTTGTCCTTTTCCTTTGTGTGTATGTATTTCTTTTCTTTTGTTTTTCACTCTTATTTCTACCCTCTCTGGTTTTAATTGAGCATTTTCTGATTCCATTTCTCTCTTTCCTTGGTATAGCATTCATACTTCTATTAACAGTTTTTAGTTGCTGCCCTAGAGTTTGCAGTATACATTTACAACTAATCTAAGTTCGAAATAATGTTATACCACTTCACAGGTAGTGCATGTGCTTTATAAGAGATTATTCCCAATTCCTCCCTCATTCCCCTTATTCAACTCAATTATCTAGAGACAATAATCACTCAATACATTATTGGTATTATTATTTTGAACAAACTGTTACCTGTTAGATCAATTAAAAATTTAAGAATATTTTGTTTTGCCTTCCTTTATTTCTTCTCTAAAACCCTTTCTTTCCATTTGAAGATCCATATTTCTGACCTATATCATTTTCTTTCTTTGTGAAAATTTTCTTTTAATATTTCTTGTAAGACAGGTCTATTGGTGACAAGTTCTCTATGTTTTTGTTTGTCTGACAAAGTCTTTATTTCTCTTTTATCTTTCAAGGAAAAATTTTTTGGACCCAGAATTCTATGCTTTTTTTTTAATTCAAAAATTTTAAATATTTCACTCATTCTCTTCCTAATCATATGACTTCTGAAGAAAAGTCTGATCTAATTCTTATCCTTGTTACTCTTTTGGTAAGGTGTTTTCTCTCTACCTCTTGTTTCTTTCAAGGTTTTCTTTGTCTTTGATTTCCTGCAGTTTGCACATAATATGCCTAGGTGTAGATTTTTTGGTATCTATACTGCTTGTTGTTCTCTGAGTTTCCTGGATCTGTGCTTTGGTGTCTTTAAGTAATTTTGTAGAATGCTTAGCCATGTTTACATCAAATATTTCTTCTGTTACTTTCCCTGCTTCTCCTTCTCGTATTCTCATCACATGTGTGTTACAACTTTTGTAATTGGTCACAATTCTTGGATATTGTTATTTTTTTTTTCAATTCTTTTTTTTTTTTAAAGCCACTGAACCATGCTGATTAAGTTAAGAGTTTTTGCTGAAGAGGTAGGCAGAAGACAGATTGTGAAAGATGTTGCATGCTTTGCTAAATAGAGCATTTCTGCATTTGTAAATGCAGAATAGAGCAATAAACGCTAAATAGAGCTTTCTGCATTTATATACTTTACATATTGCCCTTCTGTGTGAGTATTTCCTTTAGATACAAGGTGTACTTCTAAAACTGCTATACTTCTAAAACTGCTATAGACAATGGCAATGGCAGGAATTTTGAGCTAGAGAGTGATGTGGTCTGATTTGCCTTTAAGAAAGATCAAACCAATAGTGTGGAGAATGAATTGGTGGTATCTGTAACTAGAAACAAGTCATTGCAATGGTCCAAATGAGAGATGAAGAGATTGATGTAGAAGAAGATAGCCGGAATGGGTTTGGGATACAAAATTCCTTTTTCTTTTCAGCTTGGGAATTTGTATTGTCTTATGTTTAACTCACTGATTCTTTCCTCATCCCTGACCAATATACTAATGAGCCCAACAAAGACATTCTTTATTTCTTTTACAGTGTTTTTCATTTCTAGCATTTTCTTTTGATTATTTCTTAGTGTTTCCATATCTTGCTTACCTTGCCCACCTGTTCTTGCCTATTGTCTACTTTTTCTGTTAGAGCTATTAGCATATTAATCATGGTTATTTTTAGTTCCTGATCTGAGAAGCCCCAAATCTCCACCATATCTGATTCTGACTCAAATGTTTTCTTTGTCTCTTCAGAGAGTTTTTTTGCCTTTTAACATTTCTTTAAATTTTTTGTTGACAGCTGGACATAACGTATTTGGTAACATGAATCAAGGTAAATAAGCCTTTAATGTGAGATTTTGTTTATCTAGGTAGGAATTATCCTGAATTCAGGGTTTGTTGTAGCTGTGGTATCAGAGGCTGAAATTTGTGGTGTCAGAGGCTGGTACGCTTGCTTTTCTCTCTCCTGTTGTCTGTGTGTTTCCCTAGAGACTCCTTCAAAAATAGGGTCTGAGGCTTGTAGTTTTTTACCTGTGATTTCCTGTTATTATAGAGGATCCCTGTTGATGTGATGGTAAAGTGTAAGGAGAAGGAAAGTGTCATATAGTCCTGTGATTAGATTTCTTTGTCTTTTTAACGAGCCTGTGCCCTTGTGCTGTGGCCTTCACATGTCCTTCTCAGTTCCCTTCTCCTCTTTCAGATGAGAGAAGAGGGCTGAACATGGCTGTAACCATGTTGGTTAGGTTCTGGTGACATCTAGATAGTTTAGACTCTGGTAAAATAGTTTCCCTTGAGCGCAGGCCACTGTTAAAGAGAATGGAATGCTCTGGGCTTAGTCCAAAATGATTACTTATACCCTCCCCCTGATTGAAATAAGAGAGGATTTTTCTCTGATCTTCATCTTGAGAACATGGCAGTGCTCCTGGAGGTATAACTCATGAATGTGTGCAAGACTCCCGTAAGGCTGGGCCCTCAGAGGTTTTTGCTCTTAGGGAACATCCTGTGTCTAGCAATGTCAGTTATCTTTTGAGCGTTCTCAGCAGGCTCCGGCATTGGCTTCTGCTCCCAGTAGTTGCAATCCTCCGTGTTTGTCTGTTTTTCCAGTTTTGAGGGTGACAGTTTGCCCAGTGGCCTCAGTTCTCTGACGGAACTAAGAAGAGGTGTTGATTTTCAGTTTTTCACCCTTTTTCTTGTTGGGAGTGTGGGAGTGATAACTTCCAAGCTTTTTACGTGTCAGACAGGGAACCAGAATTCCCTTCGGTTTTTTTAGTAGGAAAAAAACAAAACAAAACATTTGAATTGAAAAATAGCTGGCAATGTTGTTCCATTGCTGGAAATTCCTGTACTCAGTCATTCTTTTACTACAAATATCCTAGGATCTACTTTCTTTGGGGGTTAAACTTGGCTAAATCAACTTAGAACATTATTGTTTAAAAGTTTTATGGCACTGAGTATAGGTTGCCACAAAAGACCCTTCCAGGGACTCTAAAATCCCTGGCTCAGAGGATTACTCTTCATTTCATTAAGACTCAGTTGCCATTAACCTCCATCAACAAATTCTGTTGACTCTGTCTACAAAATATACATACAATCCCATCTCTTTTCCCACCTCTGCTGTCCTTATAATAATCTAATCCATTGGGTCACGTGGGTTGCTTAGCCAGTTAAGCATCTGATTCTTAGTTTCAGCTTAGGTTGTGATCTCAGGATGGTGAGGTTGAGCCCCACGTTGGGCTCCATGCTCAACGGGGAGTCTGCTTCTTTGCCTCTCTCTCTCTCTCTCTCTCTCTCTCTCTCTCTTCTCCCCACTCCATGCATGTGCTCTCTCTCTCTCTCTCTTTCTGTCTCTCAAATAAATAAATCTTTTTAAAAAATAATGTAATTCATTAAATATTTCTCTTATAATATTGTGGTAGTCTCTTAATTGGTTCTTCCTGCTTCCACCCTTGTTCCTCTTGTCAGTTCTCAACACAATAGTCAGAATATTAGGAAACATGAGCAATCTTTCTATCTTTCTAAACTTTTTTCACATCTTGTCACCTCTCTGCTCAAAATCCTCCAGTGGCTCCCATCTCACTCTGTGTAAAATCCAGAGTCACGCCATGACCCCTAAGTCTCCATGATAATCTCCCTCTCCATCTTTATGTGCATCTCTTCCTTGATCATTCCAGCCGCAGGTACCTCCTTTGTATTAGTCTCCTAGAGCTGCCATAGCAAAATACCACAGACTGACTGACTTAAACAATAGAAATTTATTTCCCAGAGTTCTGGAGGCTAGAAGTGTGAGATCAGTGTTGGTTTCTCTTTTTGGCCTCTCTCGGCTTGTAGACGCCTTCCTCCAGGCTGTGTCTTCACGTGGCCACCCTGCTATGCCCTTCCATCCCTCATGTCTCTGCTTCTTCTTACAAGGACACCAGTCGTATTGAATTAGAGCCCCTCCCTAAGGACCTCATTTTAACTTAGTTGCCTCTAAAGTCTTTTATCACCCAGTACAGTCACGTTTAAGATGCTGAGGTTTAGACCCTCAACAAATGAATTCTGGGGAGGACACAGTTCAGTCCACAACATCCTGCTGACTTTGAACATCCAAGGTGTACACCAGCCTCTAGGCATTGTACTTGGTGTTTCCTCTCCTGAGATCCTGCTCCCCAGTTAGTCCTGTCACTTCTTCCTTCATTTCCTTTAGGCTCAGAGTGCCCTTTCTTCACCACCAGATATTAAGTAATGATTTCATCCTTTTGCTCCCTATCTCCACCCGCACCTTTGTTTTCCTCCAAATGTAATACTTGCTTATTATACTCCAAATTTATTTTTGTATTATTTCCTGTTTACCTGTGCTGATATATAAACTCCATGAGGGCAGACACTGTGTGTTGTGCCTCTGCTATGCCCCAGTGTCTAGAGCAGCAGCAGGCATACAGAAGGCCCTCAGCACAAATCAGTTGTGCTCTGGTGTTTTGCCTTCTGGCTGAGATTGCCAGGCACTCCAAGGTAGGAAGCCATGGAAATAGGTTCCCATCTGGAACATGCTATAGCCTTCCTGGCTGTAGACTTTGTCCTTTGTCCATCCTGGAATGGAAACCAAATTCGCAGCTCTACCAGTGTGCCCCCAAATGGCCTTGGCCCAGATATGCTGATGCTTATACTTAGATGAGTCACTGCTGACTTTTGTTTTTAAGTTGTATTCATGTGAGCAGAGTCCAGCTAGTATTAGCAACCTGCCTACCAAATCAGAAGGTGTTTTGTATTAGCGTAATAAAATTTAGGCGGTGATGTTCCCAAATGTCCCACTGTATATGATAAAAATAACTTTTTTCCTTAGGAACTGTGCAATACACCTGGTAGACCCAGGAATGTTTGACATGTCAGGTAATTTTATTTTTACATTGACCTTAATTTTATCAACTTTTTCTCTGCATTGGTAAAACCCAACGTTCCAAGATTTAGTATAAAATCATAAATAATAGACAATATTTTTCTTGCACTTTATAAAGCAATTAAAACACTATTAGTAACAGATATAACAACCCTGACAACTAACTTCTCACTGGCTGGTTTATTAAATTTTATTCTGTGTAAGTGTCCTTAATCCGAGACCCCAGTGTATGTCCTTCATACCTACTTGTACAGTCACAGTTACCAAGATCAAGGAGGCTAGCTTGGCTGACTTTTCAGTTTTTGAATGGTGATGCTCCTGTACCACAGGACATTTGCACTTGTTGTTCCTACTGACTCAGCCCCTCTTTTCTCTAACCCTACCCCCTAACTGGGCTTTCATTCTCTAAGACTTCATCCTTAAGCCTCCTTTTTTTTTTTCCCATTGTGTTTCCTTATTTTTTCCTTTATAGCACTTACTCAATTTGGAATTATATAATCATATGTTTTATTGTTTGATCATTATCATTTTTGTCCTTTGTCCTCATTCCCTAGCACTGGACCATTTAAATTATTTGTTAAATGGATAATTAAAGACTTTATATATTGAATCCCTGACCAGTGTTATTTCCCTCTTTTCCCCTCTGAAGTCCTTCATGGTTATAGTGATATGTATCAGAGGATCAAAACTGAAAACAGATTTGGAAGAAATATGCCTTTCAGTGAGCCGGTGGGATTATCTAAATGGCCATAGTTTCTTAGAACTGATGAGCTACGTGGCATTGAGCCTCACGTAAAGTATTGGTTATAAAAGCCATGAGAATATGTGTATACTGCATGAGTAGACTTGAGTTCTGTATGAGAACATTACTAAGAAGATCAAAGTTTAGTTACTTATTTTGGCAGTGGGGTCAATTCTGCTGATAGCCTGGTGCTTGGGGGCTCTACTCTGTATATGGTAGGAACAAATAAAAGGTAAAATGTATTGAGTAATGAATGTCTACCAGGGGCTGCTATGAATATTTTACATATATTACCTCATTGAATTCTTAGGACTCTAAAGGTTAGACACTTGTCCCATTTTGCAGATGAAGAGACTAAGGCTCAGAGCTGTTAAGTAACTTGTTCATTGTTATAAGTAGCAAAATGCAGACTTGGAATTTGAACCAGACCATTCTGGGGGTAACTTTTTAGTACTTTACATTTTATTCAGTGATATGCTAGTAAATAAGCTTTCAAAAAAAAAAACTGAGCTGGTTTGTCAATTGCTGTGTTATAAATACTCTCACTGTGGCTAATTTCAACCTACCAATGGTTTATGGCTTATACATTTTTAATTAAGTTTTTTAAAGATTTTATTTATTTATTTGAAAGAGAGACAGAGAGAGAGAGAGAGCATAGAGGGAGAGTGAGAGGGAGAAGCAGGCTCCCTGCTGAGCAGAGAACCCGATGTAGGACTCGATCCCAGGACCCTGGGATTATGACTTAAACCAAAGGCAGACGCTTAACCAACTAAGCCACCCAGGTGGCCCCATTGTTTGTAATTTTTTAAAGTGAAACAGTTGCTGGTTAGCTTGTTTTAGCACACCACACATTCAGTCCCTCCAGAGCTTTCCCTTTTACATCCATTATCCCATTTGCTTTTCTCACAATATGATGAACTATATGGAACTCGTGGGGTAACCTCAGTGTCCTGATCCTTTCCGTGGGTGGACGGCATGTCCAGGTCCCATTGCCAATAAGTGATGGAGTTGAATGAGGGGCACTCTCTCTCTTACTGGCATTCCTTCCTCTCCACATGCATGACCTCTCCATAATAAGCATCACCCATAGGGTGGGACATTTGTTACAAATCAGTGAACCTGCATTGACCCATCATAATCACTCAAAGTCCATAGGTTACATTACACTTCACTCTCAGCGTGGCACATTCTGTGAGTGTGGGCAAATGTATAGTGACCTGTATCTATCATTACGGTATTTTATAGAGTATTTTCACTGCCCTGAAAATTCCCTGTGCTCTGCCTGTTCATCCCTCATCACTATGCCTAAGGTCTTTTTTACTGTCTCCAAAGTTTTCCTTTTCTAGAGGATCATGTGATTGGAATTATATGGAATGCAGCCTTTTCAGATTGGGTTTCTTTCACTTAGTGATATGTATTTAAGTTTCTTCCATGTCCTTTCATAGCTTAATAGCTCATTTCTTTTTAGTGCCAAATAATATTCTGTCATCTGAGTTGTACCAGTTTATTTATCTAATCACCTACTGAAGAACATCTTATTTGCTTCCAAGTTTTGGCAGTTATGAATAAAGCTGCATTAAACATCTACATGCAGCTTGATGTGTCCACATTAGTTATCCACTCCTTCAGGTAAATACTAAGAAGTGCTATCACTGGATTAGTATGATAAGAGTATGTTAGTTTTGTAAGCAACCACCCAACAGTCTTCCAAAGCAACCATACCATTTTTGCATTCCTATCAGCAAAGAATGAGAGTTCCTATTTCTCCACATCCTCATCAGCATTTGGTGTTGTCAGTTGCAGATTTGGGTGATAAAATGATTTTAAGGGAATTCGGTCCCATTTAAATGGAGTGTGAAATGACCCAAGCTTCTTGGATGATGATTTATCGATATATTTTAAGTGGCAAAAATACTGAGATCTTTCGATGGAATACTTCCATTTCTAGAAATGTACTTAAAGGAAATAATTTTGTAAATAAACATAAAAAATAATGTTCCACAAGGATGTTAATCATTAGGCTTGGGTAATGTGCAGAGGAGAGCACTTTGGGGTAAAGGGAAGGGTTTGGACACAGGAATGTGAGTGAGCGGGCAGAGCTTGGCACCATGCAAATGCAAAGCCACCATGCCTCTTTTCCTTGATTGTCATAACGTACATTAAGATTTGCGTCTTTTTGGGGCGCCTGGGTGGCTCAGTGGGTTAAAGCCTCTGCCTTCAGCTCGGGTCATGATCCCAGGGTCCTGGGATCGAGCCCCACATCGGGCTCTCTGCTCAGTGGGGAGCCTGCTTCCCTTCCTCTCTCTCTCTGCCTGCCTCTCTGCCTACTTGTGATCTCTGTTGAATAAATTAAAAAAAAAAAAAAGATTTGCGTCTTTTTTTTTTTAAGAGAATAGGAAAAAGTAAGGTCTTTTTTGGATATAACAACTGTGAGATAACTGATCTCTCTAATATTTAAACACTTATACTCTTTATCATGTTGGCTGCTTGGGCACAAGTATAGCCAGCCTCTCTGTCGTGGCCAGGGTATGCCTCATGTGGCATAAGACGGGCCTGATTCATTCCAGAAGGCAGTCTGGGGCTGGTCAAAGTTGCTTCCTGGGAAAACCTCAAGCATCGTTTTGGCTTGCATTACTCTCTTTCCCTCTCCATATCTTCTGAGATTTATGTCAATTTTAAAGTAATTAGGAGAAATCTCATTAATCTTGCTATAAAGGAATACCTTTGAATGTCTTGTTTTCCATTTCTCATGTTCTACCCGAAAACATAAAATTAATGGAGAGGCCAGTCATCAGGCAAGGAAAGTGGAGCTCACACTGAAGGCCTGCTTCCAGGTGGAACAGGGGACTTGGAATCAGAACTGCTCCCTAGAATGCGCAAAGAAGGAAGGCCTACCGGGGGGCATTATCACCTAGGAAACATGAGTGGGTTTCTCTTTCCATACTTCAACGTGGGATGCCAGCCCTGAAGCTCCCTTTGCAGGTTGTCCTTCTTCTGTCCCAACCACCCATGCAGGATTCCCTTGTAACAGGAGGGTAAGGAGCTGAGCCAGCATACCCGTGCAGGGTATGTGCAAAGAGACTTCTTTTGAGATGGAAGCTGGCTCCCTGTCATCTCATAATACATTTTTTCCTGCTGGTTCTCACTCACAGTATTTACAGGAAGCATTTATAGCAAATACTTGCCAAGTGTTTTCCATAAACACAACTAAGGACATTTTTCACACATTCCAACAGCTCTGTAAATGTTTGTTTTCACAATGCACAAAGAAGGTGAGTGTAGTTTCCCTAAGCAGGCCTTTGAAGTGTGGCTTTGGCCCAGTGAGAATTTGTATCTGACTTGGTTCTTCTTGGAGGACAAGTCTCCCTGGGGCCCTTTGGGCACTTGCAGAAGACTCCGTTTCAAGAGGAGTTTTCCTCCACAGTTTGGATTCCTGTGCTCCAGCTGTGGAGAAGATTCTGGGTCCTGTCCATCCCCACAAGGAAGGAAAGTGTGAGGTTGGAGGTTGCTGGGAGCATCACAGAAGTCATTGCTGCTGATAAAGTCCACAGGGAAATAGAATGGGGAGTATGGATGGCAGGGCTTAGAAGGTGATTGTAACTCTGTGAAGATATATGAGGATGTACAGGAAAAAAAAAATTGGGAAAAATCTCCTGTTAAAACCAGGCAAATTAATCCTTGCCATAAAGGACAGAGATGTCCACTGGATCCTTGGTGAGTACTGACAGCCCAGTTAGAGGCCAGAGTTCTATCCTATGGTGTCCGTTGACTTGCATAGTAACTGTCTCTTTAGTAAGTCCTAGCTTATGTGTGACTTTGCTATACCCTGAGGGCTTGACAGGTGATTGAGGTGTGGTTCTACCCACTAGGGAAAAGAAGACACATATACTTGCCACGGTTTGGGGCAGAAAGAGAGAACTGCTGTAAAAAAGAGAAAGATAAAGGACTGTGGGGTTTTAGAGGAAGGAGTTGTATAAGGTTTTATGAAGAAAGTGACATTGAGTTGAGTCCGAAGGAGAAGGGAAATTTAGACAAATGCTGGAGGGAAAGCGGGGAGGGGTGGAGAGATATCAGGGAAAGCAGTCTGCATAGAAGAAAACCACACTGGGACCCACTCCTGTAGGAGGGCCGCCACGCAGAAGAGATCTCTCCTTTCAAGAAGTAGCCAAGATTTGAGATGCTTATATAGAATGAGCTGGAATGAGATGAATTCCATTTAAAAAGCTAGATTTAATAGAAGAAAGATTTCCTTTTCACATGAATTCAAGTAAAACAACAGATGGCCTAATTCCGGAATTGTGTTTCAAAAAATAATTTTCCCATTGTAGCTAATTTAGTATGTGTGTCCTCGGAAAATCCGCATTTTCAAGCAGAAAAGGCCGATTAATTATTGTCCAGAAGAAGGTGATAGGACATAAATAGTTCTCCTCGCCTTTCCATCCCCTCAAGTCCAGTCTCCCCAACCAGAGTGAATTTATAAATCTGTGAGCTAAGTGAGAAAATGAGGTGTGATCTGACTTGCAGGGATTTATTTTATCACTAGCTCTCCTGGAATGTGTTTGTTTCGTAAAGCGAGTTATGTCCATATATGTTTCAGACAATGCATGTGGAGCGTAACTTCGCTTTAAGACTGCAATAACTGTTAAGGCAGTAGTGACAATTTCTCAGTAAGAAATCAGGCTTGAGGAATGTCAAGCCTAATTTTTCATCCAGCAGTGACTGTCAGACAATGCCAGCATCTCAGTGTCTTCGCATGCCATTGAAGGAGATGGAAGGCATTTGTATTCAGTAATGTAATGTTGAGTGAGTCAAAATTCTGCCCCATGATCTTGTGATTTATTGCTAATACTGCCCAACATGCAGAGGGGCTCCTCTGCCTTCGCTCAGCATCCAGTTCCCAGTTGCAATTAATCTTTGTTACATTCCATAGTTCACCTCTGGTCTGGAATGTTAAAAAGATGCCTCAGGAGAGAGTCTGGAATCCCGTTTCTTCCCCTCCAAGGCTCACCCTCTCTGTGAAGTTGACTCTGCTTGCCCATTGTGTGCCATATGCAACTTTATCCCAGAAAGTAATACTTCCTTGTAAAAAATGCCGACAATCTAGAAGTAGATGATAGAGGGACATAGCAAATGAAAGCCTGTCCACCCTCCAAATCCTATTCCCTTGTGCCTTCCACATAGATCATGAGCCCTGAAAAATGTTATATTGTCCATAGGTGTATTTTTAGCAGTTAGCAAGTTCCTTAGCAATAACCAATACTTAAAGATATACTTGTTGAAAAAAGAGAAATAATTGTTGGATGAATGAATGAGTGAATGAGTGAATGCATGAATGAATCAAACAAACAGTGGGGACTAGAATTCGTATGCCAAATTTGGGAAGCCCAGTGCCTTGCTTTTCAAAATGTGGCTCTTGGTCCTGCAGTATCAGCATCCCTTGGGAGCTGGTTAGAAATGCAGGATCTCAGGCTGACCTCAGTCTGTTGGATCAGAATCTGTATTTTAATGAGATCTTCATGAGATCCAAGCAGTGCTTTAAAGTTTGAGCAGACCTGAGTAGTGTGTGTCTACAAAATAATATAAGTGTGAGTTTTCACACATAAATGCCCAGAAGTGTATGTGATTTGCAGGTAAGCAGTGTGCAGGGAGCTGCTTGTTCCCCATTGGTAGATACTGAGGGCTTCATAAGGACTTCATACTTTACTCCCCTCATGGGCCCCATGTGGCTGGCCATACTTGGGTGCCCTACAGGACTGTTACTCTAGGCCACTCCTGAACCTCTGGTGCCTCTGTCTGGTCAGTTCTAAGTCCCAGCTTAGAAATAGAAGCCACTGATGCTACCCAAGAAGCAGTTCAAACCACAGCATAGAAGCTGTGAGTCCTGCCCGTAGACTCTGGATGCCGGCGCATCACGCGCGATTGTTAGACAGCAGACACATGACTCAAGCTCCAAGGCATGGTTTCCCCATCTGGAGCAAGTGTTCCTGCTTGATGGCTTGTGGGGACCCAGTGAGTTAGACACTTGAGAGTTTGTTCTTGGTCCTCAGTCCATCTGTATTCACTCTTTATTCAATTGAGGTGATACTCACGTCACACCAAATAAACCATTTCGAAGTGAATTATTCAGGGACGTTTAGTACTTTCGCATGTTGTGTGCAAACACTACCTCTGTGTGGTTGCGAGACATTAATTAGCATCATCCCAAAAGGAAACCCCTTATCTATTAGGCAATCACTCCCCATTTCTCCCCCAACCCTCACCAGCCCCAGGCAATGACCAATCTGCATCCTGTATGGATTTTAACTCATTAATGACGTTTTCATTTGTCACAGAAAAAAAAATCAGAGCAATCAGATTTATTTCTCCTTTACCTACTCTTCTTGCTTTTCACGTCTTTAAAAACAGGAGGTTTGCTGTTGATGGAAAATGAGAGCATAGACGTGGCATAACTTTAAATCTGTGGTTTGTAAATTGTAGTCCCTGACTAACAGCATCCATGGTATCTGGGAACCAGCAATCTATGGTTTTAATAAGCTTCCAGATGATTCTAGCATACACTCAGTTAGAGAACCACTGCTTTCAATAAGCAAGATGTTCCCTCTGCAAGCAAGCAGCAATGCCTGCAGGTGCCTGCCACGCATGTGCCATCCCTGGCCCAGGAGCACATGTCCTGGCCTGAGAGGAGGTCTTCTAGTTCGGTTTCTGTGATGCAGGCACCCGCAGGGACATTGCTCCGGCTATCTGCTGGCCTTTGGAAGAGTCCGCAGAGCTGATATCTCAGCTTCCTTCAGTGATGCCAGGGTCCCTATGCGGGCGTAAACTTATGTCATCCCTGTTCTTGCTGACTCTTTCCCTCCTGGTGCCACCCAGCTCCATACTGGGCGGGAGGACTCCCCCAGCCAAGCGTGGCTATGAGTGCTTGGTGTGTCTCACATGTCCTGGGTCGGTTTCACTATATCAAAGTGTGGGCAGCGCTTCTTTTTGGTTGATTAATGTTCAATTTGAGATCTATTATGAACCTCCAGGCTTTAATTACTACACCATTACCCAGTCAATTCCTTGCCATTTTATATTTATGGCTTTTATTATGCCTCTGTATGTGCAATTGCCTAATTTTATTCTGGAAGGATTTCACCTCATTAGCTGGGTTTTATACCATTCTTCTCATTTGTCCAGATTGTTATTTATCTCGGTTCCCGGTGTGTGCTTTCTACTTTGTTCTCTTCGCTAATCTGACCTCTTATACATTCTTTTTCTCCTTTTCCTGGGATGCATTGTTCTTTTGCCCTTGGCAAGAGCTCTTGAAGTTTTTGCACACTCTGCCCTGGGGGTTCTGCATCCTAGTCACACTCTTGACTCAGTCATTCCACTGCAGCTGCTTGGCATCATTGGCCTTGTCCAACGGCCTTGAGGCCTGCCCTTCAGCCCGGGACGTGCCATGGATCGCTTTATTATCAGATTTATTTCTTCTTCCCCCAACTTCTGTATATGCAATTGGAAGATGCATAGATGGAGGCTTTTTCTTTTTTTAAGAGTATGCTGCTAAAAATAATTTTAGAAATGTTCTTTGTAATGCTTTGTGACACACATTCCCTCAGTCCCTCCAGTGTTTCAGAGGGATCTATGGTTTGGTATGCTTACCTGCATATTTTGTTCAATTCCACCTCAGACCTGCTGGATCCAGCTCCGAGGGAGCAGCCCCCCGGTCTGCGTCTGGCAAGCCTTCCCGCGGTTCAGATGCCTACTCAAGTTTGAGAACCACTGTTCCAAAGAGAGGCTGAAAGAACCTTAGGAAATCCGTCTAAGTCAGAAATAATATTAATTCCACCCGACTCCTTTTACCAAAAAGCAAGATTAATAATCTCTGTAACAGTTTTGTTTTGTTTGCTGTTGTGGTTTTTTTTTTTTCTTCAACAGCTTTGCCCTAGAATTATAAGAATATTTCAGTAAAGCAAAGAATAATACCCTGGCACGAGCTCATGTAATTATTTATAGCAATAGCGGATCGATCATCTCCATCACTGAAGAAGTCTCAGGCACTGAGAGGTCTTTACCTCCACTTTTTTTTTTTTTTTTCATTCATCTGTACACCCCTCGTGGGTAGGTGTTCCTGTCCCCATTTTTATAGGAGAAAACTGAGATTAAGGTTAAGGAATGTGCATCAAGTCACCACCTCTGTTAGAAGGTGATCCAGGAAAATCATTTCTGTGTGGAGCTGCAGTGCTGTCTGCTCCTCTGTTACCGTGGTGAGGATTCCCCTGATCAAAACTTTGCTACTATTTCACCATCCCCGTTCTCAGTAGGAACAGGTAGAGTGTGTCGCCGTGAGAATCGGTAAGCAGGACTGCGTGCTTTCGTGTCAGGTCACCGAAGTTCCTCTGTGGGGTTTCTTTCCGTGCTGTGTGACCTCGGGCAAATTTGCCTCAGTTTGTCCATCTGTCAAGTGGGATGGTACAGTATTTCTGTCACGCAGTACGACGTGTCCCTTAAATGAGACAATCCGTAAAAGTGCTTGGAACGAGGCCTGGGAAGCCAGTGCTCTGGGTGAATGGCAGCTGTTGTTTGAGTTTCTCCGCCCTCTTGTCTGCACCTTTAAAGATGTCTCCTTTAGGTTCCCTCCCTCTGGGGCCTCGCTTCCCTTAGCTGTAGAATGGCGACAGTGGATCAGGTGGCTGAGCAGCTGGGATTCTGATTGCTCTGGTTCGTTTTCCTGCTTGGCATAGTTTCTAGGATTGTAATGTTCCTTGTTCTCTGCCCATTTGAAATCATCTTATTAGGCTTTGGCGTGTTTGTTTGATTTTATGGACTTGCTCAAAATTCATGATCACAATTAAGCTCTTGAGCAAGTCCCTTGAGGCCACTCAATGTACTTTCTAGTGCTTCTCCCCGGCTTTCTGGGACCAATCACCATTAGCACTTGGTCCCATTAGTACCAAGGGTGAACAGAGGAGAAATGTTCCCTCGTGGCCCCCAAGCTGCTGGGAGAGGACCCCAAGCTGGGCTTACACTTTGACCTCAGGAGAGTTCTTGGTCTTGGCGATGTGATCTAAGGGCTAACGCTTCCTTTTGGGGTGTTCGGGATCCTGGTATAATACAAGTTATTTCTGTGTTGCAGAGGGAACCTCACGGAAGGTTTTGTTTGTTTGTTAGTTTATTTGGTTTACTATAGGAGAAGATTGGCGTTTCCTCTGGTGGGTCAGGAAACAGGTTTTAACAGACCTGTAAGGTTTACAGGACTCTGAGGACAAGTGTCCCGTGGTGGCCGTAACGGTTTCGTATTGGGACTTGTTGCCCACATCGGCGGACCGTGACTGGTTCTTCAGGCTCCTTGCTCATTCCTGCACTTGGACCAACGTGTATTCCCGGGAAGACTCCCACTTGAACATGAGCACAGGGGCTTCCTGTCTGCAGTTTTGGTGTAGGCAAGTGAGGACACTTCTTTATTTATGTGGTTCTCCTGCTGAAACAATGTGAGAGCCTCTGGCTTACTTACCAATGGCCCCCAGAGGGCCAGTGTCCCTGCAGTCACGATTTTGGTTTAGTTGCTGGTGAAAGCCTTGTGAGGATGTCGGCCTCGGGGTCACACAGGAATAGGAAGAGGGAGGGCGGTGAAGAGATCATAAACCCCAAGTAGGTCAAGTCTGGTTTAGGCATTTTGCCTTTGTTTTCTGATTGAATTTGCACCACGGTCCTAGCTCTGAAACTTCTGTGTAGCTCACAAAGAGGTGGGGTGCTTTGTGCATGTGAAACTAGTTTTGCCCAGGCGCTCTCAGTTCGATGCTTGTCCTAGCAGCTATGCTGAGCTATGCTCGGAAGTGGAGCAAGACGGACGGTTCCTTCTCTTTGGAGAGAACACAGTAGAAGTTCACACAATGTCTTTGGTGGCCTGTGAGGAGACCTCTAGGCTTGATCTGACTCTGAGAGTCAAAGCAGCATGTGAAGGAAGGCTTCCTGGGTGAGAGGCAGTGGAAGAGGCTCTCGAGGCTCTCAGCCCAGGGCTGGCCACGGGGAAGACAGAATGGATTGGGCTTGCCCTGGAAGAGGAGAGCTCAACAGAATGCGGAGGAACACGTGTCAGGGACAAGCAGCTGAAGAAGTCAGGCATGTGAAGCTGAGGCTGAGGCCAAGGGTGGCCCCAGGAGTCAGAGAAGGGTTGAGTGCCAGCGTGTAGCTGGCCTTGTAGTTGGCCTATCAACATCCAAGCCAAATAGGTTGGTCATCTGAACCGGTGGAGAAGAAGAAATGCAGAGCACTCAGAGGGGTACTCAGAATTTAGGGAGGGACACCCTGTGGGCTACCCCATGCAGTGTTGGGTCACTTACCTTGAGCAATTGTTACTGATCTTCATGGGATGAATGAGATAAGAGAGAACCTTGTACTTTTGTCTAGGAGGAACTGGGATTTATAGACCCACTTCAATGAGATAGAAGAAATTGATCAAAGTTCCTTAGCTTCTTTAGTCATGAAATCCATTGAATTTTATGACAATATGGTATGGGAAGGACATCTTCACAGGAAGAGATTTGGAAATTGAGGACATAACAACGAAATTCCATGAATGACCTAGGCTAGGTCTATGTGTGATACAAGTAAGTCTACTCTTCCTCTTGTGCCCACATTTTAAAGAGAATAATAGTAATGCCTGACTTATCAATCATTTGGACTTTGTTGGGGATCAGTTAATAGAAGTTATATAAATATACCCTGCAAACCAGAGAGTATTTAAAACAGATTTTGTACTTAATATGGCACCAGTATCCAGTGTTTTATTTCATAAGACATGCAGCCAGTTATAACTTCTTCTGGGGTATGGCATATTCTAAGATGAGTGATAAAAGCGGGTTTTTGTGCTTCATCCATCAATGGTTTCTGTTCAAGTATGTTTGTTCTTAAAACTAAAGAGTGAGGAAAAAATGAAGATGGGAAAATATGCCTTGATATTTTCACACGAAACTTTTCAAAATGCCGCCCGTGAACATGGTTAATACCAGAATGTTGAAATTGACTACAGATAGATCAGCGTGTTAATTTTAAAGCAAAAAAGCTACCATCTCGTTTAAGAATTCTCTCTCACTCTAGTAATACCTTATTAGTAAGGTTCATAATCATAGTCTCTTTTGCAGGAATGTAGACCTTAAAATCCACACAGGTAACTTTAAAGACTTGTGTCCGCCTTGTTTAAAGACACCGCTCAAGAAGGAGGGTTTGTTTTTCTTTAGGAGGGTAAATATGGTAAGGTAGATGGTACGTTAAAGAGTAAAGAGAAGGGCTTCTCAGAGCTGATTTACATATTGATTACTTAAATTACTCCTTAATTTAGTGCCTGCTAATAAACAGTGCCTTGGAAATGTTTCCGGAACGTTTATTGGCTGCAGTAATTCTATCTATGGTGTATGCAGATCACATCCTCATTAAATATTGATGTGCTCATGAAATGTTAATAGAATGTTAATGTGAAATGCAGGGGAATGTCCTCAGTGGGAGTTGGGAGCTGGCTGAAAGCTACCTGTCTTCTGTCTTCTCTTTATGTTCAGTCTTCTTCTTGCTCCGTTGTTTCCATTCATTCCCCCGCCATCAGGAGATTTGGATTTGCACCTTGATATATGGGGTGGCTGTTCCAGATACAACATTTTTAAAAGGGAAAGATTCCCTGATTGGTGGGAATGGAGTTGTTCTCCCCTCCTGCTTTCCTGAACTGGAATTCCTGGTTAGAACGAGGAAGAATTCCCCTAGAAGGAAGAGGGTGGTTCAGGCTCAACCTCATGAGTCTTTGTGCTCAGGCAGCTTGCCCGGAAGAGACAGTGAAGAGGAAACAAGCCTTTCAAAGCCTCTAGCACTGGTCCTTCCTCGCTCGGCTGGAGAAGGGATTTAGTTGGAGTTTACATTCAGCTTTCTCAGAGAAAAAACAATCCACTCATAACATGTGTTCCATAAAAAGACCGCAAGGAAGAATTTTTTTATCGTAAATCCCAAGGACAATACGGTTATGTTCCTGGTGATATTCAAGACATAATTATTTATGTGAGCATATGTTCCACACGGTTGAAAAGTCTTACAAAACGGGATGGTTCATCAACTTCTTGGACCATGATGAGGGGGTAAAGTGGTAATGAGGACGGCTGTGAAAACTGCTCATGGCGGAAGTGGAAGAGGAGATTGAATGAGCAAACTGTGCTGTGATTGTGCCTCGGTGTTAATGCAGTGCTGGCAGAAATAGCCCCAAACAGTTAATGTGTTCCTGGGGTACTGTGAGTGCATATAGTAACATATGTATATACGTGTGTTACACTGTTTGTGCGGAAAATGGCTGGAGCACATTTTTGTTAGAATCCTCCTCCTTTGGTTTTAAGCAATGCAGATGATATTCAGCTCCCTCACACCACCATGCTGTTGGGAACCCTGTCCATATCAATAAGATAGCACTTTCGTGTAGTTTTCCTTCTTCCCCCTTTTCTTCTCTCCTTCCAAGTATTCTTTCTTTTCTCTCACTTTTCTAAAAGCCTTCCCCCCCTTGTCCTCATCATTCCTTGTCTGCCTCTATGTCTTACCTTTCTGTGACCACACACTAGATGCCCCAGGCAGGCCTGCTCTGAGCCGCCCTCATCTCTGCCAGGGATGCTGCCCAGGCCCTCCTTTCTTTCTTCCTCCCTGTTCTCTGTTCTCTGTACTCATAGATCTTTTCAAAACAAATCAGGCTGTGTCATTCATGTCACTTGCCTGCCTAAACCTCATGGTTAGCGTCTCAAGTCTTAGAATGATAACCCACGCAGTCCTGGGGCAGGGGCTCTGGCTCACCTCTGCTCTCCCCTTCAGGCTCTTGGAGCCCCAAGTGCTGCCCTGCACCACCCCAGGCTCCTTTGCGTTATAGACTGGGCACTGTCCTTGATCCCTACACCTGGAACCTTCTTCCTCCTGGACCTTGACCTGGCACTCTCTTTTGCATCCTCGATTTCCAGCAGTCACTTGGTTATCAAAACTCTCCTCCCCAGGCCTTCCCCCTTGCCCTTTAGCACCTCAGCAAGTTAAATTTCTTTTTCATAGGACTTGTGATAAACTGTAATTATCTATGGTTACATCTGTCTTCCTCAGTGGAAGCTGGTTTTTCCTTTTGTCGCCATCTGATTTTGAAGTTCAGTGTCTTTAAAACAGAGTTTTATTGTTTTACTTTTGTTTAATCCATGTGTACAATGGCTCTCTTAATTGTGGTGGGAAAATCTCAAACTATCTTAAGGGTAGAGGAGAAGTTATCGGAACAGCCGAACAGTTTTCGGGGGGAAGGGTTGAGCAAGTAAGAGCTTTGCTCTAGGAACAAGTGGGACCAGCCCCTCAAATGCTGTCAAGGCTCCCACTGCCTCTCCTCTCTGCTTTCCTTTGCGTGTGGGCTTGCTTTTCTTTGATTTTTTTTTTTTTTTAATTGCAAGCTCGCATTCAGATAGCTCCTGCACTCATAGCTCTTGGGTACTGTCAGCACAGTTGGGCCATTTTATTTTCCCTTTTTGTAGGATAAGTCTCAGGGAGGAACTCTGATTGGTTCTCTTTGTGTCACGTGTCCCTTAGGCATGCTCAGTTAGCTAACATGGAGGGTTGGGGGCCCTGGGTGGCTCAGTCACTTAAGTGTCCGACTCTTGATTTTGGCTCAGATCATGATCTCAGGGTGGTGATAGTGAGCCCTGTGTTGGGCTCTGAGCTGGGCATGGAGCCTGCTTAAGATCCTTCCTCCCTCTGCCCCTCACACCCCACTCACTCACTCTGTCTTTCTCTCTCTCTCTCTTTTTCAGACAAACAAAAGTTTCAAACTAATGCCAGGGGTGAGATCTTGTAAGAACATAGAAACTCTGTGGGAGATACATGACAAAAAATGTGGGAGTTGAGGGTGCAGAAGAGCTGCTACCCCCCCCCCCCCAGGAAAGGGAAGTTGTGACTGGGGGAAAGAGAGCAGTCTTACCACTTCAGTAAATGGTCTTTTTTGTCCTGTTTTGAAAAACTCTCCATCCATAGGCACTTCTGTGTAAGTGTAAACCAATGAGCAAAATATCCTCTTAGAGGGTGGAGAGTTTTAGGAGATTTGGAAAACGTGAGAGTTTTAGGCGCTGTATACTGAGAATATGAGTGGAGTACAATTTTGTTTTGGCCCCAAGCCTTAGTCTGGTAATCTGAAGTGGCTCTGTTTCTCTGTTACCACGGATTCAACATTTTTGACATGTTCCACAAACTGATTTCCCTTTCTGACCTGTTTGTTCTTTCCTCTTGCAGATCGTGCTTGAGAACAGTAGCCGGGAAGACAAGCATGAGTGTCCGTTTGGCCGCAGTAGTATAGAGCTGACCAGGATGTTGTGTGAGATCCTGAAAGTGGGCGAGCTGCGTAAGTAACACCTGGTTCCCGCATGGGCCTGATGCTTGGCAGGCACCCCACTTCCGGGGCTGTGCCTGGACCTACACGAAGAATTCCCGAGGGGCTGGCGAGCTATGCCTGGGCATCCCCGTGGACCCAGCATTCTTTGGCTCAGGTTTCCGTGTGTATATTTCTGCATATCTGTTCTGGGAATAACCGTTCTTAAAATCTACAAGAATGGGGAAATTGGCAGGTAATATGACTAAATTTCCGATATTATAAACATGAGAATATGTTAAAACAGCCCTGTGCTTAGTAATCTGTTAAGGAAAGAGATCTATGGCTGCTTTTTAAAAATTCCCATTTTTTAACCTATCAGAGGATCATTTTCTCTTCTTTCTTTTGAAACCATTTTTCTCTACAAAGAGAAATTGAATACCTTAATAAGATCCTCTTGCTCCCAGGATCTCACTTGCTTAGAATGCTTTCTCTAAGCAAGAAGGAATTATAGAAGAAAATGGGTAGTTGATCATGAGAAATGTGGTCAAAGATAAGCTTATTGCTCTGTTTCTTACTTTTATTACAAAATTTAGGAGGGGACCCCTGGAAAAAAAAGAGGGCATAATGATATTCCTGCCTTTTGTTCATTGGTAGAATTTGGGTTGAACCTGTTGGGATGCGTCGGGTTTAACCTGGCCTGCAGTCATTGTGAGCACCGAACTGCTGACTTTTAAAGTGGCTGACTTCCCTCCCCTCCAACATCTCCAAAGCTGACGCATATACACATCTTCCCTTGTAGGCTTAATCACTTGGGCGCTGGAGAAAGACATTGGGTGAGAGATGTTGGGTGTATGATAATGTGGTGAAGGCATAGATATTCAGTTACCTGCTTGAGATGAAATGATAAATGGAAAGGAGTCCGATGATTATTGGAAAGGGGGTCGTGCTTCACCTACATTGTAAGAGCTGACTCCAGGTGCTGCTCAGGTAAACAAGGAAATGGAGAATGCTCTAAGGAAACGCTAAGAATTTGAGTCTGTTTGTCCAAGCACAGCCAACTGTTACCCTCCTCCAGGGTGGGTGGATGGGGAGAAGAAGATAAGCCGACATGGAACTGCCACGGAAGTTCATTCCTTGGGAGCCCAAATTAGGGCATCTTGGCATGGAAAGAGTAGCAGCTTGATCTGAGAGAGGTCTGTGTCAGTCCGCTCTGGTTCAGGGATCACCGAGATTAACGTCTCCGTTTACCTGGATCCTTGACCCTGTCCCCCTCCTGCTCTCCATCAGACTAACTTGTTGAGATTTATGCCTGCCCCCAAGCTTACTGTTTATTCGGTTGAAGGATTAAAGTCCTGAATCAGGCAGATCCTACCGAATTCCTCAGTCTGATTACTATGACTGTTTTGTGTTTGGGTTGATTTTATGGGGGGAGCTACAGGAAGTCACTTGCTGAGAAGTGTTACAAGGGCACCTAAAGTGTTCAGAAGCTGGACAGCGGTCATGCTCTACCTGGTTGGGGCTTGTCCTGTCTTTGTTTTTTTGTTTTGTTTTGTTTTGTTTTGTTTTTTGTTTTTTGTTTTTGTTTTTCCCCATGTTGCCCCCTTCCCTGTGGCCTACTTTGGGCTATCAGTTTTCATCTTGATGGCAGCAGGAGGTGGATTCTTTCATGCTTCACCATTATACCCAGCCTCTGCTCTTTTCCTTTGCCCAGCCGACATGTATCTAGCATGCTACAGGTTAACACAGAACAGAGATGGAGGAGCCCAGGGAGGATGCTGGGACTAAAGGGCAGCTGGGTTCTGTCTCTGCCATGTAGGACCTTCGTGTCCTTGGGTCATGTACTCACAGACTTCGCCGTGCTCCTACACCTCCACATTTCCCCCAGAGGTAGATTGGTAGTATTTGGGGTGATGATTGGAGGACCTGTGTTCATTTTGGCTTGGTCACAGATAAGGACCCAGGGAACAGATCATATTCAGCCTAGGGAGACTAACTCAGAAAAGAGGGCCAAGTTCTAGGCTGTGTGTGGGCAGGACAAATGTGGATCTGATTCAGACTCTCATCCATGTCAGGGGACCCTATTTGGTGGGCAGGGGGATGGGGAGACTGTGGTGACAGGAGTCTGAGCAGACAGTGCTGCTCAGGTGAGTGGCAGCTCTGTGCTTCGCAGGAGGGAGGGTGGGTGCAGAATAGGGAATGACCCCTGGCAGGGGCAGAGCCACCCTTTCAGACTGTTAAGAACCTGGTATGAAACCAGGAACAGGACAGAACCTCATTCCTAGGGGCTGAGATGAAGAGTGGGAATACTTTGGGGATCTCTGGGAGTACCCCATATGCTGTGCTTGCACTGTATATTATTCCATATCTCACCTTCTGCTGCAGAGAACGTTCCAGCCTTCTGCTACAGATCATTTAGTACCTGGTCAGGCTCATCTCTGCAGTGAGGTTGGCCTTGGTCACCTAGGGCCTGGCATACTCATGGCAAGCTCCCTTTGTCCAAGATGACAGATATATGTATTTATCTGTTTAATAAAAATCTATTGATTACTTACAGTGTGCCAGAGATTATGATGTGCATGGCAGATACAAAGGTCAATCAGATACGGTCCCTGTCCCCAATAAGCTTGCACTTGAGAAAGTGTAAGAATGATTTGGGACTAATATCTTCTACTATTAGTTATTAGTGATTGCATATTTATTTTAAATGCCCATTATCTATTCTGAGGCATAATTTTTCCAGTGTTTTGATAGTTTGAGTTTCCAGGTTGGCCTATTGCTTGCACTGCAAAGGTCATTCTGGACATTTTGCAAGGATTACAGAGGACTCCATGTTTCTAGAGTCTACATGCCCAAATGAGTTGTTCTCTGCTCATAAAATATTAAAGGATTGCTACATTCTGATTGAGTGCTAGACATCAAATGATAAAACACCCTGTGGTAAGAGGAAAATTGCTTTTTAATGGATTGCCTTTTGCCCACTGCCATATTAAATAAGTTACTAATATGGAAAACAAATCTGAGTGCACCCTGATGTTGAGGGAAGTATCTGTTTTTCTTCTGAGGAAAATTGGCTTCACATACAAATCCATTTTCCTTTGGTTTAACTGTGTCTGTTTTTCTGCTTCTAAGTTCATGGTTCTTCTCAGATTCATGTCAATAATTGACCCCTGAGATCATGGTTGTGCTAGATCTATAAGCAAGTGTGGAGATCAAAGAAATACCAATTAAAAATCTAACTGAGAAAAAGGACATATACAAAAGTATAAAGATTCAATTTTCTACAAATGCTTTGTCTTTTGCTTTAACTTATAGTCTTTTGAGGAAACCCACTTCTGAAATACCGGTTATCTTTTGGTGTCCAAAGCAAGCATATTAACATTCAATTAAATTACTGATACCAAATAGTTATGCACAGTGTTTTTAAGACTACTTCTTAAAAAGAACTCAATTTCTGCTTCCCAATTATTAACACTGCAAGAGGCGAATGTTTTATAGTGTGGCATAAAAAACAGCATCTGATAATTTATATGCTTAGAGCGCTTTATCAAGGTTATTTAATTGAAACCTGTTACACCCCTGGGATCAATACCATCTATGTTTATTAAGGAAGAGAAGACTTACACTTACTGGATGTTGTCTGGGGTCACTGAGCTCGAATCAGTGTTCAGGAAGAAGCAGAAAAGCGGAGTGGTTGCATGTTGGCACCGGAATGACCCATCTTTGAATCACAGATCAACTACCTAATTGGATGCCTTGGGCATGTTTCCGGTCTGTTCTGAACTTCTGGTTCCTTATCTCTAAAATAAAGATAATCCCTGTTGCACATAGTTGTTGGGAGGGTTCAGTGAGATAATGGGCGCTGCTTCTGTTGCAGGATAGATGGTTTCTTTGCAAGTGATAGCATTTTGCTTTCCACAAGTGGACCACGGCTTCAGTGATGGCAGGAGAACGTTCTGACTTAAGTAACAGCTGGAACCAGGATCTGGAACAATGACGCTCGTCTCTTCACTCTTTCCATTCTGACTAAAATTATTCCTTGTAATCTGCTTCATCCATGAGGCACTTTTGAGAGCAAGGTGCTTGTTTTTCCTCAGTTTCAATTTTAAAGATCACAAAGAAGAATCCTTATGGACCTGGGTGTGGTCACAGATCCCCATGGCGTGGGTAGTGCAATTGGAAACCCCAGTTAGAAGAACAGAATTGAAGCAGAGTGAAGAGCAAGACTTCAGAAGAAGAGGTTTATTTGGGGGGGTGTGTGTGGTGGGTCAGGGTGTCGGGAGGTGGGAGGTGGTGCACTGGCAGAAGAAGGGAGGCATATCACAGACAAATGCAAAGATACTCACTATAGTGTGAAGTCCTTAGGCCGATCCCTGGCTCTTAACTAGGGCTAAAGAGTGATGACTATTGTTTGTGTTATTACAGCCCTGTCCCTAAATCCATAATAAGTTGTTGAAGGATAAAAGGAAAACTTGATTTCTGACACGATAAGTTAATTACTTATCTTTTGGTTGTGTAGCCCCTCAGGCAGTTATCTTCCAATATCAAGTGGAGCTAGGTTATTTCTTTTTGTCTCCCGTTCATTCAGTATCTACAGGGCTGTTCTCTATGAGTCAGGATCTAATCTCTGGTGATGTGGACTTAGAACACACACTCTGTCCTCAAGCAGCCTACATGCTGACTGGAGAGTCCTTCACATAAACAAATAATGAGAAAATGCATTGTCATTTGGAACATTATGTTTAAGTTACATTGTCATCACTAGAAGGCAGTGGTTGGTTCTTTCTGCTCATGGGAAGTTGGACAGACTAAAGGAAGGAGAGTCTTGGGAGGTGTGACACAGAAAAGGAGATACTCAAGAGATGGAAAGAATAACCAGGTAAGCACAGATATGTATATGGTGGGTAGCCGCTGTTAAAAATTCCAGGCAGTGAGGTGTAAATGAAAAGACTTGGAGGTTCAGAGAATTCTGGTTCCATGTGGCTAAAGCAGATGGCTCAAGGGAGCAAACAAATGGAAGAGATGCTGACAGAAAAAGCAAGAGTTAAATCATAAAGATTTGCCACGCGGAGGAGTTTGGACTTTACAAGCAAAGGGAATCAATAGGAGGATTTTTAATAAGAAATGCCCTAGTCCTGGGCATACAATTCTAGAATTAGATTATGTCTTCTGGTTATGACAAGAACTTGTGAGTGTGATAATGTATGGGGCCAGGACCAGGGACAAGCTGACCTCACTCCAGCCCCAGCCCCGCCAAGATAGCAGTTCGGAAGCTTTCAGCTGCAAGTAATAGAAATCCCAACTCAAAATGGCCTAAGTAGGAAGAAGCTTTATTGAATATCATAACTGCAGAGTTGAGTAAGTCCTAGAGTTGATTAATTTAACTGTTCAGGAGTATCATCAAGGATCCAAGTTCTTTCTACCTTTTGGTTCTGCCATCCTTGATGTACAAAATTTGTCCTCAGGCAGATAGCAATATGGCAGCCATCATCACATGGTCCAGAGGAACAAGAAGCTGTATATTCTAGTAAGTCTCTTTTAGATGTCTAAAAAAGTTTCCAAAACTCCTTCAGCAAACTTTCTCTAATGTCTCATTGACAAACACCATGGCTTGTGCCTATGCCTAACTGAGTCTTTGGTAAGGGGAATAGGACCAACATTAGCTATTCCTTAGGCTGGGCATGAAATAAAATTCCTTTTTTTTTTTTTTTTTTTAAGACGTTCTTTGTTTATTTGAGAGAGAGAGCAAGCAAGTGAGAGAACATGAGCAGGGGGAGAAGCAGAGTGAGAGGGAGAAGCAGACTCCCCCTAAGAAGGGAGCCCAATGCCGGGCTCCAACCTGGGACCCCAAGATCATGACCTGAGCTGAAGGCACAGCCTTCACCAACTGAGCCACCCAGGTGCTCCGAACCAGCCTTTCTTGAGCATACGACCACAGGATGATAGGTAGCTAAAGAAAATTGAGGTTCTGTTCAGATGGGGAAAATAGTTACTTGTAGCCCTTAATTCTTTCCCTCTACTTGGAAAACTCTCTTCTGCATTTCCCTACTGCAGCAGAAAACTGTAGCAAATTGAAGTCCGATTACAGCCCTCTGTCATTTTGCCTTTACTGGGAATTGGGGACTGCGTTAGTATTTTTTTTTTTAATGTAGCAATATCAGAGGTTGCAGAAAAATGGTAATTGAGTTTTGATTATAATGTATTTCATTTCTCATCACTAAGATGCTAGGGCTTCACTACCTTACTTTCCTTTTAGCCGATGTCTATTTTTCACTTCCTCAATTATGCTTTTGTATGTGGGTTATTCTCAAGTGTATTTTGAAGGGCAGAATGGACATACATTTGTAATTAAAGTTTTCATATTTCCCTGAAACAATTTTGCCATCTTCACCTAGTTGACCATATATAATTAGATTAAAACTTAAGAGCTACTTCCTTGTTTTGAAAAAACAAGAATAAAATCTACATCACACGCTATGAAAATACTCAGCATTTCTTTACTTTGTCTTTCAGTGGTGATATTTATTATAACACACCAGTGGTGCTGAGTGAAGCACCTTGTATAATTCATCACCCAGACACCTCTGCTTTAGCAAGTAAAAATAACACAGATGAACAATCTGAAAGAACTCTTTGGAGTAGAGCAGCAGTTAGAATAGACACTTAACTCTGGGACATTGGCGTTTTCGTACTTCGAGAAGTACCATCCATCACTTTCACTCTTAGAACATTCTGGCTACAGAAAACTCAAGAAAGGTAGATTGAACAATTAAGCCTCTTTAGGGCCCTCCCCACCCCTCCTTTAATAACAGCTTATACCCCTGCTCCATGGAAAGTTGAAGCCTGTCAGATCTCGTCTCAGTCTTGAATCTTCGTTTTTGATGTCTATTTTCATATTATACTTCAACGTTAAGTTTAACGTAAAAACAAAATTAATTATTTAATAATTAATCAATTACTTTTTAAAATGTTCGTGGTCTGAGCCTATATTGAGAAAGTTGTATCCACTTTGGGCCCAAATTAAAAATGTCAAAGGAGAGAGTATAAAACTCCATGGAGTGTAGTGTTTATGATAATTATAGAACTGTTATCAGGATTCATAATGGTGTCACAAGGCAGGAGGACCTAATGTACAGTTCTTGCGTTCAGAATCAGAAGCACTTGATAACTGGCACAGCTGATACAAGTAAGGGCTTTTGTCAAGACAGTTTGCCATCTTGCTCCTTAGTCTCCCATTGGTAACCTGGGGATATCGTCATCATCCTCCCCATCACCACCACCACCATCATGAGCATTCTCATCTCAGAATTAGATGAAGAAATATAGGTTAAAGTGTTTTGTTAACTGTAAAATGCCCTATTTGTGAAGGAGATAACAACCAAAGTTCACACAGATTTAGAGACCCCGAGATGTATCTATTCCTGTAGCAAAGTCAACTCCGTGACTTAAGAATTTGAAGTTCTGTGGTGATTGGCTGGTGTTTCAGAAGATAGTACTTGTTGATCCTTCTGAAATCACGAGGTAATCCTTATCGCCATAGAAAGTGATTGCTGAGAGAAATTAAACTTAGCCATTTAAAAGAATATCTCAAGCACATCTCCTTTACAAGTGGATGAAAACAATTCATATTTATCACAGGCAGTTTTTAGCACTTGCTCCTTGTTACCTCGTTTCTGAGAAGACATGTAGCTGGAAGCAACAGCATCCATTTCTTTTGTCTTTGAGGTTCCAGATTGACAGATGAGCCTGTCTCTGATGTTCTAGATTGAGAGGTGGGCCTGGTAGGTTTGCCGAACCTCATGAAGAGACAGACACAGACCTGTTGAAAAAAACACAGATGCCCACTTGTCTTCCCTCTCACCGTGTAGAATTACTTTTCCACCAGCTTCATCTCAAACATCACGTGACCATTCTGATTCCTCCTCTGAGTTCCTGCTGAGGAGGACATCCTTCTCAGAATTCCTGTAGCATTTTCTCTCTGCCTCTTTTATTATACTTCCTCCTGTTGTAGAATACTTTTTTTTTTTCTTTAGTTCCTGGTCCTGTTTCCCTTGAAGTTGAGGTGGTTTATTGTAAAGTATAGAGATAATTTTAAAATAAATAAGTGGTGAAAACAAAGGCAAATAAAAATTATAACTGAAATGGATTATGAAGGTTTGCAAAGTGCATTTTATTTATTTATTTATTTGACAGACAGAGATCACAAGTAGGCAGAGAGGCAGGCAGAAAGAGGGGGGCAGGAAGCAGATTCCCTGCTGAGCAGAGAGCTGGATGCGGGGCTCGATCCCAGGACTCTGGGATCATGACCTAAGCCGAAGGCAGAAGCTTTAACCCACTGAGCCACCCAGGTGCCCCCAAAGTGCATGTTTTAAAGGCCTTCATATTTACTAGTGGTAGACGTGAATTTGGCTCAAAGATTTGTCCCAGGGAAGCAAGAGGGGCTCAGTAATGGAAGACAGATGAGTGCACATCTCACATGAGGAAGCTCAATGTGTAAATCCAAATGCTAGTTTCGGTTAAGGCTAAAATAGTATTTGATAGCACTTAATATTTGTTAATGATGATGGAATAGACATGTTCTTAACATTAATTTTTTAAAGCTTCTGTAAATACAGCCAGCACTATATTTAAAATGGTGATAGCGAAACAGTTTTCCCATTAAATGCTGGAACTAAAAGTCGGGTGCTGTCGAATGCTAATATTCACCAATATTATTTCTCCTTGATCTGGAAGAGAGCAACAAATAGAGGTATAGTTCACTGATAGAAACAAAATATTTTAGATTATAGACAATAAAACTATCTCTCTAGAAATTCCTGGAGGAGTGAAAGAAAAGCTGTTAGAATTCATATAGTTCAGGAGAGTAGCTACATAGTGGGTAACAGAAAATTGTTTGCCATTCCGCATGTCAGCAATATTTAGTTAATTATAAAATGGAAGAAAAGATTCTTTTTAGTGTCCAGATAAATGTACAGCTTCAGATGAATCCTAATGGAAAACATCCCAGATTTCGATGTGAAGAAATCTGCAAGGCTTCACAAAGATACACAAGTTTTAAATAAAGAGTGAATGTTGTATTCCTGGAAGGAAAACATTAATATTGGAATAAAGACATGAGTTCCTCCAAATCAGTATACTGGCCCATGTATCATCCCAGACTACCAACAGAAACTGAGATGGAAACCCCACAGAGGGATTGTGGGGTTCATTTGGAAAATAAGGAGGGGCAGTTGGTAAGGAAGGACTTATAAGGAGAACAGTGAAAAGTGAATGGACCTAAGAATATATTCCCTTTTTTTAAAAACATTTTTTTGCAAGAAAGTCCAAAGCACACATTCATATGTACCTTTCACCCAGGTTTACCTATCCTGTTAATATTTTCTGTATTTGCTTTATCATTCTTTCTTTCTATACCCAGACACACCCATGCACACACAGATGCACATTCACATGTATTATTAAAATATGAAAACTTTTTATGACAGGAAAAAATTAGATCTCATCTGAAGAAAAGTAAGGAAATAAATAAATTGGTTTTAAATTGGATCCAGCTCTGGCCTGTGATCTGTTGGAGGAAAAGGTGCCAAGAGCCCTGCCTAGCAAGAGTCTTCCCAGGAGAGCTGTGGGGTGGAAGGTTTCGGGTGCTACAAGGTGAGGCACTGTCACAGAGCAGCACCGGGAACCTGGCTTAGAATACTCACCCCCGGAAGTCTGAGAGGGGCTTGCTGCCACCTGATAGCACCTATCGCAGGTCGGGGGGTTTGTGCTGGTGAAATTCGTGCCCACCTTGCCTTCTGTTCTTCTATAGCACTGTGGGTATGGCTGACCTAAAATCCATGGTTATATATATGAGGAACTATGGATTTCAGGGCATTCAGCTTCTTATAGAAGTTAAAACATTGTAAAAAAAAAAAAAAAAAAGAAAAGACATAAAAGGAACCGGATCCCAGTAGATGAAAGAGGCCATTTGCATGAATGGTACTTTCACTTCTCATCTGCTACATCATTCTAGTATTAAAGTGAGTAGTCTCACTCCAAAAAGTGTAAAATGTAAAACCATCTTTCCCTAGTTCTGTACCCTGGGTTTGGACCCACAGCCTTTTTTTCCGAAGTGGTACTTTACTCATCCTCCCCAGCGTTTATTGTAGCATTGTGATGTGCCAGGCCATGAGCTTCAAGGTCCTAGGATGCCATAGCGGTAGGACATTAATTTGGAAAGGCAGCATCAAATTAGAAAGTAGAAATGGAATGCCAAAAGATTCAAATCGAGGGTAAAGTAAAGTAGACCACGGAGAGAGAGGAATGAAAAGAACCACAGTCCGGATGCCAGACTGCACTGAAATAGTGGTAAAATGCATCCTGTTAGGTTTTGAAAATCAAAGCTTACATGAATAAAACAAAACACAAACAAGCACAAAACCCAGAAACATGTTTGCAGCTTTGGCCTTTAACTTACTTCCCACAAATGTGCCCCCCCATCCCCCACCCCTGGGGAAGTCCCCAGTGGTTGGGAGAGCAGCAGAGGATAGAACACTCTAGGATGCCGTGTACAGCCTTTCATCCTTCACCCCGGGCCTTCGGATGGAGAGATTTTCCTGGTGGTTGGAGTAGATTAGGAGGTAGATGCTAGTGGCATCTCCCGGCCCTGGGCACTTTAATTTCAATCAGACACCACTTGCTGATTTATGGGGCGCCTGGATCACTCAGCCCGTTAAGCATCTGACTCTTGATTTCACCTCAGGTCATGCTCTCAGGTTGGTGAGATCAAGCCTTGCCATTGACACTGAGCCTGGAGCCTGCTTGAGATTCTCTCTCTCCCTCTCTTTCTGCCCCTCCCCCCACTCCTGGACACGCACTCTCTCTCTCATAAAAAACTACAACCGAAACACTTGCTGATTTAAAGATAAGCAGAAAAAATTAATTTTTTAAAATGACAGTGAACATTGCCACTTATTAAATGCTTTCTACACAGCAGGCGATTCTCTGAGGCAATACTCTGTTAACCCTTTCACCATCTCCATTTACAGACGAGGGGCCTGGGGCCCTCAGAGAGGTTAAACAGACCGAGGTCACACAGGCAGTTAGATATAGTTAGCTGTTGCGGGATTTGCTTGTGCTCTTTACTCTTCACTCTTGCGCAATGCTGTAAACCACTGCTTTCATTTTTTAAAATATCTTGTCTTCCTCACAGACTGTAAGCTCCTTGAGCAGGAGACTGAGAGGGAATTCATCTTCCATCCTACGCTGTAGCCCAGTGCCTTACGTACAGTGTGCACTTAATAAGTATTTATTGCGTGAATACAGGAGCTTTATATTTGCTTAAGGGTCAGTTCCAATAATATTTTTCAGATGACACTAAATTTTTTATGAACTTTCTGTGTTACCCCAAAACCTCTCAAGCAGCATTTTTTTTCCCCTTAATAAAGTGAGAATGAGCTCTACAAAAGGGTGCCTCCTCAGTCCTCCCCCTTCTCTTCCTCCTCAGGATAATTTAGTGAGAAGGCCTACTGAGTCCAAATTTGAATCAGAAAATATCAACACTACAGTATGTTCCCCAAAGAGGAAAAAATGATCTATTTTCAATCTTGTGTTTCAGAACACACAGCTGTGTGACTTCCTAATTTATTGTATTCCAGACAGCTCTTGGCTTGCTTCTTATCTCTTACCCACCCCTAGATCTGGGAGATGGGGCAGACTTTAACCAGTCCAGAGTGTGGGTGCAAAGAAGCCAGAGAACTGCTCCTTCAGGGACGCCTCTTGCTCAAGCAGGGGCGCCCAGCAGCTTGGACCTGAAGGGAGCCGGGTTTCCCAGGCTGGCTGCCGTGGGCTCGAAAGTCAGCTGTCACCTCTTTTAGGTCAGTCCCAGCTACCTATGTGCTGTCCAGGAGGGTGGTCATCCCCCAGCCTCTAAGGAGCAGGACCTATCTTTGGATCCCAGCAATCGAGCCCATCGTGGCTTCCCTTAATTTGGCTCTCCAAAGGTTTGGCCACAAGAACAGATTGCAGCTGTGGCCTGAGCATCTTTAGAAGTGTGAATCATTTTTTTTTTTTCCTGAAGAAGCTATTTTGAGCCTTATAATTGCATATTTCATGTTGTGGTTTTTTTTTTTTTTTTCCATAGAATCAGGAGAATGACTTGCATTTTTTTTTTTTTTTTAATAGATATCTGCTGGTTCCTTTGCTCTTCTATCTTGTATAACCTGGGCCAGTGATTTCTGAATGTGGCTGTGCATCAGATTCATTTGGGGGAGCTTCTGGGAAATAGAAATTCCTGCCGTGGAACCCAGAAATCAGTATACTTAATAAACTTGCCAGTTCATTCCTAGGCAGCTGGCTCTTCTCTCCGACATTTGGGAATCTCTGTTGAACTTCCTTCATGGTAATTTGGATCATGGTTAAATGGCTATCTTGATGGGGTACTGACAGCACTAGATCAGGCATTAGAGGTCACAGGTTCTAGATCCATCTCCATTCGGACCAGTTGTAGATCAGCCTAGTCGCCTGTGTTGTCCCTTAGTCTCCTCTGGTATAAAACCATTACTGCCCCAGTAGCTACAAGCTCCAATGCTGCTGTGTTGAGCTAAGTCCTTCTTATATACCCAGTATAGGGACTCTAACCACTAAATAAGTTGACTAAAACTTGGCCATCCTCAGTTCTTGAGTGATGTGTATAACCTAGGTTGGAATTGGATTCTGTGCCAGAAAGTGAAAGAAATGCCCAAAGACCTTGTTAGGCCGGGTTCCTGGTGATGAGACAACCTGGCAGCATGGACCAAGAGAACTTGTTTTCTGCCGTACAGAGATGACTGCTCTCACCTTCTGAGTGTAGATTTTAGTCTAATGTGCTTTTCCCACTCTGATTTTTTCCTCCTTTGAAATATCAACTTTATTGCCAACAAAGAGTTCTTTGAGAAGAATTAGACCTTAATTTTGCCAGAACAGATCAAGGAAATGGCAAAAAACATTCCTCTGGCTTTATTCTCCCCTGCCTAGCTGATTTCACACTGTCGTTTCCCACCTTGATTCTCTCGGCTGGGTTTGGTGGCTCTTGCCTCTCCGTCGTGTGGCGCGGCTGTTGGCTGAAGCAGCTGCCTCTCCCATTTTTACTTGGAAACAGGAGAGTTTAAATAATCCTGAAACTTGGAAGAAGAAACAAGCCTAAATCCAAAGGCTGTTTAACATTTCTGCAAGTCATACCTATTCGCACCCTGAGAAACACAGCTCTAATGGTTCTTTGGCTTTTATTGGCTAGGTAATAGTTTGAGGAATTGCTTTGTACCAGAGCCCAGATGAAGCCTACCAAAGAGCACACACTTTATGTCCCATCTCTGCTTGCCCAAGTCAGAACTAATCCTGCTTCTTCTCTGTGTCATTAATGTAATCAGAGGAAAACCTCACATTTAAGACCTCATAGGTTGACTGTTGTGATCGGTTAACATATTTCTGCTTTGGGTTAGGAGTTTACCTTAATGCATATACTGTAACAATTTTTCCTGTTCCATTTTATTCTGAAAATGAGCTAATACCATCCTTGGCCCTTTGTCACCTGATTCTTTTCACTTAATGCATTAAATGTGTTACCTCTTTCTTTCCAGTAAATTTACTAATTTGCAGTTATTCAAACTTTCAATAGTTTAATAGTTTTTCATTTCATATGCATATTGCCATATTGTGGATACAGATATAAATAGTAGCCCATCTTATGAAAGTATGGGTCTTTTATCAACAAATAGCTACATTGTTTACGAATTTTTGCTTTTACAAAGAGCACCTGGATGAACATTTGGCCAGTAAATCCGCCTAGTTAACCCCTTAGTACTTGAGCCATAGCAGTGAATAAAACAGAATGCCTTCTCTTTCCTTAAGCTACATATATTTATTTTACTTGGAGAAAAAACAGACAATAAAGAAAGAAGTATGCTGCATGGTGAAAAGTACAATGCAGAAAAGTCAGAACAAGGAAGATGCACGGCATTGTCTCCCTGAAAAGACTGTGTTTATCACAAATATAGGAACCGAGATGGTATTGGGACGAGAGTTTTCCCCAAAGAGGGAATAGCAGTATAAAGGCCCTGAGGCAGGAGTGTCCAGCCCTGGGAGTGAAGAGCTAGGAGGCCAGTGACAGGAACAGAGAGAAGCAGGTGGGGAGTAGTAGGAGATAAGGTGGGGCTGGAGAGTGGAGACATTCTGCCACTGTAACAAATTTAGCTTTTACTCTTTGTGAAAAGAAAAGCCATGTGATGGTTTGAGCATACCTGTGACATTATATAACTTACCATTTGAAAGAATCATTTGGGTGATCTGTGGACATTGGAATATAATACGTTCCATGACAGTAAGCAAGTCGAGAGGTGACAGCGATAGGAACCAGGGTGTCGGCAGTAGAGATACTGAAAAGCGGTTGGAGTCCAGGTATATTTTATTTATTTATTTTTAATTTTTTAAATTTTTATTTATTTTATTTTTTTAATTAACATATAATGTGTTGTCCATTTCAGGGGTACAGGTCTGTGATACATCAGTCTTACACAATTCACAGCACTCACCATAGCACATACCCTCCCCAATGTCCATCACCCAGCAACCGCATCCCTCCCAACCCCCTCCACTCTAGCAACCCTCAGTTTGTTTCCAGAGATTAAGAGTCTATTATGGTTTGTCTCCCTTTCTGGTTTTGTCTTATTTCATTTTTCCCTCCCTTCCCTTATGATCTTCTGTCTTTTTTCTCAAATTCCTCATGTCAGTGAGACCAGATATATTTTAAAGGTAGAACCAAAAGGATTTGCTTGACAGATTGAATTTGGATGGGAAATAAAAGGAAGAGTTGAGGATGGGCAGCCAGAAGCATGGACTTGTCACTGAGATGGATGGAGAACATAAGAGACCAGCACTTTTGTTTGGGTTATGTTAATTTTGAGATGCCTTTTAGACATGGAGTGAAGATGTTGGTTTTGTAGTTGGATATATATATGACTAGAGTTCTGGGGATGATTCTGAGCCAGAGATTTAACTTTGGGCATTATCAGCATGGAGACAGTGTTTATAGCTGAGATTGGATGACAGCTTCTAAGAGGCTCCAGGGTTCAACCATGAAATCCCCCAAAAGTTGCTTGTTGGAGAGAAGAGGAACAGCGAGAGGAATTTTAGGGATGTAAGAAGAAAATCAAGAGAAAGTTCAAGTACAGGTCAAGGAGAGATTGCCTGTAGGAATTGCTGCTGTGGAAGTACATGAGGATTTGAGAATTGATCAGTGATTTTAACAACGATCAGTGGAGGGCAGGAGTGGCCTGAGCAAGAGCAGTTTCAGTGGGGTCGTGGGGAGAGATCCTGACTGGACAGGCTGACAGCAAGTGAGGGTACAGGAATTAGGATGGTGAACACAAAGGAGTGACACCCAGCATGGCGTGAGATGGGCTGCGAGGGAGGAGATGCAGAGTCAGCCCTCAGAAACCTTTCTAGCTGTTTGACACAGCCATGGCATTCAAGCGTGAACATTATTCTAGTGATTAATTTTATTGTATTTTTCAAGAGTGTCTGTTTCCAGACAACAGATTCGAAATGAGAAATAAACCGGTCCTTCCCCTCATCATTTGAGAGGTACTGGTATAGACAATTATTGAAAGGGGTTTTGCTTTAGAGCAGAGTAGAAAAATAAGGTGGAAGCTGGAGGGGAAGTTACAGTCAAGTGAGATTTTTTTTTTTTAAATGATGGTAGAAGTTACAGCTTGTTTATGTACTCACAGGAATGATTCAGTAGAGAGGGGAAAAGTGATGATGAAGGAGACCTCTATCTCTATGGCTATGTCTTTGTTCGCATCTTCAAATAACTTCCTTAATGAAATGCCTACCAATGGATCCTGAATCAAACAGTACATGCCTTTCGTGTTTTTGTAATCCAATGTAATATATGTGTATTCTTGGAATAGTTTTAAATATGGAGAAGGAAAACTAATAAATCGTCCATTCCCCTACCACCAAGATAGGTTGGTTGTTTTTCCCCCATAAAATGAGATTAAATTATGTTATTTTAAATGTTCTATTCTTTCCATTTAATATATTATGACTATCTTCCTACAGCAATAAATATATATTACATCATTATTTAATGCCTCTTTAATATTTCATTGTGTGGATCAACCATAATGATTTTGACCAGACTCTTATTACAGGATATTCAGGGATGTTTCCATTTTTAGCGGAACTAGCTCTGTGATGAACATCTTTGTAATTCCATCTGATTGTTTCCTCAGCATTAATTCTTGGAAGTTCAAGTTTCATGTCAAGTGGTCTGAAATTTTAGAGCTTTTTATTCCTTTACAGTTTACCCCTAGAAAGACCAAGGCATCTGCATCCACTTAGCAGGCAGTGGATTTCAGGACAAGGTTTAACACAGCTTTTTTTTTTTTTTTTAAGATTTTATTTATTTATTTGACAGAGAGAGAAATCACAAGTAGACAGAGAGGCAGGAAGAGAGAGAGGGGGAAGCAGACTCCCTGCCTAGCAGAGAGCCTGATGCGGGGCTCGATCCCAGGACCCTGAGATCATGACCCGAGCCGAAGGCAGAGGCTCAACCCACTGAGCCACCAGGTGCCCCTAACACAGCTTTTTGAACTGCTGAAAAACTGGGGGGTGGAGGAAGAAATCTGAGATGGTCAGATTTGGGGTGATGGTGTATAGGGAGACAGGCAGGTCAACACAGACCTAATAGACGCAGACACGGCAGAGATTTATAGCGTTAGTTGCGATTGGTATTTATTTATACGCAGCCTCATTATGACTTTCACGAAATCTGTGTACTCTTACCTTCATGGACCCCTTCCTCTTTAAAACTGTATTAAAACTTATAGTTTTGACTACATTATTATAAAGATGAATATCATCCAGGCTGGATTCATTGTTGTATATTCATTATTATCCTATTTATGCTTCTCTTCTGATTTTAAAAGTGAGTAAGCTGAAAACATTACATGGGCTTCCGAAGTATCACGCGCCCTCAGAACTGCGCCTGCCCAGCCCGATACAGAGGTCAGCCCTGATGATGCTTCTCTGTGCTTTTAATATTCCTAATGATGAACAGGTATTACTTAGGACCAAAAAGAAAAAAAATCAGAATACATTTATGAATACTCAGGGTCCCTAGTAGATTTCTTTAGGTTCCCCCTCCCACCCCACAAAGGGAGGAGATATTTTCCTCTTTTCCCTCACATCCTATCCCACTTCCTCTCTAGCAGGGGGCTGTAAGGGAAGGCCTGGGTCCTGCTGTAAGGAAAAACTAAAACCTAACTCGCTTCCCTCAATTTGCTGCTGCTCTTGATCCCCGGTGTCACCATTTACTAATTGTTTGCCCTGGAACTGATGTCATCCTCAGTCACAGCCTCATGTCCACAGCCAGTCAGGGACCCAAGCCCTGTCCAGTCAGTGCCTGGAGATTTTTCTTTGTTTTTCCTTTTTGTAATTGAGATGTAATTGACATCTTACCTCGTATTGGTCTTAGCAGTGCAAATGTGATGATTCGGGAAGGGAAGCTAATGTATGTTCCTGTTGTGATATGAGTACCAGAATTAAGTTGAGTCAGCGTCCAGCACTTCACAAAGTTCCACGTTTGTGTGTTGATCTACTCTCTTAGTTCCTTTCAAATATGCAGTACAATATTGTTGACTGTAGTCATTGTGCTGGGCCCTACGTCCCCAGAAAGTTTGTACCTTTTGACCACTGAAGATACCTGTCTCCAAGCCATTACCCTAATTCCGACCACCGCGGTCCTGCCTCCTCACCTGCCCCTCTCATCCATCCCTGCTCCTTCTTGCAGCCGGGGCTTTATCTAAGGCACAAATCAGGTTTGTTTACTCTTATTCATTAAAATGAGATGGCTCTTGTGGGCTCCTGTTTTCTCTCAAAGTCTAAACTTTTCACCACCCCCGCGCTCCAGAAATCGCACCATGATGTGCTTCCTCTTCACTCTGGACCTTTGCACACACTTGCTCCCCACCCTAGAACACCCACCCTCCATTCATTTGTGCCCCCACCTCAGACCCACCCTTCAGCTCCCCCTCCCTGACAGCACCCTTCCACAGGGCTGCGCTTGACCCCTGAACTTTCCCCCTCTGGGCACATCTCACACTACACGGAAATTACTTGTTTGTCTTTGCACATTTTTCTCCCTCCAGCTCCCACCTGCTTCATAATTAGTGTCAGGTCCCTCCAGATTCTTGTGTGAGGCTGTCCTTCAATCAGCAGGGGTAAGAAGCTTCAAGAGGTTACATGGGAGGCAGCCAATGGTGCCATATTGAACTGGACATCAGATAGCTTTGTTATAACATTGAACCGATTGTCTCTGGGGTTATAATTGGGACAGTTAGTAGTCAATAAAACCTCCGTCAGGACCCGCAATGTCATGTGGGATGACAGTAGGCAGTGGGATGGGTCTTAGCCGCAGCATTCCAAGAATGTACATATATTACCTTGGATTACAAAAAACACACAGGAAGAGCTCAGCAGATACTGTCTGTCACCATCATCCTGGTGGAGGTGGCATTGGAAGTCTGGCCCACCAGGGTTTGCCCTCTGCTCTCTGGAGGCTGTCTGTTCGATGGTGGCGTCAGTCAGATGGAGGTCAGAAGCCAGCAGGTGAGTCCTTTGGTTCCTAGGTTGTCACCAGTGGGATTAAGCTCTTTGTTCTCTTTGTGTGAGAGTGGGGCCCACGTTTCTTTGCTGCTCTTGGCCTTGAGGAAAGATCAGAATCACAGCCCTTGACACTTACTGAGCTATTTTGGTTAGCTGGAAGGTTGGGTTTTTAGAAACCAAATGATGAGAAAACAAAAATAAGACAAAGAAAAACCAGACAAAACCAAAGTATATCTAATCCCCTGGCTGTTGACCCATTTTGCTTCTCTCTTAGACCGTTGGTCATCGTGGCTGGGTAGAGGGTATAAAGAGAACCTAGGACCTTTTTCTCTTTCTTTTTCTGGGATCTTTTGCCCTTAGTGTACCAGTTCCTGTGCCATGTGGTTGCCTGCCTTTATGCTTAAGACAGTCATATAATTTGTATTGTTTTTGAATATTCCTTGTGAGTCATGACCTTGAGTCATTTGATTTCTAACTTTGAATAGTTCATGAGATGTGGTTGTAGGTATTTTATCTCAAGAAATAAGAAGAAAAGATATATCTGGAAGAAGGCAGGCAAATGGATTACTCTTGAAGTAATTGCAAATAGTGACTCATCAGGGGTAATGAAATCTCTTTAGTGAATTTTGAATAGTGTTTTAAAAAATGGAATAAAATAATCTTTAGAGTGCTTCACAAGTAGCAAAGATAAGTGTTTCATTAGATCAGTTTTACATTCATCTGCTTGCATACTTGGGGTGCTGCACAAGACGTGTCTTGTGCTGTAGGTCACAGCTGAGAAAATGACGTGTCTTGTGCTATAGGTCACAGCTGAGAAAATGTAAAAGCGCCTATCCCCTGCCCTGTCATAAGTCAATTCACTGTGAAATTCCTTACTCAATACAGCATTCTCTGTTTTTGCATTAATGTCTGCATCACACATTTTTTGACTCAAACATGTTCTGCTGTCAGAGTTTATCTTAAGGGATGAGTTGCCTGCCACGTCGTGATCCAAGTGAGGGTAATTATCATCCGTAGACATCTCCTGCATGGTTCCTGCTTATATCTTTTCTCTTGGTACTCCTTCTGGCTCTTAGTGATATCCCTGAATTCTCAGGCTTGTTCCTTTGAGAAGAACTTCTTTATAGATTAGAAAATGAGAATCGTGTATGCTGACATTTCCTAGGTATGCATAAGGGGGAGCCACAAGACACATCTTTAAATGAAAGGACAGTGTCAGTCCTTTGTGCCAAAAATGACTGGTGCCTTAAAACACCTTTTGTGTTGCCGATTTATTTTGGTGTTTTTCCAGTGTTATGTCGGAAGGGGGGATATTCTGTTTCAAATAATTCCAAATGGAAAGCCATCAGCCGCCATTTATATAAAAGCCTGTATCTGAAACCCAAGCAGAAATGTCTTGTTCAGTGATAAACGCCCTTCATTCCTCCTGAGCCCCCTTCACTCACAGTTGAGGGAACGTAAATGAGAATAAGTGGGGCGTGAGAAGGCAATTTCCAGGTCCTGACTAACCAGAAAATGGAATGGTCATTCTCTCCTGTGCAAACCCAGGACTATGGAAAACCTGCTATTGCTTGGGGCCTTTAAAAAATCTGGCCTCTGGGGGTGCCTGGGTGGCTCAGTGGGTTAAAGCCTCTGCCTTTGGCTCAGGTCATGATCCCAGGGTCCTGGGATGGAATCCCGCATAGGGCTCTCTGCTCAGCAGGGAGCCTGCTCCCCCTCTGCCCCCCCTGCCTGCCTCTCTGACTACTTGTGATCTCTGTCCAAAAAAAAAAAAAAAATCTGGCCTCTGTCTGCTCTTCTGACCTCATACCCCTAAACCAGCTCCCACAACCAGCTTGCATTCTGTTGAGATAGAACCCGTTTGCAGCTCCCTAAATAAGTCAGCCCTCCTCCACTGTGCCTCGGGTCCTTGGCACTTTCTCCTGCAGCTGCTTGTGGTCTAATGTCCACCCAGCTTCTGTGGCCCAGCTTAGGGCCACAAAACCTTTGGGGACCTTCTCTACTCATTTGAATTCACTATGCTTCTTTTGATCACCTACTGTATTCTAAGAACAGTACTCAGATATGACAACAAAGAAGATGTGATTCTTGTCTTCATCCTTTCTCCCTGCGGAGACCCCAACTCACAGAATTATTAAGACACACCTCCACTGAGCATCTGTGGCGTCCCACATCTTGTCCCAGGCACTGAGACTTTACTGATCTGTTGAAGATAATCTAAAAGTCAGCTGTGGCATTATCTTTATGCTCCTCATTAAATTATATTCTAGAAACAAAATAAAGGCTAATAAGGCTATTTTCTCTGTGGTAATCCTTTGATGTCTATTCCTGTTTAGACAAGTAATATTTTACAGGGTATATTTTATTTTGAAATTTATAACTTTCAGAGAGGGTCAGTATTTTAATTTTTTTTTTAAATAAATGATCACACGATAATTGCCCTTGATTTTTTTCTACCATTTCTCTACCAAAAAAAAAAAAAAAAACACACACCATGAAACCAGCCTCATATCACATATATGTATATATATATTTAAGATTATAAAATGAATACACTAAAAATAATCTTTTTAAGAAACAGTGCACACCCGTTGTTGAAATTTTACAAAATGGGAAAGATGTTTCAGGAAGAAAACTAAAGCCCCTCACTGTTCTGCACCCTGAAGTGACAGCTGTAGGCACAGTGGTATGTTTCCTTCTACCCTCTGCTGTGTCTGTATTTGTACCCTCACATCATCTGTATTATATGTATGTTGTATATACATGTATATTGAAAAAATGTGAGATCATGCTGCCTCTACAGTTCAGAATCCTGTTTTTCTCTTCACTCACAATGATCACATCTATAACATTCTTCTATACCTTTAAATATCCCTCAGGGACATACTCATTGTTGACCCGATATCATTCCATTGTGTTGATATATCATCATTTATGGAATAGATGTTTATTTTTATATGTTGGGAGTTTTTCCCAATTTTTACTATTATAAGCAAATATAAATTATCTTTATAGATAAACCTTGCATTAATCTTTAATCTTTTACTTAGAATAAATTTTTAGAAGTTAAATTGCTCATAAAGTCCACCCTTAAGTTCTGGGTACCTTCTGCCAGACTCTTCTCTGAAAAGGTCATCTCAGTGTGTGTGTCCCCTCAACAGAATGGGAGCGAGTACCTGTTTACCACACTAAGTACTATCATAAAAAGAACCATAAAACCAAGAAACCAAGAAATCGTTAACCTGTGAGCTCAAAATGTTGCCTTATTCATGGCTATTTTATGAGAAACGTTAAACAGGTTTTGATGTATCCACTGGCTGTTTATATTCAGTGTATCAGAATGAGTGGTTCTCTTCTAATTATATGAGAATCACAATTGTCTTATGTGGCTAAATAGGAAAAAATGATAACACTTTCAGGTGGCACGTGTTTTTGATACAGGGGCTGGTAATATTCCTTGAGATAATGACACTGGGTGATTCTCATCTGGAAAATGTATAGGGTCACGATTTTACTTAGCTAATTCAGGCTGTTTTAAAAATATTAAAATAGAGGAGCTATACATTGACTTGCATCCACAGCAGTAACAGACCAAGTTGTAAGCAGCCAATCCCTATTCAGAGGGGACCCTTCTAGAAAAGCCCCCTTTCTAGGTATTTCATCACTTTGCGGAGGGCACTCTTCTCTTTATTGAGTATCCAAAAGTCTACGGGGTAGTTGGGGGTAGTATTTAATTTTTTTTTAGGTTTTAGATTCTTTATTTAATATTTATTAAAAGGGTCGCACATAATACCGTGATGTATTTTAGGTAGGATATTTAAAATAAAGAGAATACTGCTCTCATCTTCAATGTGTTTCTTTTTGTGTCCTAGATTTTGGCAATGACTTTGATTTGATGGGCTCTCCTAGTGCTTTTCAGTTGCATGTATCTGTGTGTGTGTGTGTGTGTGTGCACGCGTGCGTGCGTGTAATATTATAGAACTCATTATTTTTAATGTCTAGATAATATTCTAGAACAATATCTGATCTAAGATAATTCCTGAAATGTGAGTGCAGATAGAATCAGGTTTATCTATAGGGAATTTCGTTTATTTAATCTGTTGGAGAAATTGAAGGACCCAGGAGATGATCATTTTGGCTAATGTTCATAGAGAAGATATGGTAGGATAGGTTTTTTTCTTTTTTTAAAAGTCATGCCAAGTAAAGGAAGTTGATACCAAACTTAGTTATGTCTTTACTTGATAAATTTATTTAACTTGGGGGGCCTAATTAAACTTGGGGGAGTGAAGTAATGAACTGAAAGTGCACTATCGAGGGGCTGTCTCTGGAAATCTGTCTAAGGGATTTGAATCACAACATCCAGACCTGATTTCTGTTGCTGAACAATAGTTCCACTCAGAACCCTTACATGCAACTGTGAAATCCCTTGCTAGTTTCTTCCTGAGAGTGTGAGGTCAGCTTTTGGGGGAGACATTTTTCCTAGATTTGGGAGTGTGTTGAGGAATATGAGGGGTGTTTTAAGCTTTGTGAACCAGGTAAGCTTTATTTTGTTTTGCTTTTTCCCTTCTTTATTTGAGTCAGTTTAATTGAGAAAGAATTACACGGTAAAGTTCACTCTTTTTAGGAGTGTAGTTCTTTAGTTTTGAGAAACATAGTCATGTAACCACCACCACAATCAGGATATAGACTATTTCCATTTCCCCAAAAACTTTCCTCTTGCCAGTTTGCTTAGTCTTTGATCAGTAGTTCTCAGCCAGTAGAGAATCGTGGGGGAGGAAGTAGTGAAGTTAAATCTAACGTGACTGACATAAACCTCCAGGAAGCTTATGTATTCATTTCTTAGACTTACACTACTATTCCTTGATGAAAGTGTCCCCCCACTCCCTTGTGAATCATACAGAAAGGACTATCACAGTAGAGAAAATAGATGGCTATTTTCCTTTCCACAGAATTACCATAATGGCTTAATCAGGTATGGTAATTCCATAGGATGGGCCAGAACCCCTCCCTGACAGCAAAGCAAAACTGATGTCCACCGTTCTGAAATTCACCACATCCTCTTTAACTGGAAGGCAGTCATGGCCAAAGAAGAAAGACTTGCTCAAGAAAACAAGGGGTCATAGGTGACAAATGGAGGATAAACCCACCTCATTTGCTAATCACTGTACCTGACTGACAGATAGGATCCAGATTTGATAAACACAGGTTCTAAATATCAGACCCACATGTGCACACCTGCACACAGGCCCACAAAGTTATCAGATGTCTGTAGAAGTTACCAAGGGGTGTGGTTTTCAGTGAAATAACCAAGGTGATAAATAGGTCCTTTTCTAGGTCTCAGCCCTCTACAAGTGAAAAAAAAAAAAAAAAAAAAAGAATAAAAGAAGATTGCATCTTTAAACAGTTTTTCTCAGCCTACCATATCCTCTTTAAGCCTGTTTATCACACTCCCACAAGATATGGAAGGCTCTGGAAGCACTGAAGAACGAGTGATTTCAGCGGCATGGCCCCTTCTACCGCCAGACAGTGCCACGAAGGTAGGGTAGAAAAAGATGCAGTTGCACTTTTCCTCTCTTTTACCTCCTCCGATTGCGATCTTCTCACCCACTGGTGGAATATCTTCCGTGTCTAATCCGATGAGGTGAAGAAAAGAAAATTGCATTTATTTTAAGCTTAAAGTTTAGCCAGATGGGAGCCAGCTTAAGTTTCGTGTGAATGTAATTTGATTTTTTTCCCCATCGCACCAGCCCATGTTGAGTTGCCTCTGACAACTGATAAAATTCACATTTCCAAGCAAATCTCGGATTTAGATATAAATATGCAGAGTGAGCACGCAAATTAACTCATGTTCTCGAAGTTAAAAAGGGTGAAATCGGACTAACTTCACATAAGAAATTTTCAACTTAATGCTGGTAAAAATGGAGCAAAATAGAATAAAACCCATAATTAGACTCCAAAATTCTTTCAATTCATAATTTTTAACAGAATGAGTAGCAACATTCTAGCGAAGTTGATAACAAAGTCTGAGACCCATTTTCTCATTAACTCTTAGTATAAAATTGGAATGGGTTCCATTTGAGATAATTTCCAAGAGTGACCTAAAAATGCTTGTTATGAAATAAATTTGGGAAACATTATGAGAAGTGAAACATTAGAAATGTTAGTACCTATCAGTAGTTCACATTACTTTGGGGCATGAAGGCACAATGTGAGCATTTCTCTTCTAGGGAATTTCTTCATTTCATGCCTGCAGCTCCCACACCTTTCTGCTCTTAGTTAACTAACACTGGTTCTGGATTTTTATCCTATCTTTTAGTTGAAGGGGCTGGGAAGTGATGGGATTGAATTTGGTTTTTCATTATCAGTCTGATTGAGGTTTAACTTTCTAATCCAGAGGTTTGGATCTAGAGACATTTTTTTTTTCTTTTTAATAGATCAGCCTTAGGAACAGATTTGCAAGGTCTGGATAAAGCAAGCTTTTATACGCTTGAGAGGGAATAGGATAGAGTTTCACCTCAGTGGCTGGGAACTACGTAACTACACGGCCCGTCTTGTATCTCCACGGCTTTACTTTAGGGCGCACGTGGACAGGGGATGAGGCATGTGAACATTCTTATGTGTCAGAGAGGAATAGCTGACCCACATTCAGCTCCTCTTCGGTACGGTGGTGTGTGCCGATGCCATCCATGGCCTGGAATTACCTCTTGGTCTTTTCTCTTAGCTTAATATTTTGCTTCGAATATGCAAATGTGTTGGGTGAGTCCATAATGCTGAATTTGGTAGTCTCATGACATCAGGCAGAGGTTGAGCTATTTTATTTATGAGTGAGAGTAAGCTGCCTAGAGTCCATATTTCAAACTCATCCTTTGGAGATTTGTGAAGGAATCCAGTCCGGGGAGAGTCTACAAGAACACATCTATCAGCCATGTAACCTTCATTTCCAGGAAACTTTTTAACCTTCACAGTGTTAGCAACAGAAGAAAATTCTGCCTTCTTTTTAAATTTTATGTGAGTTTTCAAGATGGTCTAGACTCACAGTTTCTATTTCTGGATGGTTAGTTTTCTGATTCTTAAGTTAATAGAGATAACCTAGAACTATAGCTGTTTTAATGTTTTAGCAATCTAAAGCCATTTCTGAGATTATCTCCTTTTTTAAATTTAACATATAATGTATTCTTTGTTTCAGGAGTACAGGTCTCTGATTTACCAGTCTTACACAAGCCACAGTGCTCACCATAGCACATACCCTCCCCAGTGTCCATCACCCAGCTACCCCTTCCCTCTCACCCCTCTCCCCTCCTGCAACCCTCAGTTTGTTTCCTGAGATTATGGTTTGTCTTCCTCTCTGGTTTCGTCTTGTTTCATTTTTCCCTCCCTTCCCCTGTGATTCTCTGTCTTGTTTCTCAAATTCCTCAAATCAGTGAGATCATATGATAATTGTATTTCTCTGATTGACTTATTTCGCTTAGCATAATGCCCTCTAGTTCCATTCACATCATTACAAATGGCAAGATTTCATTTTTGATGGCTGCACAATATTCCTGTGTGTGTGTGTGTGTGTGTGTGTGTGACATCTTCTTTATCCATTCATCTGTTGATGGACATCTAGGATCTTTCCATAGTTTGGCTATTATGGACATTGCTGCTATAAATATTGGGGTGCATGCACACCTTTAGGTCACTATGAAATTATGTCCTTTTTGACATTTTTTTCTTAAACAGAACTTTCTTTTCTGGTGGTGAAACAGGCTCCTATAAATAAAAGAAAAATTAGAAAATTTAATAAAAATTAGAAAATAAAATAAGAAATATTACTGCAATAGCCATTGCTAATATACTTTGCATTTCTGCCAGTCTTTGGTGCATGTGTTTTAATTTTTTAAAAAGATTTTATTTATTGAAAAAGAGAGCATGAAGGGGGGCAGGGGCAGAGGGAGAAAAAGAGGGATAAGCAGACTCCCTGCTGAGTGCAGAGCCTGATGTGGGGTTAGATCCCAGGACCCTGAGATCATGACCTGAGCTGAAGTCAGACATTTAACTTACTGAGCCACCCAGGTGCCCCTTTGGTGCATGTGTTTAGAAATTTTGTCATTACTGTATCCCAGCATCCAACAGACTTTCTCAAAGTTGTTACAATGTTCAGCGCATATGTGTGGGCTGGATGATCTTTCTTATGTTGATTATTCATATTTTTTTTTCAACTGCTGGGGCACCTTAGCACCATTTGATCAAAATGTTTAACTTCTGAAGCATCATATCTGCAGATCAGTGTGTGGGCTGCCTGCTGCCCCTCAGTAATTGGTGACATCCATAAATTTAAGACCATTATCTAAAAATGGATGAGTTTCCATAGGGATACATGGATCCCAATTTTTATGGGATCCTCATTAAATTCTGGCAAGGTTGGCCTCATAAATATGTGTGCAAAATTGTTTCTACCCCTAAGATTGCTCAGATAAAGAATTTATTCCCAAGTCCTCTTTATTGGCTTCTCTTTTCAGTCAATTGGAAACCTTACAGGGTATATTGCCACTGACTAGTTTTTACTAACTGGGTAATGCAAGTGGATTTCCAAATAGCAAGTCACAAATATGTTGTCCTCCAGTGTCTTTATTTTTAAAATTAATTGTATTCTTCCCTAAAATTGTTATGAGTCCTGGAGTCCAGTTTTCTCAGCATCAGTAGCTCTTTGGGGCACTATGGCCCACTGACCTGAAGCCACAATGCCTTTTCAGAGAATCACCCCAGAAGACCTGGGGGCTGGATGCCAAGGGACAAGCTGGTGTCTGCAGCCAGGGGACCTGCATTTGTTCCTGGAGAGTCATTTTGTGCCAAGGAAGATTCCATATTGTCTAGTTCTTGCCATTACCTCAAATCGTTGCATAGTTTTAAAGGAGCTGGGCTCCACACCCAGACATAAAGGTTTATATTAATGGATATGTCACACCCAGTGGTAACTGCAAAGCTCAGTACCCTATGGGCTTGGCTCCCGCTCTTCCTTCAGTGACTTACAAGACTGACTATCCCTTCTTCCCACCTAGCCTGAATCCTGGTGGAGGCAGGCAGCATTCTTATTCTTGATTTGTTCCTCCTGTCTCCTAGGGTTATTGTGTTTTCACTGTCAAAATAGGTACATGATCAGATGAGAGAACACAGAAGAAAAACCCGAGCTAGAGATAATAAACTGTAAATCGTTGCCATGTGAGTTGGTGTAAGAGTCACAGCGTTGGTTAAGATTGTCTCGAGAGAACTTCCCCGAGTAAGACAAACAGGAGACCAGGATGGAGAACCATGCAAAACCTTCACCAAGGAGCCTCATAGAGGAAGAGGAGGATCCTGTGAAGGAGAGGCTGGAGGGGGAAGGTACAAGCAGAAGACACAGAGGCACCAGAGAGGCTGCTAAGAATTAGGTCAGAAGAGGACTAAACTGTGCCTTGGGGACGTGGGAGATCTCCGCCAGAGCAGTTTCCACAGAGGAACGGAGATGGAAGGCAGAGTGGGGTGTGCACGGAGTGGAGGAGAGATTTGGATATGGAGAAGCCCTGAGGGAAAGAGCTCCTTCCAGGTGCCTAGCCAGCCGGGAAGAGCAGGTTGGGTGGGGAGTGAATCCGGGGAGGTTGTTTTGTTTTGGTTTTGTTTGTGATGCTCTTTGGGTTTTTTTGTTTGTTTAAAGATGAGAGAAATTACAGCATACATCTGTGATGTGCTAGAGCAAATTATTAAATTTTCAGCAAGCTTGGTGACCAGTTGTTAAACAATTAGTGGTTTGAAATTGGGCATGGTGGCGGTATGCATATCACAGAAACTGGCAAAGGCAAATAAGCACCCCGCCCACCCCACCCCCACCGAACACCAGGAGCTAGTGGTTACACATCGACCAGCATACCCCTGGGCATACCTGAGTATAGACAGATAGGATCTGCTAGAGGAGGAGAGATTGGAGGTGCTGATGGGACCTGGTCTCTGAGGATGGGAAAGCAAATGGAGTCCAACTAGCTATGGAGAAATTGGCTTTTAAAAGCAGGAAGGGCATGACCTCTATTTTAATGGGATGCCAAGAAAAGAGGATGAGAGAAGAGAGAATCATGACTTATAAAAACAGCAGTAATTATCAAAGCGACCATTTCTGACTGCCTCTTCTGAGCCAAGCACTTTGCCTGAGCTTTGAATTATTTCCTGTAGCAGCCACACACTGAGGCAGGTACTGTCATTATGTCTTCACAGATCAGGCCTCTGAAGCCCAGAGAGGTAGAGTAGTTTGCCAAGCCTATCAGTGGTTATATCAAGGAGCCAAGATTCGAACCCAGTGGTCTGACACTGCAGCCATCGTACGTGGCCTCTGTACTCGAGAGTCCATCCCAGAGAACGTGTAGATTCTGTAGCAGGAAGTTGACGCAAGTTCTTGGCTGAGTGCTTTTGTTTTCTCTCTGAAGAATGCAGTGACATCCACGTCCCCTCAGAGTGAGGGGAGCTAACCAGAGACATTTAAGGAAAGTAGAAAATGTGTAAAATGATGTAGCCCTTGGGCAAGCAGGCTGACCAGAGAAGGCTAGCTATGGAGGGGGGCTGTCCATTGGGATCGTATACCTTCAGTCACTTTAGCTGTTCTGGGTAGGCACAGAGAAGGTGGCCTGTAGGACTCTTCCATAGTTAGAATGATGATGAGAAAGAATATTGGAAGGACCAAGGAGTTGAGGGACTTGGGAAGATAGACCACAGTTGTAGTAATGCACCATGGACTCTGCATGGCAGAACGAGAATGTGGAGATGGGAGGGGCTGGTGGACTTGATGCTTTGATGAGGTTGAAGAGCTATAGCGGTTAGTTATAGTTAGGGAAGTAAGTTAGGGAAGTCAGAAGTTAGGGAAGCATGAAGGGAGGCTTCCTTAATATTCTCAGTTCAGGTGTGATTGTGGAAGGGATCGCCAACGTGGAATGGGAGTAGGGGTCGCTGAAGATGAGGCCAAGGGTCCTATGTGTGGACTTAAAAGTAGTCCAGGATGAAGGCAGAAGTTGTGATGTCACAAAAGACCATGACCCTGGTTCTAGAATATTTATTATTAAATAACATGTCATTTAATATCTTTTAATGAATGACTTTTAGATATTGCTGATATCGGTTGATAGTTTTAAGGGTCAGTTGCAATACTAATTTGTTGTGTTTATCAGAGAGGGATACAATTAGTCTGTGTCCAGGTGTGAACAATGTCAGTTGGATTGACAATCACATACGACTTGAAACCTTCACTTTCATACGAGTTTCATTTCCTTATTTGAGCTTTCATTGAAACCTAAAGAGAATTGGCATTCTTAAGTAATAGTAAATTACAGTGTGCTTATTGTATCTCCTTTTCTTACTGGCTGGATGCAATAAAATCACATCCTGTGCCTTGGTGTGTAGGGAAAAGGTGCCTGTGTTTATTCTCTTCCATCTTTCTGGAATTCCTGGGCTCACACGCACTGCCCTGTCACCTGGTCAGGTGGTAGCAGTGGAAGGGAACAGTTCTCTTCCTGTGGTGAGTTACTAATGTGAGGGTTGTTTGCCCTGGACCTCAACTCGAGGAGAGAGTGCTGCTTTGTTAATGCAAACTTTGACCTACCTGTGATTTCCCTTGCTTAGGGACAGCGTTTCCTTGTGCTCCAAGTGTGGCTTAATTTTCATAACTTAATTTGCTAGGTCCAGGAGGCGAGCTGCAGTTGCTATGGGAACAAGTAACTGAATTTCCTTCCTTTAGTACACTTAACACACCAACAATGGTGCTGTAGGAGCATACGTACCTCTTCCTTGGCCCACTTGGATTTCCTTTTCCTGTTTAGACGGATTACTGTTGAGGAAGGGAGAAGGAGGAGTTAATTTCACAGCTAGTTTAGCTGACCAGTGAGTCCTGATAGTCATCTGGCCAGTGGTTTTCGTGGGAATGACAGGTCCAAATGAGGTATGTGTCTATGCTTTAATTTCCCATCTTGAGCTTGTGCTAGTTCTAACAAGCTTTCTAACATGATGAAGACTCTTGTAGACAGAGAGAGAAAAATATTGTTCATTCTCATACCCCGGGTGCCCAGCCTGGTGCCCCAACTGAGTAATTGCTTATTGAACTTAACGTGGCTTTGTGTACTATGGTAAGTTGTGTTCATTCACATTTCATCTCGACCGCCATGCATCATTTCTTCACTAAAATTGAAAGGCCTTTTGGGTTAGATATCTATAAGCACATTGAGCGTGATTGTTGGAGAAGGACTTGCATTGCATTTCTAGGCCACATAATCTTTAGCCTAACATTTGCATATTAATGGATAATTGTAAAACATTATGTAAATGATACATGGTGGTGAATATATTATCAAATCAAATGGCCTTTAGGGGTAATTACAGGATGTGCTGTGTCAACCAGGACGCTGCCGGATGAATGCTGAACACTTTCCGTAGGATCAGACCTATAACCTGGCTAGGGTTTATTTCCGTCTGGAGTCATGGGTTATCTTTCAGTGTGATTTTAACTTTTGTTAGATGATGACTCTAACACTTGGGGTGATATGAGTCGCAGAATATTATGGATTAAAAGCATAAAATCCTGACTGAAACACATTAGACTGTGGAAACTTTTAAGGTTGGTAATTAATCTTAAATATTTGAGTCACAGAGAAAGTCTCGAGAGTATTTATGCCTTTCATTGTACTTACTCTAACATACTTTCTTTTTCTTTTTTTCTTACACATGCTCAGAGTAAAATGCAAGAGACAATGCAGCCTTCTCAAGTTGCCCCACTGCTAAATGACTTCATTCATCTACTGACTGCTTGCATATGCCCTCCTTGAGGACTACTGTCTGACTTAACGCTCTGTTCTCCGCGTGACTAACTTGGTGCCTGTTCTAGGTATGCAGAAAAGAGAGCATAGTGGAAGAAAGGAATGGGAGGGAGGAGGCAGGGATGAACACAGGGAGGAAAGGAGAGAAGGGGGAATAGCAGGAGGAAGAAAGTTGGGCCAATAAGTACTGTCATCGTGGGGCTGAATTCTGGGCAGCCCTAGCCATCTCTTCTATCATTTGTTAGGCTTGTTGTAGTAGGGAAGAAATAAGGTTTCTCTCAAGAACATGCGACTTTCCATAAAGGAAATTAGTGAATTTTGGCTGTATCTGGTGCTTCAAAAAGAGCGGTTACCTTTCTGTAAATATCTCCTGTCGTAAACTGTAGGTAGCAGACCAACTGACCTTTATCACCATTTAAGTGTGTTCCTTTTGAAAAAAATATTTTATTTATTTATTTTAGAGAGAGATTGAGAGCATGCAGAGAAAGGGGCAGAGTGGGAGGAGAGGGACAAGCTGACTCCATGCTGAGCCCAGCTCAGGACTCAGTATCAGGACCCAGAGATCATGACCCGAGCTAAAACCAAGAGTTGGATGCTCAACTAGCTGGGCCACCCAGCACCTAAGTCTGTTTCTTTCTAATCCCCTGTTCCTGGAAGTCCCAATCCTACTTGGTTTCCATGCAAAATGACCTCCCACCCCCATTATTTTATTTCTGGTTCTCTGAGTTCTCTCTTCCTTTTGAGACAACTGAAGGTGAAACATTTTATCCTAAAAGAAACCTGATATTATGGCAGATATCCACCTTTCAAAAACAAAACGCAAACAGTGAACACATTTTGAAGATCAAAACCTAAAACCCATTATGGACCAAAGCAATCGTTCAGAGATGTCCTTGCAAATCTAAGTTTTTGCACGAGAAGCCTCTGCGATCAAAACTCTTCCGTGTCTGAATTCTCTGCTCCTCCTCTTCTGTGCTTCCCTTGTCCCCAGCCCATCATCAAATTGGGCTGAAATCAGGTGATTTGGGTCTTTAACCCCCAATTTTGGACACATTATTTACTCAGTGTAGTTTCACTGTAAATAAAATAAAGCTAACAATCTCATATTCTATAGGTAGTTAAACTCAAAAGAATTGTTGACCAAAGTTTTTATATTTTGGCCAGTTGTTCTAGAATTTTGTAGACTCGTTTCTAACCAGCTACAGAGAATGGAGTTCTGCCTCATTAGGAGGTATTTCTGTTGCTTTTTTAGCACCAGAGTTTGGGGTAGATGGTTAAATGTCCCCCTTCACCTCTTGCTGATTCTGGGACCTTGGGCAAATACTGACATGGGCCCAGCTGCCCTGGCCTTTCCCAGTGTGGGAAATGGTTGTAACTCACAGGACTTGTTGTGAAGCCCGAAGGAGATCACAAAAATGAACCCCTACCAGAGGGCCGAATCCATAATGGGGCTCAATATGTGTTTTTTCCTGTGTTTGTCTTTTCTTGTTTCCTTCCTCTTCCGGTGATGATATCACAGAAACTTCTAAAAGTGATTATTGCCCAAACTAAAATGCCAACAGTCAGTAAGGTGCAAGTCTGCACCTGCCCTTGGGCAAGTCCTAAATTCATCATCAGTTTGCTTTTTTTTTTTTTTTTTTTCCATTTCCAGCTCAGATTGGTAATTTGGAGCCATTGGGAACTAATGAGAAAATGAAGGGCATTGTTATCATTATTGCTCTGGTGCTATGAGGTCTCATGTGGGAAAATTTGAGAGAGGAAAAGGATAATAATGGGGGGGGGGGGAAGGAATGCTGGCCAGTATTAAGCTGTGCTATCTAGAGCCTCCCTCACATGACTTCAAAGACACCTTTCCTTATGTGGGTGTTAAAGGTTTAATCTCCTTACCAGTTAGAAATAATTCCTAATGATTAACATAATAGTGAATCATTTTGTAGCTTTGTGAGATACAATTGATGGCAACACTGAAAAGCAGGGAAACACAGAAATCGCCTCTGCCATGAAATGAAAGAAGAAAATAGAATAGCTAATTAATAGGCTATAGAACATTCTCTACTACTGTGTACTAAAAGTTTTGACACACATGCTGTTTGTTTTCAGCGAGGGTAAGTTACCCAGTTTTTATGGTGTTCCATGCAAAGAGCTGACACACTGGCCCTAAGCTTGCATCCTGCCTTGAAATCATTTTACCCTGACACTCGTGACAGGCGCTGTAAAGGATTGTGGCTCATTGGACTCCCTGATTTACAGAGCCTCTGTATGTAAAAGTCCCCTAACTCATGCGCTAATTGTCCTGGGCAAATCAGAAAGAGCCCCCTTGGGTTCATTAAGAGAATTCATCAACGTGGACACAGAGGAGTGAAGGTAAGGGAGCTGTCTCAAGGCGGTTTGCTGGACGTTGGAAAAGATTCTAGCAGCCAGCTCTCATCTGAGACTCTCACCACAGTGAGACCTCAGGTGCCACAGGTGGCCCTGGTGGGAACTCTCAAGCCAACAGGATGCCTCATGGGTAGCAGTACGACACTTGAAGGGCATTGGCTTCACCTCATAGGCCCCCAGAAAGGAAGGATCCTACCATAGGTTCCAGAAATCCTTCTTGGGTATGGATGAAATCAGACCACCAGCTCTAGACTTTCCAAATAGTTCACCATCTTTGAGGAATCCTTCCATGAAGTATTCTTGGAAGGGGATACTGCCCAGGTAGAATCTAGGGCCTCTTGGTTTTCTGGAAGAATCTTTATACTCTACTCAATACCTTGAGTCTGTCCTGGTTCTGGGGAGCCACCCTAGAGGTCCTTGTACCGAGATTCTCTGAAAGAGAGGTCACGGCACGCCCCCATGAGAGGTGTTCAGACCTTGCTGAACCTGCAGGAGTTGTCTGTTGACACCTATGGCAACTCAGAATCATTTCCCATCACCTCCTCTGGTTAGTCTGACGAAAGCTGAGAAGAATTCCTCTTCCTTACTTTCTTTTCCAGTACTTGATGTCCTGCCCACTCTCCCCAGTGTGGCAGGCAAAGGCAGGGGCAGTGGAGGAGTGACCTGGAAGGCGAGAGAGAGCAACTGCTACATGGCTCCTCACCTTTCAGGTTTTTAAAGTGAATTTTAAAACCTACAATGAAAATATGATGAACCAGCTAAGTCTCTCCCACAAGGGTGGCAGATTTAAAAATTTTTTTTTTTACAACTCTGTTCCTTTGACTTGAGTGATATATCCCGGAGAATTTAACATTTGTATGAAACTGCTCCACAGAATCAAAGAAAGTGAGAGCAAGTAGGATCTTAGCATAAAGGAGCCCAAAGAACCCTGGATTGAGGACCATGGACAGAATTTTCCCTGTTCAGCAGCCAGTGATGTATAATCTGACATATAATGTGTGTTTGTGCATGCAAATGTGTGTGTGTTCCTATGAAGTTGCCATCTGTCTTATAGCACCGGAAGACTCATCTTTTTCTGTATTTCTGACCTGACAACTTCTTTAGGGTTAAAAATGTCTTGCTCTCTATTAAATGTTGGTAGTAACAGTAGAGGACTTTTTAAACGGTTTTACTTGACACAACGAAAAGTTAATAACATTATACCAGTTTCCAAATTTACAAGAAAATGTTTGCTACTCTGAAAAGGCCCAAAATAGAGCCGCCTGGGTGGCTCAGATGGTTAAGCATCTGCCTTCTCCTCAGGTCATGATCCCAAGGTCCTGGGATCGAGCCCCCGAGCATCAGGCTCCTGGCTCGGTGGGGAGCCTGCTTCTTCCTCTCCCTCTATAGCTCTCCTTGCTTGTGCTCTCTCACTCTCTCTGTCAAATAAATAAATAAAATCTTTAAAAAAAAAGTTGTTAAAGGCCCAACATAAAGATCATTACCTAGCAGACTGGCAATTCCCATTCCCCACCAAACTCAGCTCTTTAGATGAAGCTCAGAAGTATGAAGAGATGTGTTCTTTCTTACAGACACACATGTGCACATATATGGGTGCATACATGTACTCATGTACATCCGAAGCCTAGATCTCTTCTCCTCTTCTGATAATGCTCTAAATATTCTTGGCTGAGGGGTTGTTACTGAGTTGGTGGAACTTCTGTATTTAGAAGACACCTGAAAGAAAGAATGACAAAGGCCTTGTAAGAAATAAACGTCATGAAAGAATCTCTTTTACAGACAATTTCATGAGAGCCTCATGGCTTTTGGAGAACTTGACTTCTGTTTCCAAATGGTTTTACCATTTTCTGTCTGGAGTAACAGATGGCAGGACATCTTTTGTACGAAGAGCAAGCCTGGTAGAAGTCACTGAGATTTAGTTTCTAACCCTTTATTTTCTTTCATCTTATAAATTTAGGCATTTGTACAAATGATTGTTGAAATTTAATTTTTTTTTCAAAAGCATGACAAATCTGCCCTAGGATATCATTGATGTTTCACCTTAAATCAGAGCCAGGAGGCAAAGCCCACTAAAAAAATGCATAAAAGGATGGGGCGCCTGGGTGGCTCAGTGGTTAAAGCCTCTGCCTTCGGCTCAGGTCATGATCCCAGGGTCCTGGGATCGAGTCCCGCATCGGGCTCTCTGCTCAGCAGAGAGCCTGCCTCCTCCTCTCTCTCTGCCTGCCTCTCTGCCTAATCGTGATCTGTCTGTCAAATAAATAAAAAAAAAATCTTTAAAAAAATGCATAAAAGGAATAAAATAATGTAAAAACTGCCATTGGTAATAAAATTTCCCTCAAAATAATCATAATTGATGTCTGTTTTGTTACATGTTTGCCTCAGTCCAATGAACAATTATTTATTAATCACCATACTTATTTTCTTCTCTGTAACATTGTTTTGACAGTAACTTTTTAAAAAAAGATTATTTATTTGAGAGAGAGAGAGAGAGCACACAAGCAGGAGGAGGAACAGAGGGAAAGGCAGGGAAGAAAATCTCCAGAAGATTCCCCACTGAGCCTGGAACGTGACATGGGGCTCTATCCCACAACCCTGAGATCATGACCTGAGCCGAAACCAAGAGTGGGATGCTCAACCAACTGAGCCACCCAGGCGATCTTGTGATAACTAATATTTTTGAGTACTTACCATGTGTTATTTTGCTAAGAATTTTTTAATTAACATACAGTGTATTATTTGTTTTAGGGGTACAGGTCTGTGAATTATCAGACTTACACAATCCACAGCACTCACCATTTGCTAAGATTTTTTTAAGCCTATTGTCTCATTTAATACTTAGCCATCCTATGGAACGAGTACTACCTTAATCTCCATTTTACTGATGAGAGAACCTGTTCACAGGTTTACTGATGAGAGAACCTGTTCACAGGTCCAGGGACCAGCACAAGACCAGCTAAGAGGGTCCAGATAACAAGTGAAAGTCAGGACTCTGGCTCTAAGCCTTCGCCATTCTTATGGGGTTCCATCATCGTGGTCTTGAATGTACCATTGCATTTCTTCTCCTACCTTCCCACCACCACATACACACCCACACCAAGTTGAAAGAGGCTGCTTTGATGGTAAACAATTCCATCTGCTAGTTCTAGAATACCTTTCCTCTACATGTCCAGTGGGGGCCCACCTTTGATGCATTACAACCTAAGCAAGCTGGGTAATTGTATCTACTTGTTTAGAAAGAACCAGAGGCAAGGGCATATTTCTCTCATTTTTCCATGTCATCCCTCTCATATTTAAACATTGCCAGATTAAATAGACCCAACTGGTGATAGAGATATCCTGTTTTATTTTCTATCAGGCATTGACACACCATCCATTGGACCATGGTTGGGTTTAAACTTTTTCATAGGAGCTGTGGTTGGTCTGATCACGGTGGTCACAGTAGGAGTTCTGAAGGTGCGGCCCTCTCAGCATTAGTTATCTCATGAATGGATGCATGTAAAGCAGGCCCCATCTGGTGCTTCGGTCAAGAAAGTCACTTAGAAGAAACTGCAACTCTTGTCGCTTTTTAATCTCTGCATGTCTTTCCTCTTGGATACATTGACCTCATAAAGAACCAGCTTTAATCAATAAAAATAGCTTGTGTTTATAAATCACCTTTCCTCCAAGATGAAAGAACTACACAAATTTTACTGAAATTAGAATACTTCCTGAAATATTATTGAGGGAGGCAAGACGATTGTAAATCATAAATTCTTTTTGGGCAGGATTGTGGTTTTACATGTCTCTCGTTCCTTTCAAAGCACCAATGTTGACTAAATATTTCATAATTAGTTGGTTCCTAATTAAGGTGAATGCTGAGTCTTAATGGATTACATGGAATGAAACATGAAAATCCAGGGCCCCATCTTCTGTGACCCCCTACTATGTGTGGCTGGGTATTGCCCATCTGTAGGTGCACCCCTCACACAGCTCTGGTGATTATGGTGTCCCCTAGAACTGGGCACTGTTCAACTATATACAGTAGTGCAGTTGTGGGCACAGCAGGACCCATGACTAGTAAAACTTCACACAGATGTGGTGAGCAGGTGCATTCCCCAGACAGCTTCTCACCCTCAGAATCTGAGGAGACAGAACCAATGGGAGATTCCACCTGCTGGAGGGCTGCAGTTGACACCCAGTTGAACATGACACATAAACTGGTTGGGGAAGGTCCTGCAAATGGATGGTTAGTGACCAGGCTTTTTTGGTTCTTGGGAGAGTGTCTGGGCAGTGAGTCTGTAGGGGGAAGTTAGGTATCTTGACGGCTTGATTCTAGGCTTAAACACATAATCTGAAATTCTGAAATCTCTGTTAATGGGTCCAGGAGTCTTTGGCTCCTGCTGTAGTAACAGTTGTGAAAAGTTGAAGATGAGGTTCAGAGAGGAAACCCCTTTTGCCCAAATTCCTGTATCTACGAAGCTATAGAGATGGAATTCACCGAAATCTTTAAAGCCTGTGTTCTTTACTATGTATACTCTGTATACATATAGTATAGTATAGTATAGTATAATATGTATACTATGTACAGTATACATAGTATTCTCTGTTGCTTCTAGTTTGAACAAGTTTTTTTTTTTTCCTAGACAACACAGCTCTTTTTTTTTTGTTATCATCTCTGTGTATTTGTCCACTGGCCACAGAAGCCATTTTCTCATATTCATTTTGACGCTCAGCATTTATGTTGAGGGATGAGTTGCAACTGCTTTTTGACATGGCTGACAGGAAGACATGGTATCGTGGGGAAGCTAAATGATAAGCTTCTTAGAAATCTGTTTCCTGGGTGATGGAATATGCTCAGCTCTATTGTTTGTAAGCAGTAGCATTATTGCTAGGACAAGAAATGCAATACATATGCTAATATGTGCATGAATAGTTGGAAAGATGTTTGAACCAAAGAAGCTTGTCTGTTTCACATTTACAGGCAATGGAAATTGAAATTTTTTTAGCAGGTTTTCAATGAAGATGGGAGAGGTGCCAGAAACTGGAGATTGCTCCATAGTGGTGCCTTCCTCTGAATTACTATAGGCATACATATTGTTTGCAGGGGCTTGGGTAAAATTATTGTGAATCTTGAAATCTTTTCATTCTGTAAGATATTGTGTAATAGAGGTTATACAAATCCCCCAGACGTATTGAACATAATCTGAGTAAGCAGACATTCTTAAATTTAATTTGAATTCATATTATACAGAATGCTAAAATCATAATTCTCTTCACAGTATCTCTTAAGATTTCCATAAGGTATCTAATAAAATGTTAGTACATTTTGCCTATTATAACTAACCCCAATGTAAAAGTGGCCTTTGTAACTTTATACATTACTTTATTATAGTACGTATACTGTCCTCCTAACAGTGCGATTTTGTGTCCATAACCAATTCCACCTTCTTCCCAGATATTTGAAAATAGAGGCCAATTCCTGTGCATCTTCGTGGCAGGCAGGTAATCAGTATATGCTGAGGGACTGAGGCTGAATGGTACCATTTTCATAGTCTTTGGAAGTAGATTCTGAGAACTATAATCACTGATAAAATTTTTCAATAGATTATTGAAAGGACTAGTGTTTGGTTTTTATAAGAGAAAGTCCCAAATACTTATAGACATTCTGGGTTCCCTAGATTTAATTTCTATCAAAAGTCACTTTCCTTTCTGTCATAAATGTTATCATGATAAATTAGAAATGTTGTAAATATAGTATATCTAGTTTCTAGCATGAGACCATGTTTTTTTTTTTTTTTAGATTTTTTTTATTTATTTGACAGAGATCACAAGTAGGCAGAGAGGCAGGCAGAGAGAGAGGAAGGGAAGCAGGCTCCCTGCTGAGCAGAGAGCCCGATGCGGGGCTCGATCTCAGGACCCCGAGATCATGACCTGAGCCGAAGGCAGAGGCCTCAACCCACTGAGCCACCCAGGCACCCCATGAGACCATGTTTTAAGAATTTCTTAGAATCACTTTCTTGGAGGGAACATGTATCTATCCTTGGCTGTATCTTTTTAAGAATTTGAATCCACAATCTGAATGAAGGCATGCAAATTATACTTATCAGACTTTTTAGAATACGCAAATTAAGAGAAGCATTTCATAATTACAGATTTTTAAATGTCCTAATAGGCTGAAAACTTGGGACAAGTATCAAGATTAATCAAACTTTGATAAAATTCTTCACTTGGATTTTAAGAAACCAGTTGCACAAGTTTAAAACTGAGGAGACTTGGATCAATAACTCTGGATAAAGGACCTGAGCTTTTTAGTTGCTGACACTGTCAGTCTAATCCCATGGTAAATTGTTAAGTAAAACCAGTACAGTCTCAGACTTGCACTCACAGAAATAGAGTTCCCAGATCCAAGGAGGGAGTCAATAGTTTTGTGATGAATATACTTGCCTCAGACCGTGTCTGGAATACTAGGAATCATTCTAGGACACATATTTTAAGAAGGTTTTTAGCAAGCTAGGAGCATATATAGAGAAGTAAGTAATGATGTCTTTAAGCAACAATTGAAGAAATGGTGTATGATTAGCCTTGAGTTGAGAAAGCTAAGAAGAGACACATTAACTTTCTTCAAGAATTTCAAAGATTGTCAAGTGGAAAGGTATTTGATTTACTGCATACAACTTTAAGGGGTAAACTAGGACCAGCATGTGTGGAAGTGTTGGGAAACTAGCCAACAGTTGTTTGTTTGTTTTAAACACATGAAAGTGTACTGCAAAGTTGTGAAGCAGGACTCTTGGTCCAACCAAATTACATGACAGTCTTTCATGAGTATTGTAGTTAAGGAATTTAAAAAAAAAACTTTTTTTCCATGTCTAGAAATGCAAATTCTTAGACTAGTCTAACAAAAATACCCCCAAAGATAGAAAATCAGAACTGTATGGTTTCTACCTGATGCTCACCCCACTCTAAGACATCTGTTGAACAATCCTTAGACAACACACGGGTTCCAGGCTTTCTCTTTGGAGGAGACTAGATTGCCATCCTTTGGGAATCCTGATACCGGTGGGGGGGGGGGGGGGGGGGGGACACAGCATGGCTGTCACTATCCTTGGTGCTGAATGTAGGCAGGGACTTTTGGGCCTCCTCCCAGGCTAAGGTTTGCATTGTTACATTATCTCTGTCCTGCCACATTCAGGTTGCACATGTTGCCTGTTGATCTGCCTTCATATTATGGCTCTATACCCTTTAGATTACATCCTTACATTAAGATTTTTGATAATTCTGCCTGCCTTTCTTAAATCTGACTGGCACCCAGCCTGCTTTGACCCCAATCCACTGACCTCTCAAGAAAGATGAGTTATGGAAGAGATTTGAGATTTCGGTAGGAGGTGAAACATGACATTCAGAGATCTCTCTTGAACTATTAAGCAATTATATTTCCTATCACTCGAAAACTTGTCTTATGGTATAGATTTATTGATTCTTAAACGTAGACATGAAGGGAAATATTAGATAAGATAGTTTCTGGCTGAGGAAGGGGGTCTTAAGGGTTTAATAAGCCAGTGATGAACTAGATATGAAAATTGAAGTTTTTAACCTACAATTTGGTTTCTCTCATACATATAAAGTGCTGTTCAATTCTTTACACTAACATGGCTTTGCATGGAAATGAAAAGCTTTTAGTAAAGGTCACCACATGACAACTAGAAGAAACACATTGACAGGACATCTTGACAACAGAAGCGGAGATCTGATAAACTCAGCCTTTACAGAACAGACAGTCATGTTCCACAGAAGAGAGAAGGATGCTGCTGGACTAACAGGAACAGGTACTTCTGTCCTTCTGTGGAGTCTTACCAGATGTAGAGAAATTGATGGGAATGTTGTTCCCTGTGGACCCAGGGAGCTAAGATTGAGCTCAAACAAGAGAATCTTGGAAACCTAAAATTAAAAGGAAGAAAAGGAACTACTAATGGAAAAGAAAAAAGAAAAGCCTGAAAATCTCTTACACTTAATGATAATTAACTTGTATAAAAACTCACATAGAAGCCAACCACTTAAGGTTCATAAATTATGTAGCCAGATGATCCCAGATTTTAGTGGTAAAATTCCTTAAGAATTCATTCTAAGTTCACTAGTTATAATTTATAAAACATTGCTATACCCAGTTATGGAGTTACTAAATGCTTTCTGTGATACATGTAATTTTGTGTAATTTTGTGATACATGTAATTTTGATAGGAAGAGGAAAAAAATCCCCTTTAAATTAAGGGGAAAAATAGAAACATGATTTCAGGAAATATAACAAACAAAATCATTAATCCTCGAAATTCATCCGGTGAAGTTGTGTGATTAAGTAATATTTTATATAAAGAACTTTGAGAGTGAAAGAATCTATACTCTTTCATAATTTAGACTGGTCTTTTAACAGCTGGTCAAACTCAAGGTCAGATTTATTAGTTTTAGAAAAATTATACAAATTGGGAAGAGTCACTGAAGAAGCAGCCCATTTATTGAATAATTCTCTTTGAAAGGTTTTTTTTTTTTTGAATAAAATATTCTCCAGAGCTAAGGGGTCCCAGTGTCCATTTGAAAAGCTCTTATTCTCCTATATTATACCCAGTGTGATAAAAATCAAGTAGATAGGCCATTTCTCATCATCTTCTCCATCCCTTATTTATTTATTTATTTTTAACTCTGCCACTGTTTCAAACATTTTGGAGCTACTAATACCCATTCTGAAAGAAAACAATATTTGGTAAAGCACTATGTAATAGCCAGAGGAGGAAGGAAACTGAACATGTCAAAGAAAGAATTCCTATGGGAAAGTCCACATTTATGACAGGGCACCCTAGCTGAAACCCTTAGAGTTAACTAGGCACTGCATCTGAGCTGTCCTCCATGGTTAGATTGTCTCCCTAGCTAACCTCAGTTGGAGCACACTAAATATCAGCAACTAATGTGTGACTTTCTTCCACCAAAGCACAGATGAGCCTGTTCTAAAAACACTTAAAGTTAATCAGCCTCTGAACCCGGCTTCTGTGTTTATGAAATGGAGGTCATATCAACTACCTCATAGAGTTGCTCTAAGACATTTGGGTCCTTGTAGGGGCACAATGACTTGGGTTTTTTTTTTTTTTCCACTTCATTTTTTCAAGGCTATGTTAAGCACTATTAAAAAAGAAAATTACAAAGTAAGTTTTTATTCTTGCCGAACACCTAAGTATCATTTGTTGCTAAAAGTCTTACATGTTCATACTCATTGAAGTCTGTGATGGATCCATCTTCTCCTGAGGGGAGGCTCCACGGGGTAGCTACCTTTTTTTTTTTTTTTAATTGACTTTTTAAAAAATTTAACTTTGAATATTCAGAGCTCATTGTGATTTAAAATATGAAAAGGTATAATTTATTTTTTTTAATTAACATATAATGTATTATTTGTTTCAGGGGTACAGGTCTGTGATTCATGAGTTTTATATAATACCCAGTGCTCACCACAACACATACCCTCCCTGATGTCTATCACCCAGCCACACCATCCCCCCACCCCTGTCCCCTCCAGCAACTTTGAATACTAGGATTGAATGTGACAAAGAGATCCTGCTGACCTAAGCTCTTGGTTTATCCCAATAGAAAGCCACACATGGGGGCACCTGGGTGGCTCAGTGGTTTAAAGCCTTTGCCTTCAGCTCAGGTCATGATCCCAGGGTCCTGGGATCAAGCCCTGCATTGACTGCATCGAGCTCCGCGTCGAGCTCCGCGTCGAGCTCTGCATGGAGCCCCCATCAGGCTCCCTGCTGAGCAGAGAGCCCGTTCCCCCCCCCCCCCTCTCTGCCTGCCTTTCTGCCTACTTGTGATCTCTGTCAAATAAATAAAATCTTTAAAAAAAAGAAAGAAAGCAAGAAAGCCACACATGGAGAGTTGGCTGACTGATGTAATTCTAAATTCAAAATTCTTTAAGGAAAACAAGAGATTTTTCAGGGGTCAGAATGATAGGAGGTGGAAAAGTAAGATTGAAAAACAAAAGGATAATGCAGAGTTAACTGCTAACAGGTATGAGGTTTCATTTGGTAGTGATAAAAGTGTTCTAAAATTATATTGTGATGATGGTTGCATGACTCTAAGTACACTAAGAAACATCAAATTTCACACTTAAATGGGTAAATTTTTATGATCTAGGAACTATATCTCAGTAAAGCTGTTAATTTTTTGTGAGGGGTAAAAAAGTGTTATTCTCCAATGCATGGACACTGAGGACAAGGCTTGGGTTCAGATCCTTGTAAGTTGATATTCCATAGTTGAGTCACCCTGGGCAAGTTATTAAATGACCCTGCCCCTCAGTTTCCATATCTCTAATGGAGTGGTCATAAGGATAACTGGGACAGTATATGTAAGAGATTTACCGGGATGCTTACTTTAGAGAAAGTCCTCAGCAATACTAATTGTTGGGAATGGGGAATTTGGTAGCACTGATAGTGTGAATAGAAGTCGGTCTTCAGTATGAAAGGTTAGAGCCTGTAAGAAGCCCTCATGAGAGAAAATTTGACCATCCCATTTTAGGATATATTTCTTTCCCCAAAACTGGATTAAGGGAAATTGAGTTCATTGTATTCCATCAATAAGCCCCTCTCCCTGGGCTGACCTAGAGGCAGAATCAGCTCATTCACTTATGTAGAAATCAGACGAAGTTTTAAGCTCTTCAAGGAAAGAAGGGCAGTTCTGTACCTTTAACATCACTCTCATACCCACTCCCCCGCAACCTGGTTTCCTTTACAAGGGGAAGGCTGAGTTGGACAAAGAGAAATGATGTTGAACACGCCCCCTATCTTAATTAGTATAAAGGGGCCACCAGCTGAATCCTTTCTGCAGCAGAATGATCTTTTCCTGGGAAGGTTATGCAGCCAGAAGAGAGTCCTTGCTGGAAAGCTGAACCAGAAACTTCCTGGAGACAGGACCCTGGGAGTCCCAGAGCAATATTGGCAGTACTCAGGCTGCAGGAAGTCCTCCCTGTCCCCCAGCTTAGATCCTGTACTTATTTCCCCAGTCCATTCAATATACATGTATTAAGTATCAGCTGTGTCCGAGGTGGTACAGTAAGTGCTTAGTATTTATACCTGAACAAGACAAAGGTGGTGGTCTCTGTCTTCAAAGCTGACATTCTGGTGGGAAAACCAAAAATACAAGTAAAGAGAAATTAAATAATTGCAGATTATACCAGATTACAAATAAATCAGAAGGCTAAAAAAGAGAGTAGCAAGTAAGAGTTTGCTTTTCCAGTGGGTCTGTCTGACCGTATCACATCACTAGACTAGCCCTTTCCATCCATTTTCACACCTATGAAGGAGAAAAGAAAAAAAGTGCCTAATCAAGAAATGTAACCAAAGCCCTTTCAGTGAATGCATGGTATTCTGAGTCAACTGAACTTTAATTACCCATATAGGTTACTACTTAGCTCTGTTCATAAAAATCTTACGGAAGATAGTGACTTCACGAGTCCAAGGAGAGACAATGTGTGGAAAGCACCTTGAAAAGGTTTTAAAAAACTTAGGTAGGAATCACTCTGATGCTTATCTCGTGGAATTTTTTTTTTAAAACATGTTTTCAGGCTAAGTCCTTCCACAAGAACTTTCAAATATAAGTACTTTTATTTCTTTCTTTGGAGCAGGATGGGGAGCTGATCCCAAGACAAAGTCTTCTACTCTATAATACCACAGAGACTAGAATCTTTTTCAGCATTCCAGATAACAGAATAGTCATAGTTATTGTGCAAACACCCAGGAAAAATGCTTTTTGTATACTTGCTTATGAAATAATCAAAATCAATTTAGACAATGTAAAGAGATTATAATTTAAGGAATTTAAGATTTATAATTTAAGGAAATGTATTTTCTAAGCATAGAATACATAATAAAGTAGGTTTTCCACTAGATCTTAATGACTTAATCAGTGGCTCTCAAGGAGAGTTAGTTTTGCACCCCAGGGCACATTTGGTAATGTCAAGAAACATTTTTGGTTGTCACAACTGGTAGGGATTGCTGCTGGCATCACATGAGCAGAAATTGCTAAAAAATCTTTCAATGCGCAGGACAGCCCCCCTCAACCAAAACTTATGTATCCCCAAATGTCAGTAGTACCGAGGTTGAGAAACCCTTGCTTGCCTTAATCAGTAAAACTCTTTATCATAAATTTCAAGAGGTGAAGGTTTAGTTGTACAAGGGAAAAGCAATGATTTATGATAACGTATAACGATTTTTCAGATAAACTGCCATAGTAAATATTTAACATGGTGACTCGTATTTTGATCAAAGAAAGCAAGTTTCTCTTAAGATGGCTTTTTAAAAAAAAAATCACCATTTCTCTCAGTAAGAGGATAGGGCAAGAGAATACTATGATCTGAATTCCTTTCTGGGGACACTTAACTCAATAGCCTCAACTGAATGCAGAAAGATCTCTTGGTGACAAACAGGGAACTTCGAATTCAAACATTAAAAAAGTTCATGTGCTTTACTTGGGAAACTCCCTCAAACTCAGGCACAGCGTATGTTTATTTGTAGATTAGGCAGAATTGAGATGTGTTGATGGTGGCAGGTGTGGTTATGCACATGGCACTATGCCTATGGCCCTCAACTAGAAGGGACCCCGTGACCTAGTCGGATAGAGTCTACGGCTATGGTGTAGAGTCATCAACATTCAAGGAAGATCCTTGAATGCTGATGCATGGAGCCCATAGGTTGCGATGACGCTGGGGTGGCTGCATCCCTTTGTTCTCCTCTGCAACCCTTGTGACCCTCAAGTGCTCATAGATCAAAATGGACCCCGCCTAACTGGGGCCAAGCTGGTGTTCCTGTTCATTATCTCACCTGGACCCACTTTGGTGATGAGCCTGCTCTCATGGGTTGTGTGTTTCAAAGCAAGTCAGCTATGTATAGAGAAGAAATTCTGTGACAGGCAGGTACCCTGATTAATGAGCTATTTCTGTATTTAACAAGCTATTTCGTTCGGTTGGCCTATGAAATGCAATGGCAGGTCATTTGTATTCAACAAACGTGTTTTGCAGACGAAATGCTAGAGCTGGGAGCAGAAAGGGGAGCCAGCCCCAGCTCTGCCTGTCTAGGCATTCACTTATATGGTTCAACTCTTTCTTTTTCTCTTCTGCAAGTTAAAGAAGCACCTGCGTCAACTGCTGGTGACAAATGGTGCAGATGATTTTTTTTTAAGGGTCATGTTTGATTGCTCCTAAGTCATAATTTCTTTATATGGGAACCTGTGACTTGTAAATACAGAAGGAGGATTTCTGTTTCATTCTAAGCCTGTAGTGAGTTGTCCCTAGCATTTCCCAATCTCTTCCATAAACTGAAAGGATCTTGAAAACCTCTTTGTGCTTTGTACTGCAATTGCTTAGAGAGTTCCCAGGTTCCCTTTAAAAAAAATCAGAAAGTGAATTTATATCAGCTGTTATTTTGCTCCAGAAGCTCCCTTGATCTCTCAAAGATCTCCCTTCTCGATCTATCAAAATCTCACACAAGGTACATATTGTTGTGTTCCCCTTGATCTCTCCATGAGTTTCAGACTGTTAGGGTTAACTGCAGACATTTGCCTCCGTCTTTGATTTGTCTCATGCTTTGATTTTTTGTTTTGTCCTGTTTTCATCATTCTCATTCTCCCATTTGATTCATCAATGATTATCAAATATCAAAACATCAAACCTAAACTCCTGCTCTAATGAGAGCAGACACACTGGCGTTCTTTCCTCAGCTGATCTAAAGCCTGGAGGGCAGCTCCACGTGAGATGCTTGCAGGGCTGTCATCCTCCAATAAGAAGGTGGCTGGCCAGAGGCCCGGGCCTCTTTTTTTCCTCACATTTGTTAGTGCTAACGTCTTGGGATTCTTTGTGGGAAGGATATAGAGAAGGCTTGATGTTTCTGGAAGAATCGTCTGAGATGGTTCTGACTTCTAACAAATGTTACTGTGTGTGTGTAGAAACCAGTTTTCTCCCTTTCAGAGGCTGACCTTGAGCTTGTCTGTTGAAATTGTGTATAATTGCTGGGCAGTCATACATACTCTATAATTTAAAAAGGAGACAGGTAAAATATATGTCTTCGGCGACAGTGAAATTTATTTATGTTCAGGAACCAGGGAAGTGGTGTGTAGGCAAAGGTGGACACCGTGATTATAAACTGAGGATTGATTTAGAATCTGGCAAGATGTTTCCATGGGCTTTATGCACAGAAGGCTGCTTGCAGGCTGACTGTGTGGGCCTTGGGGCCGGCGGGGTGGAGGAGAGGTCACGAGGCCAACAGGAAGCTGACAGCCCTACATGGCTTGAAGGTTTTATTTTGCCTCTCAGAGCCTGTTGTCTCATCTCAAAAGAAGGATAAGGATAATTCTTTTTAAGATTTTATTTATTTATATATTTGTTTATTTATTTGAGGGAGGGAATGAGGGAGTGCATGAGAACAAGGAGAGGGACAGAGAGGGACAAGCAGACTTGGCACAGGTGTGGAGCCCATTGCCAGGCTCAATCTCAGGACTCTGAGATCCTGGCCTGAGCTGAAATCAAGAGTTCAGTGCTTAACTGACTGAGCCACCCAGGTGCCCCAAAATAAGAATAATGCTAAACCACAGTAGTTAACCTGATATGAGATAATGTATGGGGAAATGCTTTGTTAATTCTGAAGTATTGCCTAAAATATACTCCTTACCATGGAAATAGAGACTGTTTTGTAGTTTTAGACTATTTGGGAATTAAGGAAAATAAGAGTTTATTGAACTATTTTCCTTTTCTCTTAATTCCTCTGTGGAATGAGGCAATGCATAAATATATAAATAACGCTTCCTCCCCCCCCAGGTTCAAATATGTGGTATTTTTAAGATTTAATAGAGAATAAAGGACAGGGAAATTGCTATAGAGCAAAAGCAGTCAGTGATGGGGAAAAAAGCATTTTTTAAAAAAGCTTTTGAACTATTGTGATTTGAAAAAAATACATATACCATTTTATCAAAATAGAGCAGTTTTTTTTATAACAGTGACATGTCTTAAGTTTGAGACAGTAAGTAGACAATGCAAAATCTTTGCTTCTTGTATCACTATTTTTTTAACAAACTATGATTTTTTAGTACAGTGTTAGATTTACAGAAAAATGCAAAGATAGTATAAAGAGTTCCCATATAGCCTGCACCCAGATTTTGTTCTTATCTTAGTACCTTACATTTATTACCATTAATAATAGTGATATCAGCTAAAGTTCATAGTCTTTTCAGATTTCCTTGTTTTTTACCTAATGTTCTTTTTCTGTTCCATGAACCTTCCCCAGACACCATTTCATGTTTAGTCATTGACTTCTACTCTAGGAAGTCCAGAGTGTCGTCCGAGGCTGTGGTGGGTCTGTGTGTGTGTCTCTGTGTTAAACTAGCTCCCCTTTCTCCGGGTCTCCACTGATCATCCTTGTAAAGCCTTCAGAGCCTCATACAGGGAGAGTACCTTCGCCTCTGTTACAGAGCCCAGCTGTGTAACCACTTTATCTGAGCAACACGTAGGCAAAACCTAGCATGGAAATTTAAAAATAGCCTGGAAACAGCCTCAGTAAATGACAGAGTCAACCATATTCACGTACATCACTTCTAGGACTCCTTCTTTAATTCTCTAATTCATTTATTTACTTGTTTTTTTTTTTTAACACACATTACTAACCCCTTTCATACCATAGAGTATTTTGGAACTTTCAGAATGAGCCCCCTACCCATAAACAGCTGAAGGATACTTAAGATCCTGGAATAAATCTCCACCAGAAGACCCAGACGTTAAGTGTGGCGGAAAATGTTATTCTTTCAGTGATTTTAGCAGCTTTTGAATTCAGCATAATGATAAGTAAAGATGCCTAGGATCATGATAGTCAGAATGTACTCAGTGTTCAAGGATGCATTTAGTGAAGCTCAATGTCTAAATCTAGGCTCTGCTTATGTCACAGGAACTTTTCTAGAATGTTCTGTGGAGTATGTAGATGAACTATAAATCATCTTTTTAAAGCTGGGAGGAGTTGGGATATATGGGGGATCTGGATGGCTCAGTCATTAGGTGTCTGCCTTTGGTTCAGGTCATGATCCCAGGATCCTGGGGTCAAGCTCCACATGGACTCTCTGCTCAGTGGAAAGCATGCTTCTCCCTCTCCCTCTGCTTCTGCCCCCACTCATTCTCTCTCTCTCTCCTTCTCTCTCTCAAATAAAGAAATAAAATATATAAAAAAATAATTGGGGCTTACTATTTCACCTGAGAGAAGTGGTACCACCTGGGTTGTTCCAAGCCCCCCCACCCCCAGTGACCTGAGAGAGAGGAATGGCCATTACAATCACTGTCCTTGTTAATGAGGACACTCACCCTCATCCAGGGGAGATGGAAGTAAGAACAATGGGACAGAGCTCTTCCCTACCCATGCCTCACTGAGGATTTTCACATCTGCCCCCGGATAGCCTATTTGCTGTATCACGGACAAACAGAACCAAAGCAGAACATAAAAACAAGCAAGTGTCTGTTTATTGTAATTCTTTGTTTGAAAAAAAAAACCTGAGCAAGTTGCAGCGTTTTTTCCTTATAAACCAACATCCCATGTTTCTCCCCCTGGCCCCGACTCTGATTCATATAAAAAAGACTACTCATTATCCCGGCCCCTTGTTGGGCAGCGGGGGGAGTGTCGCTGTCATTCAGTGACAGAAGCACGTATCTCACAAGCCTCCTACGCCAGAAGCCTGACTTCTTTCCCTAGAGGGGACAGCACGGCTGGCCTTTGGCCCAGCCCCTTCTCCGTCGGCTTCCCCTCCTGTGTGTGACTGCCCTGTGGCCACGGGGGCTGGACCCACATCAGGCTCCCGGCTGTATGTTCAAATAATGGGGGAGCTTTTAGATCCTGCTCTGGATCGGGCTCGGCTTGTTTCATCTAGATCATCTGGGGTACTCTCCAACCTCGGCGGCTCTTCCCTCGTTAGGTTTATTGAGATATAAGTTACACACCTTAGAGTTGACCCTTTTCGTGCGTGTACAGTGCCTTGAGTTTTGATACCCACATGTGGTCATGCAGCCAACACCACAGTCAAAATGCAGACGATTTGTCTCACTGCCCCCAGCACCCTGGGATGACCTCCCAGCCAGCCTCGCACCCCACCTCACCTGTCCTGGAGACCGCTTGTCTGTTTTCTGTGGCCTCAAGATTTTTTTAAAGTGGGTGATTGTCATGTGCAGCCAGGGTTGAGAACCATGATCGGTAGAGCTGCCTGGTGGCTTTTAATAAATCATAATAAATTACTTAGTAAATTATTTAATAATAATAAATTATTTAATAAATTCAGGACTCAGGGGAGGAAAGCTGTGGTGTCATGTCACTACGTTTAGGGAATCCATCAGTTTGTCTCCTGTCTCTGCTTCCTCTGTGACTGTTGCTTAAGGTTTGCCGGGGTCGTATATCTACTTTAGTCGTGGTTTGAAGAGAGAAGTTAACCAGGTTATTGGGGAGGGGCGTTAGGCTCTGCCTGGGGAGGCAGACCTCCGGTATCTGCCTTCGTGGCTGCTTAAGGTCCCCAGATGCATTCACAGTGTTTTCTAGCTGTCTGCACTGTTCTCAGCACTGTGGACACAGTGAGAGGCCGCGTAGACAAGGGTCCTGCCTGCGTGGGGCTTACCGTGAGGGGGGAAAGAGAGGCAGTGAATAAACGTGTCATGTCATACAGAATGCTGCACGCGGACTGAATCGGGTGATAATGCTAGAGGGGGTGTCAGACCAGTTCTGACTGCGCAGAGGTCCCACTGTTAATCTGAGACCCGAATGTCACAAGCAAAGCCACCAATGCAGAGCTAAGGAACATTCCAGGCCAAGGAAACGGGCAGTACAAAGGCCTTACAGTTGGAAATGAGATTTGTGGGAGTCAGGAGGGCAGGAAGTCAAGAGTGACTGGATGTAGGAGCAAGGGAGGGGCTGTGGGGATGAGGCCGGAGAGGCGGACAGAAGGCAGAGCTCCTAGGGCTTCGTAGAATGACAGCTAAATAGATTTCATTCTAGGTGTGATAGGCATGTGACTGGACGCAGGAAACAACACATTCTGATGTGTTGTAAAATATCACCTTTGGGTACCATGTGGAGTGGGGCAGGAGTGGAATGACGAAGTCTTGTTAAGAGGCTGGTGAGGTGAAGGGAGGTGACAGTGGCTTCCTTATGCCGGGGGTGGAGAGCAGTGGCCCCATGCATGTCACTGTTAGAGATGTGTGAGATGCAACCCCTCGAGACTTGCCATGGCTTGGGTGTGGAGCACCAGGGGAAGAGCATGAAGCAAGGCTGTCGAACTTGCAGTTGAACTTGTGATCCCTTGGCGTAGATTTCCACCAGCTTCTCCCCACATAACCCACATCTCTATTATGGCTTACTGGGCCCAAAGACATTGAGCCATAATCTAATCCTGATGTCACCAAAGTGGCAACTGGGCTTGAGCAGTTGTTCCTCCCACAGAGTAACTCAGGAAAGAAAGAAATCAGGCTGTGACTGAGAGGAATCAGTACAGAGTGGGAGAAATGGGGTGAACAAGGAAATGTTTGGTTAATTACTACAATATCGCCTTAAACAAACCAGGTTTTGCAGAAAGACCTGACTCTATGCCTTTACAGTGAAATGCAAAATCAAATGTGAAACTAAAAGTCCCTGTGAACATGTAACTCTCTTGAGCAAAACAGCTGTTGAAAATACATTCAGAAAAAAAAAAAAAAAAATCTTTTCAGGGGAAAAAAAAAAAGAAAAAGAAAATATATTCAGCTCAGGTCCTGGGCTCGAGTCCCACATTGGGCTCCCTCCTCTGTGGGGAGCCTGCTTCTCCCTTTGCCTCTGCTGCTCCCCCTGCTTGTGTTCTCTCTCTCTCTCTCTCTCTCAAATAAATAAAGTCTTAAAAAATAAAAAAAGAAAATACACAAAAGCAATTACTTATGTTATGAAACATAATTCATGAACATCTTTATTTTCAAAAGTATAATTAGCTGCAAGTATTTCATCAGGATAGCAAACGACATGAAGAACACCTAAGACCACTTTGGGGTAACTGAACAGACAGTGGCTCAATTCAGGCTGTGTACGTGCGGGGCAGTTGCTCTCCCCTGTTAACTGGTGTGTTCTTATGGGGGAGATCTCCAGTATGCAGAGCTTGATACTCACAGTTTTACTCCCCTTTCTTTGACCGGTATGTTAGGTACTGTGACTTCATTTTTGTTTACTGTGTTCCTATTAAACTTACGTCAAAGACTCACCTTCTTGAAAACAATAACAACAACAACAAAAACTCATCCTTTTTGTCTCCTTGGTAGTACTTTTCAAGTAATGCCTCCCAGCCTACTCCACACTCTGGCTGAGAGTTTCTGGGATAAATTGAGCAGTATGTATATATTATATCTATATATAATATAGATGTATCACTACTGTTCTAGTGATAACTCAAGAGCCCACAGTAGATCAGCAAGGTGGGCAAAGACTTTCCTATCTGAAATACACCTTGTATATTTTAGGGGCCTCTAGTGTAGCCATGATGAATAAGGTTTCATATGTTCAGGCTTGTGGCTGTAAGATGACAAATGGTAACAATCTTTGCATTGTTCCTTTTTCTTAAGGGCATTATAGGGACAGCCCAGATGGTGTAGTGATGTAACCTGAGTATGGTTTCTCTATATTTTCTTTCCTATAAGGAATGTTAACATTACCTATTATATATGCTACACTTTTCTTTGCTCTCCCCAACTTACATAGAATCTTAATGATACACCTGTAAGGGATGCACAACACCCATTTCTTACACCAGCATATTGTGGCTGATGGCATGGGCTGTAGAATATCCCATTCCTCCTTCTCTGGTAGAGAAATCCACTCACTGGGGGTAACATGACGTGAGAAGCATGCACTTGAAGCATGTCACTGGCTTATCTTGTTACAGGGCCCAGGGTGAATGGAGTCCTGTCCTGGGGAGGAGAAGGGATTTGCCACTCTTAGAGTATTGTACCTCTTAGAGTATTGTACACTCTTAGAGTATTGTAGGCATACTCTAATAACAGCCAGGAGCTCTCATGTTTGCATTTCTGCTGTTTCTGTGTTAGTGCATGTTATTGGCATGATACTCCTAAATCCTTTCCAGGTGGATTCACTTCTCTTGGTCATGGACTGGAAGACCTACTATGCGAGAATTCTTAGTACACTAGCACAGCAATTTTTTTCTTGGACAAATCACCTGTTTAATCTGTGCTAAAGAGAGTACTGATGAGTAAAATGATCTCCAACTATTTCTCTTCAGTTTTAACTTTGTGCTTCGAGAACGTTTTATCTGATAGTAAGTGTCTAAGTTGAACATCTTTCTTTCTGGAACTGCACTGCCCAGTATGTTAGCCCTTAGCCATGTGTAGCTATTTAAATTTGAATTAAGCAGAAATAAATAAAATTTAAAAATTCAGTTCCTGGGGTGCCTAGATGGCTCAGTCAGTTAAGCATTTGACTTCAGCTTGGGTCATGATTTCAGGGTTTTGGAATTGGGCCCCATTTTGGACTCACTGCTCAGCAGGGAGTCGGCTTTTCCCTCTCCATCTTCCTCTGCCCCTTCCCCTGCTCATGCACTCTCTGTCTTTCTCTCAAATAAATAAAATCTTAAAAAAAATAAATTAAAATTAAAATTCAGTTCCTCAGTCCTACTAGCTACGTTCCAAGTGCTTAATAGCTCCGCCCACCACACACAGGGATTTCCATCACCACAGGAAGTTCTGCTAGACAGCATTATAATGTAACATTTTTCCTGAGTAAAATGAAAATTGCACGTTGTTGCATTTTTAATTATCCTGGATTGGAGCCTACATTTTATCTTGAATCATCATTATGTTGCTCGTTTATAGAGAGAGATAAAACCATTTTACCTCAGACCATGGCATGTCATGATCTGTACCTCTTACCTTCACTACATATGTGACGTAAAGGGCTACCTGTTGTGTGAGCCTGTGTGCACCCATGTGAGTGTTCTTGCAAACAAAGTCACATTTACATATAGCAGCAGTGATTCATTTCCTTAAGTCTTACACAGAACTTTTTCTAACCCTTTGAAGAAAAAAAAAATCTTAGAGTTTTTCTGAGATTGGAAAAGTAATATTAGAACAAAAACATGTAAGCAAGGAAGAAACTTATCATATCTTTTCATTTCCAGTCTCTGTTGCTAAGAATTCAAGGTGTAGGTGAGGCTTAGAATATTTAGAAAAAGCAACAACTTTAATCGTAAGAATTAAGAGAGACCAGAAAGTCTATCCCAAAATATTGTGAGCATCCTTTGGGTCACTGTTAGGGACTTAATTCATTGTTTCCATTGTTTAAGATTCTATTAAAATAAGAGAAATTATCCTGCGAAACCAGGGCATATCTGGGTGTAGTTCTAGGGACATGAGTCTGCACAGGCAGGTTGGAGACCTAAAGCATCCATGGGCAGGATGAACCTGGGACTAAGTGCACACTGTGTCACGTGAGATTAGAGCCAATGAGGCAGGAGAAAAGACAAGAATGCTAGAAACAAGGGTGGTGTTAAAACGGAGGAAACAGGAATTTAAAGTGTGTGTATAAAGCTGGATGATCCCTGGTGCTTGTTGCCAAGAAGCTCATAGCCTCACACTTGTTTTCTTTGGCTTCCATTGAGATGATCTTTGTGGTTCCCTTATTAAAAAGCATGGGGCAGGACAGTTAAGGGATATATCTTTTGGGGGTGTGGTGGATTATGGGCTGAGCAGATGGGTCCACTCAAGCATTACGTATGTTAAATTGGAACCATCATCTCTGGAAACATTTATTATACTCTTCTGTAAAAAAAAAAAAAAAAAATTTATTTATTTGAGAGAGAGTGTGTGTGCATGAGCAAGGAGAGGGGCAGAGGGAGAGGGAGATGAACAAGCAGACTTCCTGCTGAGCAGGGAGCCCAATGCAGGACTTCATCCCAGGACCCCAAGATCATGACTCGAGCCAAAGTCAGATGCTTAACCGACTGAGCCACCCAGACACCCCAACATTTATTATATTCTTGATTGAGTCATCAGTGTCTTTCAAGTAGGCTGACTTTTCCATAATATCTACATAATTTCTTTTATTCCCTATTAATACTTTTAGGGGTGTCAGCTGCCCAATTAGCCGTATCCTGAAGCCGTAGATGAGTGTATCTGTGTGACCATTTTAATAACATTCATTTAGTCAGAATGAATGTCTTGAAGCAAAAACAAAAACAAAAATCCTTTGAAAGTGACCTGTCTTGTTAGTAAGAGTTTCTGTATTCTGTAAGAAGGATATTCAGAAAGAAGTTCAGAATATAATAGAGATGGAGAGAATGAAAGAGATAGAGAGAGAGAGAGAGAGAGAGAGGAGAAGTATTTGTAGATAAAGATTTCAAATGTTACCTGCACAGACCCCTTGTCCTCTGTGTTCATGCACTTAGAAAGCAGCCTGACCTTGACTTCTGACTCCTGGAATTTGGTTCCGGGTTGGTGAGGGAGCCAGGCTAATAACGGATTTCCGCGGGTTCTGTCACAGATTGTTATTTGCCTCAGCTCATTTTCCCTCCCTCCTTCTCCCTCTGTCTGAATTTTCTCCAGAACAGACTTGGCCTTGCTTGTCTTTGTCACATTCCTTTGCCAGGGGCTCCAGGCCTGTGTCCAGGCTCCTCCAGCCTTCTGATGGCCCGATTCCTGGCACCACTTGCTGAGTCCTCACTGTGGGAGGCGGTTGTGTCTTCCCAGGTAGCAGCTCAATTATATTCCAGTCTCCTTGGCTGTAGGGGTTCGTGGACAGAATTGGCCAGAACCCAAGGAAAGAATGGCCGATCAGTTTTTTTGGCCAAATTGGAGAAGGAACTGCAAACATAAATACCAGCCTGGAGTGAAAACAAAAGCTTTTAAGGTTAATGGAAATAACAGAAAAGCGTGTGTGACTCTCCCACCCTATGTAGAGAAGCCGTTGGTGTCTGGCCTATTCCCATGAGAAACCTCTTCATTGCAGATTGTCTTCTGTTAAGACATTAAAGGGCATGTGCAGTCTTTGACAGAAGAGAATCGCCATTTTGTCTGCTGTGAGAATGACGAATGGATGCAAAAAATTCCACCAATAAACTTTCAGCTCCTCGTTTTGTTGTTTTGTTGGAAGCTTACTTTTGTTCTGTAATGACCTCGTTGGTGTTTTGCACCAGCCAAGTCCTCATTCGTCCCCATTTGACCACCTCCTTCCTCCATCCAGCTTCCCATTTACACCAGCCATTTTATTCTCTTCTGGTTTGTGCGAACTCGGGCTCACAAAGTGGTCTTTGTTTCTTTTATCTTCTCTTCCACATGTAATTTGTCAAAAATCAGTTTTGAATATTTCTCTATCGTGGAAGTTCAAACCCTGATTATATCACTTCTGGGTGACTGGGTCCTTTCCAGAAGCTTCCTTCCAGCCCCATTCTTGCATCTGCTTTGAAAAAAAGGGAAAAAAAAAAAAAAAAAAAAAGAAAAAAGAAAACCTCCACAGCCAAAATGCATGGCTCTCCTTTGTGGACTTTCTTCTGATTTTTAATAATTCCCTGGAACTCAGCTCAATTACCACATATGATACCAGAACATCTTTGAAGATACTTTTTATACATTTTCTCCTTTGATTTTCTCAGCTATGTGAGGCTGTGAGAAATTGAGTAATTCACCCAGAAAACACATGTGTGTTCCATATTGGAGAGTGGACCATTACTTAAGCCTGTGAAGAGTCGGCTAGCTTTCTTTTATACTGGGCGGCAGTGTAATTCAGGGAGTACTCACTAACTGTTTACACCCTTTCTTTATCTTCTGTTGTCTGTATTCTGCACCTCTCAATGTTCTGGATCACCCACCTCTTCCTGCCTTGGGTCCTGAATAGTTTTTCTCTGTGTCCCCTGAGTGTTCTCTTGGCTTTTGGAGGATCAAGGCTGATTATCTTGGATGCAGGTATTCCTACCTGGTGGTGAGAAAAATGGCCTCGCAGTTCTTCGTGCAGATTCTGTATTCTGATAGGAACCCCTGGCATCGGCATCAAAGACAGTGCCTTTGCCTCATTTCCTTGTACATGCGACAACCCCGGATCATTATGCCCTGACCCTTGGAAACGAGCATTGAGGCCTTGGCTGTAGGGTGCTAACTTGCTAAAAGTTATAATCTAGTGTCTGGTTTTTCCCTCCCAAACACATGTTCTAGACGTTGTTTTTGCTTCATTCTCACCCAACATTCATGATAACAAAGCTCTGTTTTCATAGAGCACTTTTCTCCTAAAGAATCCTAAGTGCTTTGAACATTATCCATCCTTGCAGTGTGCCTCCGAGGTAAGTGGGTGGTAGTATTTTTATCGCTTTCTATTAAAGCAGAGGCAGAATTCACTGCACCAGGATCCCAGAGCGATCCCAGGAAAGCAGAGCGATCTGGATCCAGTGAGTCTCTGCTCTGTTTCATTTATTGGCCACCATAAGCCTGCTCCTGATAGAACTGTGCACAGAAGCATCTTTGCAGGCAGACTTACATGCATGCATTTAAATGGCTTCCAAGAGACGTTGATTATGGAATTTGGAGTCAGAATGTAAGCGGAATTTGAAATGAGCCCGACTGGGAAATTGTTCTGAAAGAAAAACACATTCAGAACTATGAATTAGATTCTACCCACCCTTAAGTCCAATTCAAATGCCAATTTCTCTAAGAAAATAAACCCATCTTCCCCTGGATTTCTCATAACCCTTCTCATGTTCTTCCTTTGTGGTATATAACTCACTGTCTTTCACTCTTCTGCCCTTTGGTGCACAGCCCGTGCCTGATTCACCAAAGCAAATAGCCCCTCCAAGTGTTTCCTGGAATGGAATGAAAGGAATTAACCTCTGTTGTTCACAACCATGGTGGAACCTTCAACTTCTTCCACTGGCATCTCTGGAGTGCCTTAGATGAGATCTAGAAGATGGCAGTCATTTGACTGTCCTCTCGCTTCACTTCACGTTCACTGCTTGGCCACGGATGATGCTGGACGTCTCTCTCCTTGGTCAAGCATTTGTATGTATCTTGGTAACCTAACCAAGAGCAAATATCCAGCCCAACAGCAGCTCTGGGAGACCGGCTTTAGGAGCCAGCCCTGCAGAAGGGCTTGGGGCAGTGCCTTCACCTCTTAGAGCGCTCCTGCTCCCCACTGACGACAGGGCAGAGCGAGACTGGCCAGCTACCGGCCTCCCAGGAACGGTGTGAGCCTCAGCTGGGCCGGGCCAGCAGAGTATTTGCTGCTCTGATGAAAGGCCCTTAAAGCAGAGTTGCTTGTTAAAAATAAATAATGCCAATTCTCGAGCTGCCCCTGGCTCCCTTAGATGTTTCTAAGAGGTGCCCATGAAGCCCACAAACCATCAGTAATGAAAAGGGAGAGCACGTTCTTTTTGTCATAACAGTGAACTGTGAGTCATGTCTCCTAACTCGTCGCGAACATACAAAGGAAGCCAATCAGTGGGGTGCACCCTAATAGGATGTTTCTCCAGTGACTCAGGCAGGCCTGGAATGAGGAGCAGTCTGAATCAAGCCAAACAAGTATATTTTTAAATATGGGAGGGCGCGTTTCCTGGTACAACATGATGATGAGTCCTACACACTCACATGCTTATTTTAGCCCAGGCACTGAAATGTGTGGGCATGGTCTCTGCAGAGCCTTCTCCCCTGGTCATGTTTTGTTTTGTCGGTGGGGAGGGGTGTTTGGTGGATCACAGGCACAGGCAAGAATATGTTGCAGTGCAAAACCTCAGTGTAAGGAGATAAAGGATTTTTGAATGTTGTGGCTTCAGTCACTTTGGGCCATCAGAAAAGAACCGCTTCCCAATGAATCGTGCACTCCCCAAACGTTTTTTAAAGACCTGAGTACTGAGGATTCAAAAGACCGGGAAGGCATGGTCCCGAGTCCCCAGGATCTTAGAATTCCTCTGGAGAGACACAAAAGCAGACAGAATTGGAAAATTGGCAGAGGGTGAGAGGGAAATGCTTAGAAGTGTCAGCCTCTAGAATATAGGAATGAAAGCATTCCATAAAGGTGCTGACGACCGCATTAGATCTTCAAGACCCGTGGGAATTATCACTGAGAAGGGGAGTGGGTTGAGGAAGGGTGTTGAAGTCATATGTTGGCATCTGGAGGTCTTGCAAATGGTGTATTTGGTCTTTTTGGTCATTTTATTTTGTTCTTACTATGTTTAAGTGCTTTTCTCCCTCTCCCCTGATAAATGCATTCTGGAAGTTTTATTTTTAAAAACTTGCCCTGAAATTGGCTTCTTCAGGGTGAGGCATGGTCCACATTTATTAAGGATCTTGGACTTTATCTGAGGTATTTTAAGCAGAATGGCTTAATTATGTTCACTATGAAAAAGCACTAGTAAAATTAAAGTCTAGTCATTGCCGTATCTGTGTCTTGCTGTGGCTGTGGTTAAACTTTAACAAACTCTGTATGCAGGCCAGTGAGGAAAACAGATGCATCTTGAGGGTGGAAGACCATTTTGAAGTCTTCTGTGATAATCTGGGAGATAAGCACTTGAGCCAAGACAGGAGGAAATATGTTTAGGGTATGAAGGTGACTGAGAGAGAAAGTCAACGCTGACCTGGACAGCCAAGTAGATGAGTAGCTGAGGTGGAAAACCCAGTAAATTTGGATAATGAGTTCAATTTGGGTCCCTTTGATTTTGAGGTGACTAAGGGAGAGTCAGGTGGACTTGTCCAGTAAGGATCTGGTTGTCTGGAGCTCAGGGGAAATACATGGGCTTGAAGTGGGGATTTGGTAGCTGTGAGCATGGAATTTGCAGGACTAGATGAGTTTTGTTAGGGCAAGAATGAAGAGTGAGAAGAGAAAGATGAGAACAGAAGTTTGGGCAGAAAGGATACCTGAAAACCAAGAACAAGTCTGTGAAGGAAATGAGGGAGATCAGTGGGATTGGGAAGAAGAGCACTTACCTAGTGTTAGTGGGCGGTTGTTATGTTTTTCCCTTGAAGATCCTCATGGCTGTTGGATAAGTTTGAAGGCATTCATGAAGCCACCTGCATATATACATGCTAGATACAATGTCTTTCTTAGCAGGAAACATGGTGCCATATTGGGTATCTTATAGTACATTCTAGTAACCGTGGGAGATGTTCTGGTCACTTGTATGTATAAGAGAATAGCAGTAATAATAAAAATGGTCTCTGTTTTTAGAAAGTTGGGAAAATTTTTATAAAATGAAAGTTCCTGAATGCATTTGTCAGGGGAGAGGGAAAGAACTCTTTCAAAAACATCAAGAACAAAATTGAATGACCAAAAAAATAACTGTCTACAAAGAATGAGAATTAAAGTGTCTGAGAGCATTAACTTTTATTTCATATAGAAGGAAGGGCTGGGAATTTCCAACAGAATCTTCCTACTGAGACTGATAGCACCTTATTTTTAGTCTTACCCTTATTTACGTTTTCATTAAGATACATCCTTATCTAAAATGACCTCTTTTTGGTGAGGGTTTAAAAAGAAAGAAAGAAAGAGAGAAAAAGATGATGGCCAAGAAGCTGGAGGCCAAAAGAATTCTCACTAAATTTGGTTTAAGGCTAATTCAACTGGAGGCAAAGTCTGCAACTGGAAAGCAACCACCCGAAAATACAGGGATATTAGAGAAACTGCAGGGGTTAATTACCATTATATGTTAGCCAGACTGGGTGGGGGAGGGGGAGTAGCAGATATTCAGTATAAGAATTTAGATAACTAATGAAGGGTTAAAATATATCTTCATCTGTCGATTTAAGACTGAATTCTTCAGAAACACATGCTTCTAAGACAGAATCTATTCACGCATCCGTTCCAGTGGTCTAGGGATGAGAAACCAATGTTTAATTCACAGGAATCCTAATTAGTCCACAGTGCTGTGTAGAATGGAAAAAAAATAATAATCTCATTAAAACAATAACAAGAGCTTAAACCTAATTTTACTAGTGCTTTTTAATAGGGAAAATCATTTTTACCAACTACAAAACCAGAGTCACTTCCAGGATGTTACGCTCAAGACAAGAAGATATGCTCTGTGAGTACATCCTAGGGAATATATGCCACGTTCCACTCAAATTCATGTTGCAAGATATTACCAAAACCCTGACAGCTGGTTTTTTGTTTGTTTGTTTGTTTTTGAGCCTGTTTCCGTGAAATAAAGAGATTTGGTCCTAACATAATCTTTTTTGAAAAAGAAATCAGAGTGTGTGGGATTTTTTTTTTTTTTTTGATGAGTAGAAGAGCTATAATTAGGCTTTTTATTGATGAGAGAGATTCTAAAATCAGACACTGGGGGTAATCATGGATATGTGTGTGATCGGTCAGGGTCAGAGGGGCCTGGTGGTCTCAGTATGTCAACTCTGGGCAAATTCTTACCTAACTATGTAATGGTTAGTATAGCAGCGGTACAAGTATGTAGTTAAAAAGCTACCGGGGCAAGGAGACCTACAAATGAGTGCACTGGTTATCCACACATTGATTCAGAGCCGATGGCCTCCTACAAGTACATTCTAGCTGTGTGACGTTGGACAAATCTCAGCCTCTCTGTGCCTTGGTTTCCTCACCTGTGACAGATGAAAGTCAAATGTGGCTTATGTTTAATTCTCATATAATGAAATCATTTAATAATTTTAAAGCACTAAAGACAGTGGCTCGTATATATTAAGCACTATATAATTGTTTGATGAAGGAAAAGATATGTCTCACTAGTCTGATTTCTTAATCTTTCAGGATATTAGCCTGCATTAAAAGAGATAAATTTTATATCTTCTTTATTAAGATGAGGATCTATTAAGCCAATGAGCAAATAAATGTCCCTGAAATTAAGAGTCTACAAATTGTTGATTTCCCCCCAGCATTAAAACAGTGATGTTTCAATGGGAATACATGTCTTTCTTGGATAAATTGGCAAAAGCAGTACTCTTACCAACTCTAAGAATCACATATCCAAAAATTGCCTTCATTAGGAGGACCAAGTCCTCATTAAAATGGTGGGTCTGTGGGGTGCCTGGGTGGCTCAGCGGGGCGCCTGGGTGGCTCAGTGGGTTAAAGCCTCTGCCTTCGGCTCAGGTCATGATCCCGGGGTCCTGGGATCGAGCCCCACATCGGGCTCTCTGCTCAGCAGGGAGCCTGCTTCCCTTCCTCTTTCTCTCTGCCTGCTTCTCTGCTTACTTGTGATCCCTGTCTGTCAAATAAATAAATAAAATCTTTAAAAAAAATGGTGGGTCTGAGAGGAAGAAATGGAATTAAATTTGTTGTTAAAGCAGAGTAAATAGGCGTTCTAGAAAGTAGTTGCTTTCTGCTTTGAAGATCATCCGTGGAGGGAACTCGCTGCCCAGTGAGCAGCAGGTGAACAAGGACTCTGGACCCAAACCACTGCAGACCCTGGCTCTGCTTCCTGTTAGTTCCGTGAACCACGCCGCCCCGCTTCTCTGTACCTCAGTTTCTTCATCTGCACAGGGAGCTGGTAAGAGCGGCACCTGCCTCATGGAATTGTTTTGATGATTAAATCAGAAAAACCTTATAAGGAGCTTAGAAGAGTTCTTGGTACATGCTCTTTGGGATAGTGCCAGTAAGTAACACCCTTTCTCGAGGCTGTGTCTTGGTATTCGGTTATGTCCTTTGCAAGTTTTCCAGCCAGCAGTTTCTGGTTTGATAGATAATGCCTTATCCTTTAGTTTCCTCATTTTTGGTAGATCTCAGTTAAGCGCCTGTGTGAAGCTTGACCTTTCCCTAAATTATTATGGTGATGCTTGAGAATATGCTTGGGTCCTGGTGTTCTGTTGGTATACTGAGGGCCTCTCCGTCCCTCCACACAGACCTGCTCACATAATCCTGGCCAGGAGAGAGGTGTGCTTTTTATCCCCCTGTCTTGTTTAAGAGGACTGAACGGAACTATATATAGGCAGAAATATTAGGGACTTAACTCTGTTTTTGTTCATTGATGTAAATCTCCAGCCTCTCAAATCCCACACTGGCAAAGGCATGATTGTCAATGGATTTTTCCCTTAATATCCCCCCATATCTCCCTTAATTCCAGCACCCAGTGTGAATGCATTGTTCACATTGTCATGCAGTCCTTAAGGCCATATGTTCCTGGTGACCTGTCCAAGAAGGGCCCAAGATGAGCACTGGGCCCAGTGTTCCTGCTCTGAGTGGGTGCACGGTCAAGGTGGGTGGGGGAAGGATGGGGAAGCAAATCCTCTGCCGGGGCCTGGGTGTTGGCAGTTGATCTCCAGAGGAGGGTGATGCCTTTGTATTTTAGGAACATCATCAGATTTGTTTTTTTCTGTTGAATTTGTGGGATTAATTTGCTTCCTTCATAATGTTCCTCAGTATTCTCCTAAGAGAACACCTATCCTTGGGGTTCAGAAAACTGGGGGAGAGGAAGAGGAGGACTGGATCATTTTGCAGGTTGGACTGTTTTAAAGCAGGGATGAAGCACCTGTGAAGGCTTTTGTGTGCCTTTATCACAGCAGAAGTTCTGAGGCGTGTGTTATACAAAAGCGGGGGCACCCCTGCTCTTGTTCGTTAAGCAGTGTCCGAAGTGGGGCATGATGGCGGCCATGGGGAAGAAAAGCATGTCCCTGGAGGCCCAGGGAGGGTCATCAAGGAAGGATGTGCAGGCGTGTGTTAGCAGGTGGCTGGCCCTGTGAGAAGCATAAAGAAAGCAGAAGTTCCAAAAGCCTCCTAGTTTTGCAGGCTCATGAGCAGGAGGGGCAATCCAAACAGGTGGAGGAGAAAATTAAAGGTCTGAGGAAGCACAAGGGTGGGGAGGCCGGTGGGCCAGGCTTGAGTGAAATGCCTTTAGCAAAGGGATGGGTTTGGGGGACAACTCAGTGGCCCCAGGAAGAGGGAAACTGAAGAGCTTAACCTGTAGAAATACAAGCCGGGGTGGTTTATTCGATAAAGAGATGGAAACTGTGGTTGATTTTAGGGTTCCACCGGAGGTCAGAGAGAAGTTAGAAGGAGTGGAGTAGGGTCAGACTGGGAAGTGCTGAATGACTTGCTAACGCAATTGCATTTTATCCTAATAGCTATAGGTAATCACTGCGATTTTAATGGGAGTCATTTACTGAGCAACAGAGACAAGATAGAATGATGTGATGAAAAAACCTTGGTGTGTCCTCTTCCCTTAATTTTGCATCTATTGGATTCAGGATTACTTATTTTTAGCTCCTTTTGCCATCTCCCTGGCTCTGGCTAAGACTCTGAGCCTCAGGTCAAGGTGTAATGAACCCATCGTCATGTGATGATATATATACAGTTTTGCTAGGTTTTCAATGAGGCAAATCCCAGCTGCTCCTGAGTCTGCCTATATCCCAGCATAACCTTTGAGTGCCCATCTCACATGGTTGGACAGGCAATTATTTATATCCATGCTAAATTTGCTGTGTGACAGGCTCTTAATGTGCCACTTCTCAGAATAATTTTCCTTATAAAGGAAGTTTTAACAAAGGCATGCAGAAATTTGCTTCTTGCTATGCTCTTCTTTGCCCCGCCTTGGATTATTTACCACCCAACTAGAACTTTCTTCTGTCCCGATCTTCCATTGTACCTTCCCAATGCTCTAGCCACACCACCCCCAGAAGGTAGGTAAAATATAGTTAGCAAGGCAAATGTGCTTCACCCTTGGTTTTTTGCACTGCTAATTCACACTGCAAACTTGATAAACCTTTGCAAAGAATTCCTTTTTCTTTTTTTCTGCTCTTTTTTTTTCTTTTTGGGCCAAGAAAGAGCTCTTTCATAGACCTGTCAGTAGCTCCGGAAACCATTAGTTTGCCAACAGATCAGGTGATAAGGTGTCAAGGATCCAAGTTCCATTTTCCTGCATGTCTTAGTTGTTTCAGCCAGAGGACAAAGGAAAAGCGCAAATGCAGAGCATATCAGCAAGTCCATTTTATAATTATAAGCAAACTTCCAGGGGCCACTTAGCTTGCTCTTATCAGAAATCTTAATTTAATGGAATTTCTGCACATTTTGTCTTTTTGTTAAATATCTCACAAGGTGACGATATGGTTGCTCTATAGCTTTCCAGAGGAACTGAGTACCTTCACGAAGGGAGCGTCAGGTAAATAAGATCTCACCACAAGCTAAACCTTGTGTTCAATTCAACATTTGGAAGGGAAAATCACACACTGTTATCTGTATTCTGCACAAGGTCTTATGGTTAATATTTGTTGAGTGCTTATTATATGCCAGGCACTGTGCTAAGTGTTTTATGGGAATCCTGACGCAATCTTCACTCAGTTGTACAAGCTATGAGTTACTGTTATTATCCTCATAATAAGGGACTTTGAGACATTAAAGAGCTTGGCTGGGATACACAGTTAAGTTGCAGAGGGAGGATTCTAGCCCAGCCCTAACACCAGAATTGACACTCCTAGCCACTTAGCTCTAACATTTTTATCTGGTTTACCACTCAACCTTAATGTACTAAAATATCAAGTAAATGGATTCCAGAATAAGAGGAATCTTCAAATTACCTGAACGTTAATTCCATTAAAAAGAGAAAAAGTGGGGCGCCTGGGTGGCTCAGTGGGTTAAAGCCTCTGCCTTCGGCTCAGGTCATGATCCCAGGGTCCTGGGATCGAGCCCCACATCTGGCTGTCTGCTCTGCAGGGAGCCTGCTTCCTCTTCTCTCTCTCTCTGCCTGCCTCTCTGCCTACTTGTGATCTCTGTCTGTCAAATAAATAAATAAAATCTTTTAAAAAAAAGAGAGAAAAAGTAGAGTAAGAAAGGAGAAGGAAAAGTGTTGTTTTATCATGCTCCTATTTAAACTGCTTTAATGGCTTCTTACTGTAGGAAGAATAAATCCTGAACTTTCAGTGTGGTCTTGTCTCCAAAGAGTTGGATAATCTGATTCCTACCTACTCCTGCAGCCCCAACTTTTACTCATCTACCTTTGCTCATGAGCTCCAGGTCATTTGGATAATGAGTGGCAGAGCTGGGATCCAGTCTTAGACAGACTGGCTCCAGGGCTGTGCTATCTTAACACCTTGCTAGCTGGGTGGATGGACAGGTGGACATGCACATGGATGGATGGATGGATGGATGGATGGATGGAAAGAAGGAAGGAAGGTGAATGAATGAATGGGTGAAGGAAAGGAGGGAGGGAGGGAGGAAGGAAGGAAACTCATTTACAAGAAAGCTGTGACTCTTCTTAGAGTTCATACACAACCAGTCAAATCTATCAAAACTTTTCCATCAGGATCTGCAGTACTCTTCAGTGAGGTCAGGATCCTCATCTGCAGAAGAAATGCAAGCATATACTTATCCAACCAACAGATGAAATTATACTAAAGTCCAGGTATGGAGAGGTGCGCCTGACCAACTTTAGAACTGATACCTTAGGTAATTGGACTAAGGTGCCTAAACAGGTTACATGCTTCTTTACCCAGCTAGTCAACTTGGCTAAGTAAAAAGCCAAATTCCTGTTTCCAGAGGTGATGGGTAGGGCAAACAGCACTACTTTTGAAAAGCGCATCTAAATCATCTGCTATAGTTCTACTCTAAAACATTACTGTCCCTTTTGGATCACCCAGAAAGCTCATATTCCACTTTTTAAAGTTAACTTTTTATGTAAGTGTAACTTAAATGCATAGAAGTGTTCAAATCCTTAAAGTGCAACAAAGCTCAGTGAATTTTCCAACCACCAACTAACTATCCACTTAGTTACTTTCCATCTAGATCAAGACAGAGCGTATTATACAGCCATCAGAGACCCTTCTGGGTTGCCCTTCCTGTAATTTTTTTTCTGTCTCAGAAGAATGAAAACCTATTTCCACTATGATAGATGAATTTTGCCTGTTTTGGACTTTAGATAAATAGGACCATATTGTACAATCTCTTTTGTCTCGGGCTCGTTTTGTTCAACATTCTGTTTTCAATTCATGCATGTTACTGTGTATAGCATATTTTAAAAAAATCATTTCTTTATAGTAAATATGCTGCTATAGGAATAAGCTATAATTTATCTAAACTCTTAGATGGACATTTGGTTTTTCGAGTTTGGAACTATAACAAATAGTGCTGCTCTGAACTTTCTTATACATTTCCTTTGGAGTGCATATGTATGCATTCCTGTAGGGTTTACATGTTTGGGTAAAATCGCCATGTCGCACAGTATGACTGTTGTGGTCTAACTAAACACTAACTTGGCTTTCAAAGTGGTTGAGTCAGTTTACACTTGCATCAGCAATATGTTACAATTGCATTTGTCCCGCATTTTTATCCACACTTAGGATTTTCTGTCTTTTCATTGCGGCCATTCTGGTCTATCTCTGAAAGTATGTCATTGTTTAGACTTACATTTTCCTGGTGACTAAAAAAGCTGAGTATTTTTTCATGTGTTTATTGCCCACTTAGATATTCTGTTGTATGGAGTGCCTAATATACATTTTGCCCATTTTTTTAATTGGGTTGTCTCTCTTTTTCTTAATTGACTTTAAGGGGTATTTATATATGATGGCTAACAGTTCTTTGTCTGTTAATGTTGCAAGTTTTTCTCCTACTCTGTGGTTGCCATCCTATTGTATCTTTTGATAAATAGAAGTTCTTGATTTTAATATAATCCAAGCAAACCTTTTCATTCACATGAATGATTTTTTTTTTTTTTTGGTCCTGTTTAAGTAAACTTTGCTCACCTCAAGATCATGATTATATTATCCTATATTATCTGGAAGCTTCATTGTTTTTCCTTTCACATTCAGAACTGTAATCCACTTAGAGTTGATATGTAGATGGTGTGAGGTAGGGAGTCATGATTTATTTTTTCCAGATGTGTATACAGTTGGCCCAGCACAGGGTTTTGAAAATCCATTGTAGTGTCACCTTTGTCATATGCCTAGTAACTGTACATTACAGGTCTGTATCTGGTTTATATTCCATTCCATTGTTCTGTTTTTCCATCCATAGACTAATATCAAGGGTAGAATGGCTGTGTCATAGCAATTACTGTTTTTAATTACTGTAGTTTCATAGTGTCTTTGCATCTGAAAGTATAATTTCTTCAAATCTGTTATTTTAGCTACATACAGTAATAATTATTTTGCTATTACATCTGGTAACAACCGGCATTCATTAAGTGCTTATTTTATTTCAGTTAATATATGAATCATGTATTGCTATACCTTTAATCCTAACAGCAATCTGATGAGATAGGAGGCATTGTCCTTTTTTTTTTTTTTTTTTTTTGATGAAGAAAATGGGGTCCGGGGGAGGTATAATTTGATCAAGGTCACATTGCTATTAAGTAGTGAGACCAAGTTTTGCAGCTGGGCCAACCTTGCTCCTGAGATTCTGCACTTTTATTAACACACATTGTGTTGCCTGGGATAGGCCTCAGCTCCCTCTTGCTGAATTGGCTGTCCTTTGGTGCTAGAGTGTGATTTTCAATCCTAACACTATAGCTGGTATTTTTTTTTTTTTCCCTCTCTCCATGTCCTTAAAAAAGACCCATAGGGAAGGTGAACAATGAAGCATTGGATTAGCTACTGTGCGTCTTTTCAGTGTGGATTTCATACTATTTTTAGGCATGATAGAGGATAGAAAAGAATATCTAGAGTTCTGTTAAACCAGGCTTTGGGAGCTGGAAAGAACTGAGCAGGTTTCAAGCCTCTGATCCCCTGTCCTGAAATAGGGTGGTAGCTTTTCTATTGGTGAAACTCAGCAGCGGCTGGGGAATTTCAAATTCTTTGCCCTCACTCTCCTCTTTTCACCTCTCCCACCTACAAAAGGTTCTGAACTTTCGGCATCTTCCCACACAGTACCAAGCCCCCAAAACCAAGCCATGAAAGAATATCAGGTCTAAAAATAGAAAATTCAAAGGCTACAGGGGTTAAGATTTTATGCAAAGGGAGAAAGGTGTAAGTATACATTTGCATTTGAGAATTCATAAATATATTATCTAGACTGACCCTAGAGCCACAAATAATTCTGATTTGAATTTCCATGCTGGGGATAACTAGTAAGATTTTATAACCACTCTGGCAGTTTTCATGTATTAAATGCTTTTGTGTGTATATGATTTATTCCCTTCTTCCTGCAGCTCATAATTTTAAAAGAAGTGCCTTTAAACCAGTGCTTATTTCTTTTTGGTAAAAATAATCAGAATTTGCCTAGTGCTTCCCAAATCTGTGTCCCTCTGGTCACCTGCAAATGGGTTCACAGTCTCTCCGAGCATGACAAGGGTCATAGGAAGCATGGAACAGAGCTTTCCAGCATCTCAAAAATTCTATATATCTTACAAAATTCCTGTAAAATAGCAGAAATTTTGTGCATATGCCTGGGTCATCTTGTCATTCTCGCTATAGTCAGGTAATTTTCTTATGTAATGGTCTGCATTAGGTGATATTAATAGGTTGAAAGGGTATAAAACTATCTAACAATTTTCTTATGAAAGACAGAATAAGTACTAGCTCATCAAATATTTTCCAAGCCTTGTAAATGCCATTGTTTTGTAGTTTCAAGTTTTTATTTAAATTCCTGTTAGTTAAGCAAATGCCATTTTGATGCCTTAACACCCTAAACGAAATGTGTAGCCATCCTGTCATTCAAAGAAATAATAATTAAGGAAATAATTCTAAGTTCAGTGCAGGTGCAAACTCCAGGTTGTATAATTGTTGTTGGGCATTAGGGAGTCAAAAATATATTATCTGGTTGTGCATGGATGTGTGTGTTTGTGTGTGTGCGTGCACGTAGTCTGAGAATTTTTGACTTGGCGGGACCTTTACCAGCCCGTCTCATTTACAGGTAAGAAATCTGGATCCCAGGGAGCCGAGATCACCTTCTGAAGGTTATGAGCTGCACTAAAACCCATTCTCTGTACTCCTCTTTCATTGTTTCCTCGTTACACCGCAGTAGCCCTTGTTCTCTGAGACTCCAGTGACAATCTCTGCCTCATCTCGCATTATCTGATGGAAAATAGGAACAAATCTACTTTGAAAGACAAAGTATGACAAAAGTGTATGGCATTCTTATTTTTATTTTTAACATGTGCATGGATTATAGCTGCTTTCAAAGCTGGCCTATTTATAAATGAATTCAGTGTCAGCAAATTAATAAGAACCCATTTTACCCTCAGCCTTCGTATTCCAGACTTTGAAACACCATTAAGTTGATTCTTTTTTACAAAGTAGAATCTCATTGTGTTAAAAATAGTGTGCTTAAAAACAATTTGGTTTTTGAAAAGTCTTACTATTTTTGTCCCATTGAAAGTCTCTCTGTAAATTTCATTTATAAAATCATTGCCTAGTAATTCAACATTCTTTTTCGTTAGTGTTTTATTTTTTAAAAAGCAGTAATAGCCCTCACCCTCTGTGTTTTTGTTTGTTTGTTTAAGCCTCTGAATTAAGGACCTCATTCTTGAGACGAGATGGACTGGCCTGGGGTCCACCTGATCCCCGGGAAACATTACCATTCTGTAGCCTCGCCCCTGCATTGGGCTTGCTTCTTAGAGTCACTGTTTCCAGTGAATCTACTGTTGTTGTCCCCAGTTAACAGATGAAAGGAATGAGGTATTGACTGGTGAAATGACTCACCCAGGTGGCTCAGCAGTAGTGGAAGAACCAGGATTTGAACCCAGCTGTTTGGCTCCCAGTGTCTTCACCTCCTTTCTGCCATCATGAACTCTTGGGCAATCCGTTTTGCCTTTCTCACTGCTCTTAACTACAAAGAGAGGAAAGCAGATCAGATAGTCTGGATGGGTTCTTCCTGCTTGATAATTCTCAATCTTGAATATCTACAATCTGAACATTGTAGAGAAAAAAATATATTCATATTTAATGCTTTTTCCTTGCCTCTAATACTGGAACATCCTTAAAACAAGGAGTCATGAATCCCAAAGTACATCAGAATCTTTTCATTGTTTCCCGTGTAACATGTCAAGGAACATTTTGTTTTTGATTTATTCTTACTGAAGTGCAGTTGACATATAATATTGTATTAATTTCAGATGTACAACATAGTGAGTCAACATTTATATACATTACAAAGTGATCACCATGATAAATCTAGCTACCATCTGTCACCATACAAAGTTGTGACATATTATTAACTTTATTCCCTGTGCTGTACATTGCATCCCTGTGTCTTATTTATTTTACAATTGGGAGACGTTTGCCTATTCTTCACTGCAAAGGATGAGTCTTTTGAAGAAATTTAGGATAGGGCTCCTGGGTGGCTCAGTCATTGATGCATCTGCCTTCGGCTCAAGTCATGATCCCGGGGTCCTGGGATCGAGCCCTGCATCAGGCTCCCTGCTCTACAGAGAGCCTGCTTCTTCCTCTCCTTCTGCCTGCTGCTCCCTGCCTTGTACTCTCTCTCTCACTCTCTCTCAAATAAATCAATAAAGTCTTAAAAAAAATAAAGAATGTGAGGATAATGTCATAGAAGTCCCTTCATGTGGAGGGTGTAGACTTGTCTCTGGTGAGGGAATCCTGGGGTTGCTTACATGCCCTTTCACAGCAAGTGACTTAATTTCACTATTCTTGGTGTCCTCCTCTGTGAAATATGGATGGTAACAGGAACTTTGCTATTACTGAGGATTCAGAGTTGGGACAGGTGAAGTTCTTACAACAGTGGCCAGCATCCAGCTTCTGGTAATTGCTGGCTAGTACTGTTCTGATAGCTCAGCTCCTCTGGTCACCTTTATTCCTCATGAAACCTCCAGTCAAGCTGTATTTCCCAGCGCTGCCATTCCTCACTAGGAACACAGATAGGACTGTTCGTCAGTCTCGGGTTGCTCCTGACATGCACGGTCCTGATGAGGACTCCATCCTGCTGTTAGCCACAGCCCTTCGACCCACTGTTCTTCAGTCCCTGAGGCCTCTGATTTCAAAACACAAAAGGCAAAGGGAAGTAGGGTACTTCCTCCTGTTTCTTCCTGTGTGACTCCCATTCTCCCAGCCTCCACCACTTGCCCCTTCCTCCCTCGCCAGAAGGGGGAATGAACTGTGTCCTCCCCTCGTACACTGACTTCTGGGGTCTCGCCCTCTGTCAGGGGACTGTCCCACTGTTTACTTTTTAATGAACCATTAGCAGCATTTCTCTCATGACCAGTTGAAAAGAGCCTATGAGATTTAGATATTATTTGGAGGTTTGAAGGAGAGGATGGAAACTTAGATTTAACTGTGTCTCAAGGCCCAGCGTCTGCCAGACACTCCGCCCTCTCCAGCCCCAGGAGGTAACTAGTAGTGCATTCTTCCTACTGCTGAGGAAGCTGGGGAGAGAGATGCTCGCATCCCTGACCCAGTGAGAACCTGAATTGAAACTCACCTGACTCTGAAACGTATGTTCTTTTCACTATGTGACACAGTGGGAAGGAGCCAGGTGCTATTTTTCTCTGAAGACAGTGTTGATCTGCCAGGGATGATGGGTACATGTATACTCAGCATGTGAAATTTCAGCTTTAGGGTCTGAATACCCCAGAGGATTTTGACATAATCTATAAGAATGATTAGCTGACACTACCCCCTACCCATCAATAGGACCCCAGAGACCATTCACCAGATTTTTCCTCTTCCTTTCCTTATCTCCTAGAAATGTTCAAGTCTTTAAGAAGCCACATAGTGCACTGATGATGATGATAAAAGTAATATTGAATAGCCAGTGTTTACTAAATCCATCTCTGTGCTGGGTATCTTATCACGTACTTTATATACATAAGCTAATTTGATGATTATAAATTTTTAAGTTCATATATTTTACAGATGCAGGGAGTTTCGTTGTCTAAGGTTACGTAGTATGCTAGTAACTATTACACAGTCCTGCTTCCTCATTCCTGTTTACTCCATGGCCTCCCATAATCCTGAGCGTGTGTTCTCTTCTGCTAATGTCTGTGTGCTTGCATTAGTTTAGGTTTCTATATCAGTCATTCTGTATGTCTGAGAGTAATGGAAAACCTGAAAACAGTGACTTAAATCGTAAGCAAGGAATTCCTTAGGAGGTTGGTTCGCAGTCGGTGTGGTGATTTCACAGTGTCTTCTGGAGCTCCTTCTAAGTCTCCATTCTAGGGGACAGCCCTCTTTCATGATGACAGAATGGCTGCAGGAGCTCCAGCCATTGCTGGACAAGAAGTGTTCTGAACTGGAAGAAGTTGAGGCATGAATGCAGAAGCAAAAGGAACAAGACAGTCAAGCGTCCTTCCTCTTTTAAAGGTCTTTCCTGGAAACTCTACCCAGCACTCTCTTTGTATCTATCACTGGTTTGGGGTGGGTCATAATGATCACTCTAAGTTATAAAAGAGACTGAGAAATGTACTTTTTTGGGGGGGTGGATGCATTGTTGCAGTGAACAAAATTGGGGCTTATTAACATGGAACCCAACCCGCTAATTTCTTGAAATAAGTTTAAATAAATTCATCAAGTGTCACTCTCCCCAGTGACTCTCTAGGGGAAACTTGGAGTATTCCAAGGCTGAGAATATCTTGAGAAGATCAAAGAGTTAGTTCAATAGAAACTTTAACCAGGTAGACTGTGTCTTAGGTATTCAAGAGAGTTGTCAGGAATACAGCTTGACCCAACCCAAGGGAAGGGGAAGTAAGGTCCAGAAGAGGAGTGTAACCTGGTGATTTGAATCTTACACCCCTTGGACTGGGACTAGTAGGGGGAAAGCAGAGGACTCCTAGATTCTAAATATACCCTAAGTATTAATAGTTAAGTTCATGCCACTTGTAAGATTTTACTTCATAAATATCTTCTGTGGATGTAAAAGCAACTCTTTCATATTTGTGTTGGCTGGGAAAGGTACAGTAGAAGCAGAGTTAATTGGGAAACAATCAGGAAACAAATATAACCAGAGAGTGACGGGCTTTGATGATGGGAGTCGGAATCCCAGCTGTACCACTTACAAGCCTTGTGACCTGGGACCTTGGAGAAGTCGCCTAACCTTTCTAAGTCTCCTATTTCTAGTTTAAGAAAAGAAAAGAAAAGAAAAGAAATAGACGAAGTCTTCCTCACTTCTTTAACAACTGACAACGACTTAGAGCCCAGTGCCTGACAAAAGGTGGTGTTCCTGCTTTTGGTACTGTCACACTGCACAGTGTGTTGTCCAGCAGCAGGGGCTGGCTGCGTACTTGCTGTGAGCCCCTCCGGATGGGGTGGAGGGGTGGGTCAAGATCCCAGTTTCTCTGGAAGGAGCAGTGCAAGAGAATCTGGGAGAGTGGATAGGGAAGTTAATTCCCAAAGCAGCAGTGACAAGGAAATGTCCTGAGCTCTTGTTAACTAAGGCAGGAAACCTACTGGGTCACCTAAACTGCAGGTTTCAAATGCTCATTTGGGTCCTGCTAAAGAAAGCTCATGATGGAAGGTTTAATTTCTCCACCTTTTACCTTCCTTATATATAAAATGAAGATAAGCATAACGACTACCTCTCAGGTTGTTGTGAGGATAACACCAGTAGAGCCCCTCGGCGCATAATATGTACCCAATAAATATTCTCTATTGTTCATGATGTTTCTTCCCTCCCTCGTCACCCAAGTAAGAGTAGGGCTCGTTGGTCTCAGTTTTGTCTGGTTATCTTGGCTTCAGTAATCCCGTAAAAACTTTAACTAGATCATAAAGTCCACGTATAATCACACTGGGCCACCAAAAGATATTGTGATAATGTGATTAATAACGAGTTCTTGGGTGGCAGTAGTGTTTCAGAGCGCTGCCCCAGACTTGTAAATTCCTCTGGCTTCAGTGCTTAGGAAAGTGAGACTGACAGCTCATTGCCCCGGGCAGCAAACACACAATCCGCCTGTGTTTACGTTCCAAGTTCTTTAAATAGCTTTGTGTCCCAGGTCAGAACTTCACTGTCTCCATTTTTCTGCCAGTGACACAGGCTGGGGGTTGGGGTGACATATGTTCTTGCAGCTCATTTCTGAGATGGAACGGGCTTGACTAGGAACTGGGTGGGGTGCGGGCGGGAGGCGGGGAATCAAAGAACAGCCCGTGTTCTTAGAAATGACACACCAACCCTACGTTCGTTATCATCACCTGGCTTTATGTTTCCAACAACGTCTGTCCTTTTAAAGCACTTTCCTGCAAGTCATGTCATTTGATCCTCTCCAAAACCTATAGAGATGGACAAGGAGATGCCATTAACATGTTTTAGTTAAAAAAAAAAAAAAAAATCAAGGCTCAGAAATGTAAAGGGACTTGCTCCTGATTGTCACGGGCTGGGCTTGAACCCAAATCTCCTATTCTCAGAACCAAACCTTTCCTGTGTAACTGCACGTTCCTGCTAGCCTGTGTCCTTACTTCGTCTGGAAGAAAACAGCATTTATGTATCTTCGTATCTACCCATCTAGAAGTCTGGAATCCGCCAAGATAGAAGAGGCTGGTGCATTGTAGCTTACAGCCCAGCCAGAGTAGAGTGTGTTCCCTTAGGTTTGCTTAGGGCTCACGTGCAGGGGTCTGCCCCAGAGGATTCTTTCCAAGTGGAAGCAACCACATGGCAGGCACAGGGCTTTCTGCACATACAGAAGGTCTTTGCTATAAACCCTGCTCCAGCCCTGCCCCATCCTCCACTCCTGGCCTTGAAATTCTGCCATTTGGAAACTTGAAGACTAATTGGCCTTTAGAGAGATTCCAATTCAAATAGGAATTCTTTCACTATACATTAACAGGTTATATTAAAAACAAAACAAAACAAAACTTGGGTACTCTTTTGGGTAGGGGTTGATCACAATACCTGGCTCCTTCCAGTGTCCTTGTCCATGAGGCAGGAACCATGAAAGGCATTGTAAAGAGCCCATGAGATGTAGGTACAAGGACTGTGAAAGCGTAAGCGACCCCCATATCAGAGAAGAGGAGGGTGGCTGGGGTCGTGGTCTGGGAAGGAGGAGAGAAGTAGGCATAGCTATAGAGCACGGGGCGCTGGCTCTGACCCCGCGAAGCTCTTCAGTGGGGAGGCATGAAGGCAGTCTGGCTGATGTCACTGTTAGGTCCAGGACTGGACCATGTGCAACTTCCAGAGCCATTTGGGTTGCTTTGACCTCCAGCCATCTGTGTCTGGGAATGTAAAACAAATGGTTAATGGCATCAGATGGTATATGATCTCAAATGTCCCCCCAGCTTACTGCCATAAGAGGGAAAAGAGCCCCCTGGAGAAATCATCAAGGATGCGATTTTCAAAATTGCAATTAATTGCGTGCTCGGGAAAACTCATCCTCTGCTAGTCATTCTGTCGAGAAAGGGGAAATTAAGGGTGATGGAACTGTGAATGAGAGGCCAGTTTGAATCGTCCTTTATGAGGTCAAAGACACAGACCCAGAGAACAAAAAACGTTAGGGTCCTGTGGTGGGGTAGGTCGGGAGCTAACAGCCTTCAGGCAAAATATGCACCCAGGGGTAGGTCTGACTGTCTGACCTTGGACTTCACAGTGCATGGGGACTGTCCTTAGGTTGCTTTTTCAAAATGCCTTACGTCCACGGTGGCTTTGGCAAAACCTGCCTCCCGTCCTCTCTTTGGGAGCCCTCCATGTGGCTGTGGCCTCTCATTTCACTCTGCAAACTTCCTCACTTCCCTCCTCTTTCTTCCAGCCAGCGAGACCTGCAACGATTTCCACCCAATGTTCTTCACCCACGACAGATCCTTCGAGGAGTTTTTCTGCATCTGCATCCAGCTCCTGAACAAGACGTGGAAGGAAATGAGGGCAACTTCTGAAGACTTCAACAAGGTAAGGTGAATCAACAAGGCAGACGCAGCAGTTTCCTGCGTCCCCAAGGGAGCCCCACCTCTGCGTCATTCTTTAGCTCCCATACCTGTATGGACATGAGCTGTGTGTTGGTGGTGCTCTCATCTCTGCAAGGATGAGCCTAGAGCAGCCTTGTTCCCTTTTGGCTAACTACACTGGAGCCACCAGCGGAGACCTTTCCTTGAAAAAATACTGTCTAGATTAATTTTTTCGTTTAAGGGCATTAGTCCAGGGTTCCGTGTTACGGCAGCATCCACTGGGGAAAAGGCCTCTCCCTCCACCTGTGTGGATGGCTGTTAGAGAAAAAATGAGATCAGGAAGGCTGCTCTGTCTAGGTTATGTGGTTTCTTTGCAGATTATAGATATGTTGAGATAATCTGCCCTTCCCTATGTCAAAAAGAGGTTTTATTCAAAAGCAAAATCTCTTTCAAGGAGTTAAGTTTATGTGGCACTTTTTTTCTTTCTTTCTTTTTTTTTTTTTTTGTTCATAGAAATCATTTGATTCTTTGAATGGACATCTTCTTTGGTTTTCTGTGAAAGTATGAATTTTGTGTTTCTCTTTGTGAGTGAATGTTGGGTGACGAGAAGATTGTTGGCCAACTTAGCAGAAGCAGAAGTATCGTGTGAACTTTTCAAGAGAAACAAAATCTTTATCCTTAGATAAAGGCCTTGTTGACCATAACCCATGGTCAGTAGTAACTGATGGTTGGAACAGGCGTATTAGGAGAGGTCTTTAGTCCCATTCCTTTGCTACTGTTTCTGGATCTGGGTTTGATTGGCTTCATCACCCGTGGCTGCTGACCTGGTCCTGGGGACATACCTATTGCTAAGAGTCCAGGGGTCTGATTGCATGGTTGTCCTGTGGGGCCTTCACAGCTGGTGAACACACCATAGAATTCCAACTGCACTTGATATTCTCATTGGTCTTTGCTTCCCTGTCACCTTTCCTCTGAACTTACATTCCATCCTTCTTTTCCACCATATTTCTGGTTCGTGGCCTCTTGATCTGAACTGATACTGGTTAAAGGAAAGGAAATGAGGGAAAGGCAATAATACTCTTCGCCAAGCCTCAGTTGGGTTCTAACCTGATCGTCTCCATCACCATGATGATCTTCCCTGTGTGAAGCAAACCCGTTCTGTCTTAGTCACCTTGGGCCATCTATTTAGTTCATTGAAACAGGTCCCAGCGGCGCCCCTCTGTGGAGAGCCCTGATCTGCCAGCTATAGTCTGAAGCCGCCAAGGATCTTAGCAGCTATGCCCAGGAATAGGCATGACTGAAGAAGGGAAGTGAGGGAAGGAAATCCAGTAATGCCTCAGCCTCCTAAGTTTACTTCACTTGATTATGAGGGACTTTCCCAAATCATCCCTGGGAAAGAGGAATAGAGGAGCAGGGAGACCTTTGTACAATCAGGCCCCCCCCCCAAAAAAAAAAAAAAAAGTGGAGAGTTAAGTAGTCTCTGAAATGACCAAGGCCGCGTTGCCCCAGATCAGATTAATGCTTCATGTACGTACTTCAGTGTTACTGAAAGCCGTCCAGTCCTCAGCTCTTATGTGTGTGGGACACCTGTTCTTTCAGGAGAAGGGGACCTCACTGGCTATCATGTGCAGTGGCATCAGGTATCTGACTGCTTTCCAAGAGGAATTCATTCACCCTGCTTCTTCTGAATTACAAAAATCAGGATTTTTGTAAATGATAATAATGCAAATATTATTGTTGGTGATTTATGCACAGATAAGGTATATGGAAAATATTACCAAATTCCTGCAGAGGGATGGCTCAAGAGGGTTAGCACTTAGATGCTTAAATCCAGCAGAACATACAGTTTATGAAATGAAGCCTGGAGAATACATTGTTAGCAAAGGGAGCCGGAGGCCTCAGTCCAGAGGAAGTGAGCATGGCTGTTGGGTCTGTGTGGTTTCATCACGGCCAGGTCTTTGGGTCGGTGGTAATGATATCCTTTTGTCCAGGTGAGGTCCCCAAAGTGTCACTCTGAAACTTTTTACTATCTTTCTTTTTTTTAAAGATTTTACTTATTTGACAGACAGAAATCACAAGTAGGCAGAGGCAGGCAGAGCTAGAGAGAGGAGGAAGCAGGCTCCCTGCCGAGCAGAGATCCCAATGTGGGGCTTGATCCCAGAGCCCTGGAATCGTGACCTGAACTGAAGGCAGAGGCTTTAACCCGCTGAGCCACCCAGGCATCCCTGAAACTTTTTTCATAATGAACTTATGTGGCTGTAAAAACTGCCTTTGGTAAGACCTAAGGGCCAGGATTAGGGGATAGTTCCTTATTGTAGCCCTTGTGCCATCTTTGTGCATTGTCTACCAATCATAGAGTGAGCCTAGTGTCCCATACGTGCTGCCATGTAGTGATGGTGATTATGGCTGTGAACAGGCAGTTGGAAGCCTGAGAGGCAGAGGGTCCCACCCTATGTACACATATCCCTTGGTCAAGAGTGGATATCAGAGGAGGGTCAGGGATGAGAATGACAAGGGCTTTCAATTTTCTACATGAGTTATTTTTGTTTTGTTTGCTTTTTTTCTTTTTAGAATTACGCATGCCTTACTTCTATAACAGAAAAATCTATCTGTTACAAACTATTTTATCATGCATATACTAATTTTCTAGGGTTGCTTTCACAAATTACTACAGATTTTGTAGTTGAAATAGTACAAGTGTACTCTCCCACAGCTCGGGAGCTCAGAAACCAGAAATGGGATTCATGGGTTAAAATCAAGGCATTAGCAGAGCTCTGGTCCTTTTTGGCCACTCTAGAGGGGACACCATCTCTTTGCCTTTCCGGGTCCTAGAAGCAGCCTGTATTCCTTGGCTTGTGGCCCTTTTTATCTTAAAAACCAGCCAACAGCAAGTCCTGTCCTTCCCACGTCACATCTCATCACTCTGATCCTGCTTTGGCTTGGATCTTTCACCCTTTTGGACCCTGTGATTACCTTGGACCACCTGGATAATCCAGGGCAATCTTCCCTATTTTAAGGTCAACCAATTAGGAACCTCAGTTCCGTCTGCAACCTGAATTCCCCTTTGCCATATAATGTAACATATTCACAGATTCTGGGGATTGGAATGTGGACATCCATGGGGGGGGGGTTCATTTTTCTACCTACCATAATGTATATTTAGCTTGTAGGTGTATTGCATCATATGTCTATCTGTGTGTATCCATTTAAAGTATTGAAATGTGGACAGATGGGCTTTTTGTTGTTGTTTTATTTGCTGGTAGAGCAGTATACCAGTCAGAGTTCTGCTAGTGGTTGCTCAAATACAGATTTAACTATGTCCTTTTTCTTTTATGTCCCTGTTCTGCTTCTAGCAGGCTTTTGAAAAAAGATGGACCCTGTATGAAGGCCTCTAGGTCAGTCCTTCCTGATTTTTTTCCTGCTGCTTGTCTATCAGCCACTGCTCTGCTTTGCCAGATAATAAATTGGAAAGGAGAGAAGAACTGAAATTTTCATCAGTTCATTTTTCTTCTTGTTATTAACTTGGTAGCAGAAGCTATTTAATTTAGGAAGAAACGTGGATTCGGTGTTATTGGTAGATTGAATGTTTTTCTTGTTTCCAAAGATTGTCCAAATTCGAATTCAGAATATCTTAAAAGAGCCCAACATGAGACACACTTTCTTTTCAACTTTCTTGGACACCGTCTCAGACTGTCACCACTTTGAGCAGTAGCGTGGATGGCGGATTTGCTTGTCGACCTACGGCCCGGGTTCTCTAAGAAAGGGCTTAGCTATCTGCCTTCTTCCGCTCATTACTGGAGAAGCTGTAACCCTCAATCCAAAATTCTGATTTTACAAATAATAACTAGATTCCAGCAGCTGCAGGAATTTCTTCTACAATGCCCCTTGCTTGGGACACTAGTTTGTAGATATCTAGTGCTTGATAGTTAATGCTTCTGCTGGAAGGGAAGGTTTGGAGATGCAGCTGCCTTCTTGCTGCACCAGCTTGGGGAAGCAGAAGATGGGATTTTTTTTTATTTATGTGAAAGAAGTAGAATTAGAGAGTGATTAAAATATTTATGCTTTGGAAAATGCTTTTTTCCAGTTTCCCAATATAGCAGTCTCTGCAGAATAATCCATTGATTCAGGCCATCGAGTTTGTATTCTGTTTTTGCCTTTTATTACCAATATTTTAGAGCATGCATTATTCATTTTTATGGGCATTAGAGAAGAGCTTAAACTACAGCCGGATACCTTAGCACACAAGTGACCCCATAATCGTTTCATTGAAGCGCTCATTTTTTAAGCAGGGTAGGAGAGAAGACACAAGAGATTTGGGTATTTCAGGTATGGGAATCTCACTTAAAGCTTTTGTTGCAGACTGTGCCACTTTAGAAATTCTAACAAGGGTATACACATCAAAATCGATATTTGTGTGGAGCAGTATTTCTCAACCTCATCGACCTTGCCCAAACCTTAGAATCACCTGTGGGGCTTTGGAAACCTCTGTCATCCCAGTGCGCACTTGCACAGCATAGCGATTACTACTTTGGGGTAGGGGCAAAGCTCTCAGGGAGATTTTCCATGAAGGCAGATTGAATCACTAAGGGTGAATCACATCCACAGAATGACCATCAGTTGATACCCATAACACAAACCACCAACTAGCACGAATTGTGTGCATCGGTTAAGTAGTCTGTCCATTGGTTCGTAAGGCCCAGGTTCTGACCCTGGTTCTGCTACTCAGGAACTCTATGCCTAAAAATTAATTAAAAGAATAAAAGGTGGATACCAGTGTCCCATTGCCTTCTCTTATAGTGCTGTGATACTAAATTTAAGTAATAAATGTAAAAATTGTTTGAGGAAGTAAAATGTCATATGCAGTTGTATTCTTTTTGTACATTATAAGATAAATCCTATCTGTGAAAAATGAGTAAGTTGCCCTTTTCAAAAGGAAAAAAAATTTTTTTGGCCATTACATTAAAAAACAAAGAAAAAAGGAACAGAGAGGTGGAAGGAAGGAAGGAAAGAAAAGGGAAGCAGCTTTTGTACCACAGATTAAATTCTGAACTGAATGAACTCATTTAACTTTGGCAGAAATCGGGGTTCAACAGAAAACGTCATGCATTTGGGAAGAAATAACTGTATTAGGTACCTTAGTTTTCAATGTGACAAGCCATGGGCAGCAGCCTAAAAGTCAGGTTTCACAAAAGCTCAGGTGCTTAATGGCTGGAGAGAGTTAAGACTCTGTAGCTATTACCTCGCTGCACACAGACTCTTTGGGGATGTCTGAACCATCTAGATACCTTCAAAATACTTGTTCGTGGCATCGGTGTTACTTTCGATGCGATCAAAATCGCCATTGAAAACAAGATCAAATGACTTTGCCATGCTTTCAAATTGCCGAAATGGAAGAAACTAATGGTTTGAAAAATGTTGTCACTCTAGAGCAGAAGCACTATTTTGAAACTTGACCCAGCAGAGTAATATGCAAAGCACACATGACAGAGGTTAGGATCTCAGGCTTGCAGATGAGAAGCCATCCCCTTAAAAGAGGAGAGCCTGTGCACAGGGAGAACCCAGGCCCATCAGACAAAGCCGCAGCTGCCCCTGGCTAAGCTACGGGCTCCATCTGAGTCAGTGGGAGAAAATCTCAATTAGGAAGAATTGGAGAGCAAAACAGAGGAAACATCCTAGGAAGTCCCCTGGAAGATTATCCATGGAAAATAACCACTAACTAGTCACATCTAATGGATTATGGGGTGGCGTAGAAAAGGGATCATTTGAGAGCTTGAAAGCAGTGATTGCATGAATGAGAACGAGAAATATGTTCACTCCCTGAACTGTTTCCAGCTTAGTGACTTTCTGTGCATGCTTTTCAGGGGGCAATTATATATTCCGGAGTCCCCTTCTTAGGCCAGCTCAACTTCACAGTGGTGCAGACGGCGCTCTTGCTGGTTAGCTGAGCTGGCCTAGGGAATGAAAGGTGGTCTGTAACTCTCGCCATGAATAAACATGAATTTCTTCATTTGCATGAGGCAGGTGACTGTAAAATATCTTGGAGCAAGTTGTGAAAGGCAGCTTTGTGCATCCGTGCCCAGGGGAAGCTGGGGAGGACTCAGTGTTGTTTATCTTCATTAGAATTCCCTCTAGGGCTGCTGGTATTGATCCGAACCGGGCCTGGGGTAGCTAATAAAGTAGGTGTATGTTTTAATCGAAACATGAATATTTAAGTAGAGGAGAAGTCTTTTAAAGGGCCCCGATGTCGTACAAGGAGGTTATCCATTTTTCAGCTGTCTGGGCCGTTTACAAGTATTTATTCAAAAGGCTTCTCATGTTTCACAAGGGTCTTTAAGGTTTGACACGAAGGAAATCGCACTTCCTATAGAAGTAAATGCATTATACCAATAGATTTATTTTTTTGCCTTTGATGTTTCCTGTTGGATAGGTTGAAAATGGTTTCGTGTGTGCACCGCACACACACGTGTGTTTAAATTAAATGAGTGCTTTTAAGCTGTTCGCTCAAGGTATTGTTACCCTTTTTTTATTTTTTATTTTTTATTTATTTTTTTTAAATATTTTATTTATTTTTTTGACAGACAGAGATCACAAGTAGGCAGAGAGGCAGGCAGAGAGAGAGAGGAGGAAGCAGGCTCCCTGCCAAGGAGAGAGCCTGATGTGGGGCTTGATCCCAGGACTCTGGGATCATGACCTGAGCTGAAGGCAGAGGCTTTAACCCTCTGAGCCACTCAGGGGCCCCGTTACCCTTTTTTTAATGGAGTTAGCCACTTCCACTGGGATAGGATTCCAGGAATGTCTTCTACTGTCCTCATCACTATCATTTGTGCTATCTAGTACTGTCCTCATCAATATCAATTTTGCTATCTAGGGACAGCAGAAAGACTGAAAGAGACCAGCTTTATGACCTTTTTTTTTTTTTTTTTTTCTCCAAGAGGTATCTTTTTAAAAAGACCCCGGTGGGTGTACTTTCTAAAAAGAACTGTATTAATTGCAGGTAACATGGGCCCGACCAAGACAGGTGGCATGAGGTGTTATTTCCCAGACTCTTTTGCATTACCAACCCCCCAAGGATCTCTTTTAGACATTTTCCCCTAATCAAACTCCCCCTGAGATTTTAATTATGCAAATACATTGTTACCTGTTTATATATTGTCTGTTTATCTGTGCTTCATACATTAAGAAAGTAAGATATTTTTTTTGCTCCTCCAAGAACCAAATTTCTCCCCTTGGTGGCACAATCCCCTGCCCCACTGAGAAAGCCAGGTGGAGAGGAGAGAAGGGAGAGGCTGAGCCTGAGCATAGCAGGAGAGTCTGGGGGCAGTCCTGGCTCAGGGGCTCCTCACCAGCGGTGTGTCCTAGGGCATATCCTTCAGCCTCCAGAGCCCTTCTCACCTGTAAACTGGTAGCAGCAAAACTAAAAACAAAAACAACAACGATAATAGTAACAATGGTATTTCCCCAAATCACTGTGAGGATTAGGCCCTTAAAGGTTGGCTTTGTAAATTGCCCCATACAAATGTAAGGTGCTGGTGTCAACAGACAGAACCTAAATTGACAGTCATTTGCACTTGGTCATGTAGTATAATTGAGCTGCTTTGATTTTCTAAGATAGTTTGTGCTAATATCTAGAAATACAGATTTTCCCATTCCTCTGTGTGGAAACCCATTGAACTTTGGTTTGGCTGCAAAGGGAGACTGACTACAGCGGGGACAGTTCCCTAAATGAGGAGGAAGTTCTCTGTGTGCGTTCCTGCTGGCGAGGGATGTCCCAGGTGACTGAGGAGCTTAGTGGAATCTCAGAGGCACAGCACACTGGGCCTTCAGGAGCCCAGGTCTTCTGAGCCGCATAACTTTGGCTGCAAAACCTCTTGTGCAAGGAATTCAGCCCTGTGAGCCCCGGATTGCTCATCTGTGAGATAGGGATGGGAATGACTGTCCCTAGGTGGGCTCTGAGCCCTGGACCATGTCCGGCAGATAAACAACTCAGCTCAGTCCAGCCTGGAGCAAACACTAAGTGACACCAGCTTCTAACTGCGGCTTCTAAATGCCTCTGAAAAGGAATAAGGCCAGTCATGGCAATGTTGATGGCAAACATTTTCAGAAAAAGACAAGCTTCTCCTGTGGATTTAGTGATTAAACTAATAGAACACACATCCCAGCACGCTATCTTCGTGGTGTCACCCGCACAGGGTCTGTTTCATGAGAAACGAGGTGAGGGAGGGGTCATCATAAAGTGGTCCATTTCCAGGGACTGCTCTGGGTCATGCGTTTGATAGCCCAGCCATATCTCTTTATGAAGGGATTGTATCCGGAATCATACAGAAAGACTTAGATTTTGTTGGCTCTGTTTATGTAATTTCCCTAAGAAATGGTAAAACTGTTTAAAATTTGTTTGAAGATTAACTGTTAGGTTTAGTTGGCTGAAAACACTGCTAGCATGTTTTGCTTTCTTGACATTTGCCATAACTGGAGCGTGTATAGAAAGGATAATTACTGTGATTGAGTCTGATGAGTAATTTCGGATAAGCCATGATGATAGGAAATTTATGTCTCGGAGGTTTCTCTGCATGCAAGATCCTCATTTCCAAAGTCTTCCTAGAGTCAGTGTATCTTTCTTTGTATGTGTAACATGTGCTAAGCTGACATTTGCCAATTATAAGACAAAAAGAATTGATAGGTTCTTCTGCTGGGCGGCAGTAAGCTACATCTGTCCCTTGGTCCAGCTGCAGACCATCCCTGATCGTGGAAGTTATGACGCCTCTAAGTTAGCTGCCGTGCCTCACTCTGTTCAATGACTTCTGAAACTTCTTCCCCTTTTGTTAACTACACTTTGGGGTGCCACATGAGTTGTAAGCTGGTTCTTCTGACCTGAATTCCATAGTCCATTGTGGATTGTGTTAAGGATTTCATAATGGCATAGAAATCATTTTATTAGTCTATGTCCAATTAAAAGGAAATTGCCTACGTTTTAAGTAAGGCATAATGAGATCTAGACATTTTAAATTAAAGGGCACATACGAATCAGAGTTGGATTGCTAAGAAGAGCATCATCAGATGGGAATCTCTTGTGAAATACAAGCCCTCCTTGATTTAAAGGAAAATATTTATCTTGAAATTGCAGAGAAAATGACGTGCTATGGGAGTCGAGAACAGAGCTGTACGAAGGGTATGTTTCCTAAGGTAGGACGGGAGAACGTAAAGGGGCTGTCACGTGGGTGCTCTTTATTGCCAGCTCAGGGTGCCAGATGGTAGGAAGAGGCAAGGGATGGAAGGCAAAGGGGTGCCCCAGATGAGATGAGACGGGGAATCAGAATGAGAGCGTAGTGTCAGAAGCCATTTGTTAGGACTCCAATATAAGAGCTGGGAGAACCGAGAAGATCCCAAGTGAAATTTCTAAATACCGCCTGCAAAAATACTAGACCTAGGGGGTCAGAAGTTTAAAAATACATTTTGTTATTTAAATGTGTATGTAATCTAAGTTCCTTCTGTGGCTATGCGGGTTTTTCAAAAATGTGCCTTATAGCTGGGCAGCTGGGCATGAGCAGTCCCCCTGGACTGATGGGATAGGAGCTGAAGCCCCCACCTGGCGTTCCACACCAGAGGCTAGCTGCTCTCTCCCTCTCTAGCACAGAGCTGAGCCACTAAGCCAAAGAGGTCAAAAGCAGGAGCAAAGATGGGGAGGCAAGAGGATGATACCAAAGCAAGGCTGAATTTGTTACAGAGAGAAAAAGACACAGGGAAGCTTGAATTTGAGAGTTGAGAATTCCAAACTTGTAGTTTCTTCTTCTCCTCTCCTCTCCTGTGCCTCTACTTTTGTTGTTTCTATGTGTTTCCCATGCAGTTCTGTTGAAATGAAAAACAGTAGTAGGTGCTCAGTGAAACTATGTGGGAGGACGGTGGATAATTCAGATATCATCCCTTCACAGGCCCTGTATCTTCCCTGGGCAAGTTTTCAAGCTGGCCATTGTCACTTGTGGCAACAACGTCCTCAGATGTCCCTCAAGGGACCCTCTTGCTTTGGCCCTATGAATAATACCGTGACCCTGGAACTTACCACAATGAACTGTGATTGTTTGTTTAATCCTCAGACTCATTGAGAGCAGAGCCTGGCTTTTTTCTGTATTCTCAGGATCTACTCAGTGCCTGGGAGGGAGATGGAACTCAGTGTTACTATCCCACAACCACCCTCCACACAGCACGGCCACGTCAGTGTTCCATATCTTGGTGAATCGTGTCACTGTTTAAACTATACTTCTAATGCTGTCCGTTCTTTCAACAAATATTATTTTGTATCCATGACACAGAAAGCATGGTGCTAGACACTGGAAATACAGGTGGGTTCTGCCTTCATGGAGCTGGCAGTCCAGTGAGTTTCTGTTTGGAAGTTTACAGGCTGGTTCCTCTTTGTGAAACCAATCAGAAGCCAAAGTCACTATAATCACTGTAAGGTCCTCTGCTTTCTCATTATTGCCTTCGCTCAGATCTTCCTCTTTCCTCACTCCAGATCTGGTAGGTGGAATGGCTGGTTGCAGTTCCTTACTGCTCCACAGGAGTCCTTGCCATAATCTGAGGGAGTGAAGCCTGTTTCCCCTGCCCTTTAACTTTTGACATAGGCCAGTCAGATGATCACAAATGTGCAGTGAGCAGAGGCCTGAATATTGCTTGTGTGGTTGGCTTGGGTTCTTGCACTTCTGCCTTCATCATGAGATGAGGAATGTACCCTGGGTGGCCACTGCCCCTAAGTGTAAGTCTCAGAATGAGGCATATGGAGTCGAGTTTCCCCAGTCAGCCCCCAGAATTACAGCTTAAAACTGCCGCCTCAGCTGACTGACAGACCTGTGAGTGTGAGAAGAACTTGTAGGCCATTGGGATTATTTGTTATACAGCATTCATGTAGAAGTCACTGACTGAGACACTAGCTGTTTCAGTAACTTATCTCCCAACTCTGAAACCTTCCCACTTTCCAAACCTCCTCTAACACACATCTGACCATAACACTGTTGCTTTTAATCCATCTGTGCCTGTCCCTTGCCTGCCTCATAAAGTTTCACAGCCTTAGCAAGATGTTTAGGTTTCTCCTTAATTAGCCTAATGTAGCTTTCTTGCCTCATCCTCTTTTCTTCACCCTGCACCTGCTCTAAGCTCTGCACATTATGAAGTGCCTACAATTCCTTGTGTAAGCCATGGTACTTTCATATCACAGATATGGGTTCACCCTCCTTCCTTCTGCCACTAATGCCTTCCTTCATCTGCTCACTGAAATTCTGTTTTAAGATTTTACACAGTGGTACCACCTTGGATGATTATCATCTCCATTTTTCATTTAGGATGAAATTCTGTACACCTGCCCCCATGACATGGAAGTCTGAACTTCTTTTGGAAAATATCTTCTAGAGTATTGTAGTAGTTATTCATTTACAAACTTGTCTTTCTCAATTAAATCACTATAGCATTGGGAGCAAAGAATTATAGCTTTAACTCTTAATATTCTCCAGACGTTTTTGAAATAGGATCTTCCCAATTACTTTGGGTTGGATATCAGATGAATAAATGGCCAGAAATGTGTAATTCACACATTATTTTAAACAGTCCACCTAGTCAGTAAGCTAAATTAATTTATACTGTTTTAATATGGGATGGTCATTCTTGTAATTCCTGGAGACCATAGGTATTCTGTAGTTCTACAGAATGAAGAATTCTCTTGCCCAAAATGCCAATAGCTCTTAATGAAAAATCCTTCTAGATCTTTCAATTAGAATCTCTTTTTCAGATGTCAATACTTTGAGGGAATTACAAAATGATTTTGCCTTTCCTTTCTTAACAAAAATGGCAGTAGTAATTATTTTTCCACCTACCTAGCTTTATATAAGGTGAATAAAAACCTCAAAGACATAGAATAGTCACAAAACAAATGGAGTTTCTCTTTTCTGAGGAGAGTGGTTGGATCCCCTCATTAAAAAAGAAATCCCTCTGTTTCTTTTTTCCCCCTTCATCTTGACCCACATATGCTGGCCATTTGGGGAGTAGTCCGTTTTCCATCAGTCTTATTTCCAGGCCAGTGGGGCAGATAATGTCAATAATGGTGCTTATCCTTTCACAGGACGGCTACTGAGAGACTGTCCGTGCAGAGGACAAACGTGCCTGCTGGCAGTCCACCCATTTAGGTTACTTCTGTCTCCCTGAGCACACCTACCTGCCGGTGAAGCAGCCACATTAAATAGTAAACGTGAGCACACCATGTCATTCACAAAAATTGTCTTTTATATTTTACCTTTACCTCCCAAAGTGCTCTTAAATTAGAAAAAAAAAAAAATTGCATTTTCCAAGAGTGTCATAAGAGTAGGAAGATTTGATTCGTGCCACAGTGATTATGTGTTTTAGGCGCTGGAGGCGATCAGCCCCAAGAACTTTTCAGGTCCTAATTTCCTTATTTCTCTTTCACGTTTCCATTTGCGTGGCTTGGCTGGATCTGAGGTGTGTGGCATATGGCTTTTTGCTGCTTGAGCTGCCATAGAAGTGAATGTCACTGGCATATAATGCCAGATTTCCATTTTGTGAATCACAGAGCATGAGATTCTGTCCAAAAGCTCCCAGGCCACTAGGAGTCCTTCTAGCAGAAGCAGAAAAGGGTAATACCCATGCCTCAGAGATGCTGTTCCTATCAAAATGTGTCTGTCATGATAAAAGTGCATATAAAATGGAGATGCTCTTGCCCCCTGAGTGTGTTGGAAAAAGCTGCTTTGGCTTGTTTTATTGTGGTCAGCTCACCGGGCAACCCTGGATTTTTGCTCCCAAGCCTCAACTCAGCAGACCCTGGCCCATCAAGGATGTAGAGTTGGTGTTGAATTTTTTCAAGTAGATAAGAATTCGCTTGTGCACATACCAGAAAAATAAGGCTGTGAGTAAAAGATATCGATGGTTTTTGGATGCAGTTTACCAGCATTTTGTATTCATTGAATTTTCAAGTTATAAAATGCTTTAGGACAGAGTTGGGTGATAATGGGGAACCGAAGCTGCCACAGACAAAGCCTTAGCCTCAACTCCCCATCTCCACCTGCCACTCCGTACCCCTCCCTGCTCCCCAGCTGCCTCCCTGGCCTAAGGAATCAAGAAGAGGGTTTGGCAATTTACCAAAGAGAATAAGTTCAATCAACAAATTCAGTACATTGAGTCAATAGATGTAGTAAGTCGAGAGCATTGACCTTGAACTCAAGGAGTGGGCTTCAAACCCTAGCTCCATTATTTCCATGCTGTGTGACTTTGGGCACATTAATGTCTTTACCCTGTTTTTCAACCTTTTCATCTGTGAAATATGGGAATACATACACACACACACACACACACACACACACACATATGAACATATATATGTTGTCAAGGTTAAATGAGCCGATATTAGGCTATTAATAATGTGGATAATGTGGAATGGCCAATACTCGACCCATGTCTGAGTAAGAAAACTATTCTTTACGGTTTATCCTAGTATATGTAAAGCACGTGGGCCATTTCCATGAGGGGAAGTTACAAGAATGATGATACAATGCTCCAGGCTAGGTGTGGGGAGGCTTGGAGTCTAATCCAGCTCTCCCTCAAGCTGACGACACAACACTGGGCTGTTCTCCAACACCTGCCCTCACCACCCGTGTCCTTTCTAGATGAAGGTGCCCCTGGTGGCCCCAGAGGTGGGTTCTCCCTTCTGTGCTTTGAATTCTCTCTCTCCTCATCCACTCTGTATACTGCTTGATCAGGTCATCATGTCTGGTCCTTATGTCATCAATATTGTCCTCTTGGAGGCTATCATCTTACCAACATATAAATGTACTCAAATGCCTTGTGTTTGAAAAAACAAATAACTCCTTCTTGATCTTCCACACAGCCCTCACCCCCAGCCAGATTTCCTTACCTAGTTGCCTGTTTGCCACCTTTTCTTTTCAATTCTCAGTAATTTGTTAATCCACTGCAACTTATCTCTTGCCCTCACTAAAAATACAACTAAGCAGAAGAGGCAAAGGACTCTATAAACACTAAATTATGCTGTAATACTTGAAAACCTCTTTAGCCACAAAAGCCAGTGGTTTTGATGAAGTCAAGAATGACCTCTGATGGACATTTCAAAATCTCTATGTTGTTTGCCTTCTTTGCAGTGCTTGGTTCTCTCCTTCTTAAACAGGATCTTCCCGTGGCTTTGGAAATGAACACTCCCACAAAATAGATGCGTGACATATGATATATATGAAAGGAAAAAATAATTATCATTGTTCCAGTTGCTAGTGATATTTTTAGAAAAAAGTTAAAAGGTACCTAAACTATATAGCTAAGCTCAAGAAAAGAAAAATACCTCTAAAATGCAGTAATAAGTGTCTTGAATACTCAAAAACCTCTTTAGCCACAAGAGACATGATTTCTAAGAGGCAAGTGGAGAATAAGAGGAACTGTTGAGTTGTTCTAATTTAAGACTGGAAAGAAGTCACATTGTTATGACTCCCTGCTCTGATGAAAAAGATAGACATCAAAAAATTTGTAAAAATAAATCTTTTATCCCTTACATTTTTATGCTTATTGGCATCCTCCCTTCCTCCCCCTCGATTTCATCTCTTCAACCTAAAAAGCTACCCAAATCTCTCCTATCCATTAAAAAAAAAATGTTTTTTCACCCCCGTTCCTCTTTCAAGTTCTTATCCAATCTCTTTCTTCCCTGCACTGCCAAATTTTCCGAGAGAGAATGCCATCCCCGCTTGCCTACCTCCTCTACTCCCTGTGGTCTGATGTTCACCCACGTCCACCCACTGAAATTGCTTTATTTAGGTCAGCAGTTACCTCCCGAGTGTCAGGTCTCTTCCCAGTGCTCCTCCTGCTCCAGCACCCTGAAGCACTGGCTTATGTCCCCACCTGTGCTTCCTGGGATCCTGGCCATTCCCTGACTCCCAAGGCACTGCCACCACCTTTCACTGACCCTGACCTTTATGCATTCCCCAAGCCCTTCTTCTTGATTCTCTCCTACCTCCTCCCCACTCTCAGTATCCCATCTTCAGCCATCCTTCCATTCAAGGAGTGGCATGGCATTCTACCTCGTCCCTTTGACTTGGAACCTTGGGGTGATACCAGACTTCCTCAGCTCTCCTTCTGGATTCCCACGTCCTGTGGATCCACCAGTGCATAAGAAGGGGCCAGCTGGCTTGTCCTGCTATGCCCCGCTTCCCAATACCATCATCTCTTACATAGACTGTGTCTGTCCTTTAATTGTTCTCTCTGAATCTGGACTCAGCCCACCTGGAAGTTATCTTTCCCCTAACAGAAACTCCCTCCCTCCCTTCCTTTTTTCTTCCTTTTTAAGATTTATATATTAATTTGAGAAAGAGAGAGAGAGAGAGGAACCAGTCTAGTCCAGGGCTCGATCCCAGGACCCTGAGACCATAACCTGAGCTCCAGTCAAGAGTCAGATGCTTGACTGACTGAGCCATCCAGGTGCCCCAGAAATACCTTTATAGAACATAATTCATCTCATGATACATCTACACTTAAAAAAAAATCTTAGCCTCCCTCTTCTTACAGAGTGATAATAAAAGCTCTACATTCCATTGCAAACCACTTTTCCAAACAGAATGCCTATTGCACTCTCCAGCACACCCCTACTAACCATTAATTATCCTCTTGATGGCTCCCTGAGCATGCCTTGTGCTTCCAAGTCTTTGTCCTTACCCATGTTCCCTCAGCAAGGAAGACCCTTTACCCTTTTCTTGACATTCTGCCTATCCCTCAATGCCCAGCACACGGGTCCTGTGGAGCCCTTCCATGGGGGTGGAATTAACTGATTCCTCTTAGGCACACTTTCTTTTTCCCTGCTTTGTAGCACTTAACCACAGCCATACATTGAGTTTGAAACCTCTTTTTGGCAAATTAGCTTGCTTTAAACTTGCCCCTGGCCACCCTTTTCCCACCTTGTGGCTGATTTGAGGCCATACTGCAGAATCCTAGATGAACCCATTGAAAACCATGGTCATAGACCATATTGAGTTATCTACACTTTCTTCTTCTTACTTCTCATAATAAGGACAAATTCCTCCTCACCCTTCTACCCCAGGGCACCTACCGAAAAAATTATATAGGTGCTCAACACATGTGACCTGAATTAAATCTTGTATCCATCCATGAATGGAAAGTAGAAAGGGGCTAACAATGCTTCTTAAAAAAAAAGCTGATAATGTTTTAAAAGGAAAAAGTACATTCTATAACAACTTTGCAAACTACAGAACAAATTCAGTCCATAAGTGAAGGGCACTGTGTGGCTAAGGTAAGATAGGAGAAGAAGTGAGTCTTCGGAGTGATGATATCTTTTAGGACTAGGAAAAAAATTGAGCCATTTTCAGAAGAGAAAAAAAAAGGGAGGTAGAATTTCATTTGTGTGGCTTAAAAACACTTTCAGAGTTTATTTTGGTGGTATTTACTGCCTGACAAAAGCCAGCTGATTTTTCTTGCTGGCATGTGCCTTCTGCACAGAGACCAGGGGCCAAGAAGCTTGCAAACACATTCACATCTCAAATCAGGCTCTGGCCGAGTCTGGGAGACCCCAGCTTCTAGTTGTTTATGAAGTTAGTTACCCCCTATCTGCCCCTCCCTTGTTTATGTGGGATGGAAGACCCTGGAGCTCCTTCTATAAAAAAGAAAGGAAGACTTGCCATCCACAGTGACATCAAAGGGCTCATTGCTACCCCTTTGCTGGTAGAAACTTGACATTTCAATAGAATTTTAAGAAAGCTGTTGGGACAAAGTGCTATTGGGAAATTCACCAATAGTTGAGTCATGCAGGGCAGTGTGATGCTTCAGAATCATAGACATTCTGGGAAGAAAAAGAAAGGTATGCATATAGATGTTCATTTCATTGTTATTTATAGCAGCAGGAAAATGGGAAATAATTCAGCAAAGAGGATATGATAAATTAACTTATGTGCACATTAATTGATATGTTAAATTTTTCTGTCATTCAAAATGATGTTTGTGAATGGTGTCTAAATATAAGAAGACTTTTTTTTTTAATTATGCTAAATGTGGGAGAGCCGAATGCAAAATTACACTTAACTAAGTAATAAAAACTAAGAAGGTTTAAATCTCTTCAACAATGGTTTCTTCTGCATGGTGTAATTAATTAAAATTTTTCTCTTTTATTTTTAATTTTGTACATTTTCTCTAATGAACATATATGTTCTTACAGTCATAGTTTTAAAACCAATTTTAAAACATGGGGATGCAGGACTGTCACCAGGCTCCAAATCTGGTATGATTAGTGGTTCTGGTCTAGAGTGAATTTTTTTTTATTTCAACATCCCATGTTATAAATTCAAGCAAAGTTTTGTTTATTCTTCCTTGAAATAAAGCATGGGTTTAAGCCAGCTGTCCTGGCTTAGTCAGTCCCCGCATCTTTATCCTAAAGTTGATTGGTACAAAGATCAAAAGCCCTCTGAGGCTCCATTGTAGGAAGACTCATTAACTGGAAGGGAGTTCTGAACAGATGTGACATCCTTGAAAAAAGGAGCCAGACAGCAGACAGAGCTGGACCCAGCACCTAGACTGCCGAAAACATGGGTTTCAGGAGTGCTTCCTAGCGCCTCCTCTTCCCTCTCAGGCTGGGGATTGCAGGGGTGGGAGGAGGGAGGAATGGGAGACACGTGAAATGAGTCACTGAGAGGTTTTCAGAGATATCCTCTTCTCCTAACTTTACCATGATGTTGGGTAGAATGACAGGGGAGCGCTCAGAAGAAAGCTTTCGTAACTTCTCTAAGTAGAAAGGTTTGCAATAAGATTTTGTATTTGGGGCCAAGTAAGGTATCAGAGCCATCTAGGGATGGTGTTTCTGGTGTTATGTTACTAAATCTGCCTCTCAGGAGTTCACAGCAGTGGGGAAAGCTCTGGAAAGAGATAATTGTGGAATAAATGGCACGTGGGAGAGTGCAGCCTCATGTGTTGTATAGAAGTAACTCGAAGGAGGGAATTCCATAGAGGGAGGACCTTCCTTGGGAGGGCTTCAACGTATGGATAGAAGCTTACCAGGTGAGCAAAACAGAGATGACTGGGAAAAAAACATGAAATTTAAGAAGTGCATGAAGAGAAGACTTAGTAAGTGGCGCTTTATTACTTTCAAGATACTATGGCTGTATTTTTGGGTTCTTGAGACTTGAAGGAAATGTGGCAATATATGAACAATTGTTATAGCACACCCTTTTTAAAATTTTATTTTAAAAATATGTTTATTTGAGAAAGAGTGTGCATGTACTTGTGGAAGCGCTGTTACACACAAGGGACAGAGGGAGAGAGAGAATCTCAAGCAAACTCCCCACTGAGCATGGAGTCCTGACAAAGGCCTGAGATCATGGCCTGAGCCAAAATCTAGAGTCAGATGCTTAACTGACTGAGCTCCCCAAGGGCCCCACATCATAACACTTCCCAAACATTGGTTGAATGGATGGAGGCCAATTTCTTACTTCCAAACTGGACTTTCTGGTGAAATATATTTTTTCTGTGTATGCACAGAGCAGCTGAGATGTCTCATACACAATGGAATCCCCCCAAATATAAGCAAGAGCATTTACTCATGGTTGAACGTGTGTGGTTATTTGAAATATTTCCTCTATAATCCTCATGCCTGTCACTGTGTCGAGAGAATTGTAGGCGACGCATTTTGGAAATCGTGTTTCATATTTGCCTTGGGACGACTTGGAAGAGGAGCGTTGTTGCATGTAAATGGATTGGTTATTGCCCTTTGGGGCCAATTTTTATTTATATTATCAAATTAACTCCTTCCTGCAGTTGCTAGCTTAAAGATACAGGCAAGTACTGAGCAATAAAATAAAATTATATTTTTGCGTGAATTTAATTGCTGCACAAATTAGGTTTCGGGGCTCATTCTTTGTGAGAGTTGGGAATAACCTGTCAATATCATTTGCCTAGAGGGTTATGATTCACATTTCAAAGTTTCCTTTAATTGGAAGTACAATAGAGAGCGGTTTGAAGTGATCTGGCTCTTACCAGCTGATGGTTTTGAAGAACTGAGTTGAAGAACAGGTCTATCCTCTTTGTGGCAATGTGGTTTGCCAGGAGCACGCACACTCCAAGTGAGTTTTCCTAGAGAGCTACTGGGTTGTTGCTGATATACATGGAAACTCTGGGCACATCGTTGTGATGTGACGGGCTTCTGACAATGTCAACTTCTTTATCATGGAACAAAGTAAAAATAACTGGGTTTAAAAAGGACTCGCCCTAGAATTCCATATTGTGATCCTCCTGGTCCTGGAGGTATCTGGCTCTGTCCAGACCTACTGGGCCCCTGTTGAAGCCCTCAAATTCCTCCTGCTCTGCCCATCCCCTTTCGCGTCTCAGAACATGATCCCGGGAACTGACTGCCTCTGTGTCTAGAACCTCCTCTCCCTCCCTTCTTACCTGGGTAAACTGCATCTACTCACCTTCTTGATCTGGGTTTCCCTCTGGCTAACAGCAAACCCTCCATCGCTCCCCTTCCTCTCTGACTTACCCTGTTCTGTTGCAGTGTGATCCCCTTTGTAACAAGAGACCAGGACCACAGATTATCTGTGAATCTGTGAGCAGAAAGAGCAGAGAAAGTAAAGGCATCAAATGTTAACTATTTGATAAAACACAGATTTAATCTCTACCAACCACTGTGAAATTGGTTCTCTTATTGAGAATATCAGAAACTAATTTTTTTTCTCGAAAGGTGAAATCACTTGTGTGTGAAATTGATATGTGTCTCAGAATTGAAAGAGGTTTACTCATGCATGAGAGCTGAAAGCCAAGAAGAATGTGATAACAGCCCCAAAGCTTCCCTTTTCGTGATGGAGAAGAAGCCGTTTCTCATTTTGTGTCACCCAGAGAATATCCTGCCTTTGGCGCAGTAGATTTTTGCCACCATATTGCCAGTGGACATGCTTGGCAAGGCTGAGTTAAGGATTTTGGCATTTTCATTTTTCCTTTTGGCATGATTTTTCATCAGCCTGCATTTCTGGAATGCATTTCCATGGTATATTTGGAAGATTCAAGCCGGCACAATGATGTGCTTTGAGAATTTCACCCAACTATTGCTTTGAAGGCGCTCCAGAATTATAACAGATGCACCGTATTGGGCCCTGCTTTTCTGGCCCCCATGTTGTTCTCAGGTCAGCCTGTTCCATCTGGTCAAGTTTATCACACCTCAAGGACTTCCACACCTTGACTCTCCAACCCCATGAATGCAAATCATAGTCGCCTATCAGAAGTCAAGCTCTGGAAGAGGAAAGAATAAAACATTTATTCATAGACACGTTTGCATTTTATAGATCTGGTTTTATTTTGGTGTCTGTAGGTTTTGCTTATATTTTAGGCATTTTTTTTTAAAGATTTTATTTATTTATTTGACAGAGAGAGATCACAAGCAGGCAGAGAGTCAGGCAGAGAGAGAGGAGGAAGCAGGCTCCCTGCTGAGCAGAGAGCCCGATGCGGGGCTCGATCCCAGGACCCTGAGATCATGACCTGAGCCGAAGGCAGTGGCTTAACCCACTGAGCCACCCAGGCGCCCCTATTTTAGGCATTTTTAAGGGAAATACAAAAATGGCAAAGTCCAGGGGAAATAAGCCTGATCACATTAATGTCTCATAAATATGATTTACATAATATAAGTCAGCCTTGGAATGCTATTGAAGTAATCCCACCTGCTCCAAACAACTTGCTTATGGGAGCTCGGAGGCAGTGGTATAATAGACTGCCTGTGGTACTTCACAGACCCCAGTTTGAATCCTGAGTCCCAGCCTTACTGGATGGTGACTGTAGACATACTACTTAAACATTGTGGGTCTCAGTTTCCCTTTTTGGAGAATGGGCATTTGTTTAATGGTAGTGGCCCATTGTCAGCACTGATTATACACTTGCTGTTATTGCTCCCATCCTCTCATAGATGTCAAGGCTGTATCACATTAATGCTTAGCATCCTGGGACCTAAAGATACACTGACATTATAGCAGACTTGGTAGGTTCTGATTTATCTCCCCATGAGGGTGAAAAAAAGAGAAGCGTCTACCTTTGTATGGTGATTTTCTATGGTTTGTATGGTACCAGTTTGTATGGTATGGTTTCTATGATTTGTATGGTACCAGTTATGAGTACCTCCCCTTGGGAATAAAAAGATATATAAAAATTATCCTGGCCAAGTTTAGTTGAAGTTTGGCGTATATCTTGGTTTTAAAATGCACCATGTTTAAAAAAAAAAAAAAAAAGAAAGAAAAAAGGAAACAGACCAGAGATAACTATCTACTGGCTAAGCCAGTAGAGGGAGTGTGCCTTGAGAAGACTAAGATATAGTTAGAGGTAAGCCTTGTACAATATATACTCCAGAATTTTTCTGAGGCTCAATTTGACCCTCATGACCTCCTTCTTAAGAATCAGTTGACCAAATAAAAATGGGGTTCAGGGTAGCCATGTCATGAACTAAGGAAGGTATCATCATCACATCCCTTGCCAGTGATGAACGCACTTCCTGTTGAAATGGATGCCCAGATTATGGAAGTAATCTGTTCGGGACCAGCAGCAGGAAAATGGAAGGATTTACTATTAGTGCCTCCTCTCTATAGCCCAATATGTGGAATCCTCTCCAGCTCCTTTTTAAATGCTCACTATAAATGGTGTTCCTTTTAGGTAAGATCAATAGGCAAATTTGGGAAATTTAGCCAGCTAGTTTAGAAATCATTCTACAATAGTCACTGTTATTTTTTGTCCCAAAAAATACATATCCCCTAACAGTTCTTTTTTGATTTGTGAATTTATTTAAAAAGTACTACAAAGGTATATGAATTACACATCAAATTTGGTAATAATCTATTCACTAAATCAAGTTTGTGGAAGGAAATAGAATTCAATTAGCTTGAATCTGCCCCTAAGAAAGTGCAGGGTAAATGGTACCAGCAGTGGCTACCCAGCACAAAGCAGAGAATCCAGGCTGTAATGTGGGGGTGAAGTAGAAAGAGATTTCTTCTGATTTTATTCAGATGCCCAGGGATGATTGCCCCCCCCGCCCCCCCCATATCTTCCAGGTTGATGATGTGGTTCCCTTCTATCTGCAGATGGCTCATAATAACTCTGAATGTGTCCAGAAGCTTGATGGCACACCACTGATAATACATTTTGAGCTTCTCTTGTGCAGGGCCATTGTACTTTGTACCAGTTCTTGGGGGCTTGTTCAGATATCAGACCAATAAAATGCAGGTTTCCCCTTTTTGAGGCTCAACAGCAGCTCTGAGGCTCATATAGACCCTTTCACTGCAAGTCTAGAAAGGAAAGAATACCCAGCAATGGCCAAATTAGCGAACAGCCTATGATCTCAGTTAACAAAACTACTAGACAAGATTCTATGGAAAAATTCTTTGGAAGTTTCTCCAAAGACTGTGTAGCTATTTCGTATGAAGTGACCCCTGTGAAAATGTAGGTGAAGCAGCTTATTTTTCGGAACTAACACCTTGACTAGCTTGGTGAACCAAGGGCTCTGCTTGCTAGCTTTTGAACAGATGAGGAGGGTAGAACAGACAGAAGGCGAAAAAATATTCTCTACCTTGCAATTTGGTCTTAAAAATGAATTTTCAAGGAAAAAATTTGAAGAAAATTTATGACATTTCATAGTGTCCATGATAAATACTACATGACCTACCTGTGTTATTGTTGGTGGGTTTGATAGCATCTCTACCTGCCTGGTGAATTTGGTCTTTAAGAAATCCCATGTTCATTCTTCACTTGCCTGTCCCTAGCAGCTACTGAGCCCCATACTCTGCAATGGTACCTACCCTCAGCTTGAGAATTTGTAGTAAATCAAAGGAAGGTGACCTTGGTCTGATGTAGATGTAGATGTGTCGTTTGGGATGGCTGATTCTCAAAAACAAACAAAAAACAAAAAAACTCTTCTTCATTTTGTACATTGAAAATGAATTCATTTTCTTTATGCAAACATCTCTTAGCAGTGATTCTCAAGTTCTGGTGTATGTAAGAATCCCCTGGAGAGCTTGAGGAAATGTCCCTAGATTCCATTCCCTGGGATTCTGGTTCAGGAAGAATATAGTAGGATCCCAGGAATCTTCATTTTGAGGAGAACTCCCAGTGAAAGACCCAGGTGGTCCCTGTCGATAACACTTGTAGAAGCTGGAGCTAGAATCCTTTGGTTCAAATCCCAGCTCTGCCACATTGTGTCTTGGTCAACTTGCTCAAGTTACTTTGCCTCCGTATGCCTCAGTTTCCTCATTCTGTACAATAGGGATAATGGTAATACCTCACAGTATTTTTGTGAGAATTCAATCAGTTAGTTCATATAAAGTACTTGGAATGCTACCTGGACTGTTAATTGTCCAGTAAATGTTAGGTAGACCAGTCCAACAAGTTATAGATGCCTTGAAATAGATTATTTCATATGTTGAGTTATGTAGGTGTTTTGGGGGGCTGGGAATCATTTTATGGAGTACTTTAATGGTTTGTCATTGGCTCTAATGTCAATGGCTCTAATAGGATGAGAGCCAACATCCTTAATGTGGTCTCTAGGACCCTACATGTCTAGCCTTTGCCTAATGTCCGAGCTCATCTCACATCATCCTTCCAGCCATTCTCACTGCAATTAGCTACGGTTGGCATATTTTGAGTTTCCAAAGATGCCATACTTCCTTCTAGGCAGTGTTCATCTAGACAGGCCCTTCACATGTGCTATTCCTTATGTCTGAGACACTGTTCCCCTCACTTTTATTTTATTAATTTTTACTCTACCTTTAGAGATTTAGCTCAAGTATCACTTCTTCTGAGATGCTTTTCCTGAACTTACTAAGTTAAATCCTTTTCATTTGTGCTCATGGCACATAGCTCTCCTTCATACCCCATATGAAAGTTATACTTTCATATTTTTTCCTCCTCCACTCAAGTTATTGTGCCATAAGGCAAAAACCATGTCAGTTTGTTTGGTCACAGTGCTTGGCATATAAACACTCAGAATTTGTGGAATAAATGATTAAATTTTGCTTGAGGGAAGACCAGGTTGGAATGCCATGTTGCTATATAAAAACAGTGGTATCTGGAGGGTCTCAGGAGGGTGAGAGGACAGGGGGTAGGTGTCCTCATGGCAGAAGAGAGTAGGCAGAAGAGGGTCGATATGTTCCACAGTGGTGGTCAAAAGACTCGAGATAGCCACCATCCTGGGTGGTGGAGGTCATGTGGACAGAACTGAGATAAATGGCCAGAGTTGGGTTTGGGTGCAAGACAGGATGAACATAGGTGAGAATTCCTATCTGAGCTCACAGGGGCAAAAAGAGATAAAATGGAAAATCAGGATTCAGATTCCTGAAGGGACAAATCCAACATCAAGACCACTGCGCTAGAGTGGAACACTTGGAGATAGAGGAGAATGGGGTTTGGACTGGGAGTCCTTTCAGAATAAAGGAGGCCCAGAGTTACTGTTGCTTATGAAACTGTGGGTATGTGACAGATGGATAGTTCACTTGGCTTCAAGAGCCAGAGATGTGCAAAGCCCCCTCTGAAGCTTGCTGTGTGTCATTGATGGTCTGAGGGCACTGGGTTTGTAGAGAGGCCTTCAGAAAGAAGTTCTTGAAATTCATCATGATGGGGCGGAGAATAATTCCTTTCCTTCTAACATAAGCCAGAGTCATAACCTTCTTTGACATTTGCCATCTTCAGTCAGTCTTTGTAGAGTTGAAGCCTTCCACAGGCACACAGGTAAGATTACCACCATCCAAGTCCCCTCTTGTGTCTGACCTGGCCATGTTGCCATTTATTGCTCAGTGGCGGCCCCTGCTGTTAAGGAGAAAGATAGCACATCCAAAGTCTGTCATTAACTCTGGTACCTGTAACTAGGCAAATTTGGAGCAAACAGGAGAGGAGTTAGGGGCCAGGTAAATGGACTCACGACATCCCCAGGGAGATCCCTCTCCCACCCCGTATTCAGTGTGCCTTGTGAGCTGCTAGCGCAAGAGAAGGAGCTGAGCCTAAAGGTTTGGGGCTTAAAAATCTTCTACAAGCTTCTCCGTTCAATCGCTTCATTACAGAGGTTTGCTAGGAACCATCACAGTGCCCTCTGAGAAATGCCAGTGCAAACTTTTCTTTGGGGGCTTTCAGGTCTCTCAGGTGACAGAAATCTTAAAAGATACCCCCCTCACTCTTGAAGTTAATTTACAGTACATTTTCATTAGGGGTGGAGGCGCAGTATCGATGTTTGTTTACATTCTGGACAGACATCCGAGTGTAGATCCTTCCGTAGGCGTCCCGCTGGGTCGCCCTCCTGTGTGCAGGCATCTCTGGGTGCGCGTGTGCTGCGTGTACGAAGTAAGGCAGTTACATGCCATTTGTGGGCAAAAAACTGCCTGGGAAGAGAAGAAGAGAGAACGCAAACTCACTATCACATAAAAGTAGGGAGAGGGGGAGAGAAGAGATTGCTGTTGATTATGGGTCTGGCAGCAGATGTTCTACACGAATCCAACTCGCTGCAGCCAGTCTGTTTCCATGGCAACAGAATCAGTAATTATTGAGCCCAGGCGCTCCCCCCTCCTTTCTCCCAACAAGGTGGAGGCTGATGAATATGAACTATCTCCAGCCCATCACCAGCTCTTTCTTTTCCTCCTTCTTTCTCTTTCTCTCTCTCTCTCCTTTTAAAGTTCTTTATAAGAAAAATGGAGGTATTGAGGAACGCCGAGAAGAGGAGCTCTGTGTTTATTGATGAAAGAGCATAGGGCACAACATTGAAATGAAATGATTATTTTTCTCTTGTGATACTATAAGAGAATAGCTCTTCCTAGAAAAGCCGATGATCTCTGAAGATGCTAAATAAATGAGCAGGAGTTTCCTTGAAATGGAGGCTCCCTTTGATTGGCTGATCTTTCTGCGATTCCTGCCAATCGGAGCACCCCTGGGCTCGAGCTCCATAAACATAAGCAAAGCTACATGCTTATTCTTCTGGACTCGAAGTGTGTGCCATTCAAAGGTGTGCGGCAGGTCTCCATTCACATGGCTCGACTGGAAACCTGTTTTGTGAACAAGCTTACTCGGGAACCATCCAGTATTCCAGCACATTGTTCTTCTGGGGGACAGCTCTAAGTCATCTGGTGGCGGCGGCAGCTTAGCAGCAGTCTTTGTAGTTGGGAAGGATGGACTTACGGGAGCTTGGTGAGTAAACCTCAGTCTTACACATCTGTCCGCCGGTATCTGCAACCGGCGCTAAAATGTAGCTTTGTCCTATTGTCTGCTGAGAAAACTATGAATTGCAAAGAGCACATGGAAGAGCGGGCATTCTGGGGTTCCTGTGATGTGTGAGCTTCTGTATTCCAAAGGCTGCATGCATTGCTTGGGTAGGATCGGATTTGTAGTTGTATTATACCAGAACACTGGCTTGTCTAGTTAGGATTAGGAGGAGGAGTGGAGTTGTGCTTTATCTGCCTGGGTATAGATCCATTTCCGAAGAACATGCTTTTAAAACTGAATTAATGAGAGTCATCCTGTGCATTGCTGGGAAGAGGGAGAAAGGTGCAGGCACGGAGCCGAACGGTAAGCAGCTTGACTGTGTTGCCGGTGTTTGCATTGTGAAGAGAGATGTTGTTACGATGGTCTGTCAAACACTTCTTCAGACCCCCAAGCGCAGAAGGGGCTATCTGTTTGGCATGCACTGCTGCTCTCGGCTTGGGAAGTGTGCAACCGAGCTAGGTCATGCCCCTGACTTCTGTCATGAAACCAGTCTCTAAATCAAAATATGTTCTCTCTCTTTTTAAAAATTAATTGCAAAGATGAGCTGAAGTGCAGTCAGAGAGATTTTAGCTGCCAAAAACCACGCTTCCAAATGACTCTGTTTTGCATCCTTTTCAGCCCCTGAAAACCAGACAGGGTTTGCAAAGTTATATTCAAGGATTGGCTCTTCGCCAGGGAAGGGCTGCTCTAAGCTATTGCTTTCCTCCCTGGGGTTTAATTTTCTGACACTGGTGATGAAATTCTTGATTTCTTTGGGTAGAAGCAGGAAAAAAGAAGAAAGCAGTGCTGTAAACAGGCAATGGAGAGGCAACATGGGGAAGGAAAAACTCTCTGCCTTTAGAGACCCTTCTAGCTGCAAACTTAAAAATATATGTGGCAAGACAGAACTCAAGCACTGGGTAGGATTCCAGGGGAACTATAATCTTTCTGAACATGGGGAGGAGAAGCATTGCTTTCAGCGTGGGTGCAGGGAGCGGGGGCTGAACTTGGGGCTTCCATCTCTGCATAAGAACCTCTCCCCAGCATCTCTGCGGGTTTTAAGGCTTCATCACTGTTACTTTTTTTTAAAAATGTAATTCCCTATCTCGTGTGCCAGGAACACTGACAGCATACTGCATGTCTTCTATTTACAGTTCACTTGGGTGCAAACAACAGAGGGAAAGAGAGAGGAAAGCCTTATCATCTGGTTCAGAAATACTTGCATGTGAAATAGTTGAACATGGGAAATCTTCCCAGCTAGTCCTTTATAACAATGTCCTTTTGACAGAAGAGAGTGTTGTAGGTCTTCACGTGGCTGTAGAAGGGGATTTGCTGTGTCCTAAATGGGATCTGTGAGCGGGTAAAGAAACAAAAGAGCTAGGAAGGTTTCACCTGGAGAGGACCCGAAAGCAGGGTGAGGGGTTTTGGAAGAGACCTGACCTGATCTTCTGACCTCATGCCATGGGAAGAGATGGCCAAGTTTTCTCACTGTGGGTGACAGCATGGGGAACCCGGTCACCTGTCATGTTAGCTGAAGAACCCTCTAGAAATAGAGGCTGTCTTCTGATCCCAAGAGGCTCAAGATGGTGTGCCAAATTGAGAATTCCACCTGATCAGAGGCAAGTGTGTGCAGGGGAACTCTACCGATTACATCTCACTCCTAGGCACACCTTGACCCACGCCCAGTTTTGAGGAAGTCTGGTTTTTAAGCGGACGTGCATTAAATGACGTCATTTCATTAGAATGACCCTCCCTCCTCTTTCGGTCTCTTCTCTCCCCCATTAGCGTCACTGCCATGAGTGAGGCACTGGCACCTGTTGGCAAGAATGAGAGAAGAAACAGCCTTTTATGGAAGCACTAAAAATGTTTAAAAAAAAATTAAGGGTAGTTACTAACCTATTTTTGGATCATGAAAGTCTAAGAATTTGCAAGCTGTGAAACTCTCCCCTGGCCCTAAGAAAATCCGTGAATGCATGATCACATTATAACTCTGATGACAGCACCCGTTTCAGGGTCACATAGGATCTCTGTCCCAGGTAAAAAGCCAAGAATTTATTATACCCTCAAGTTTCTTATCTCCTTTTTGCAAAGGGCTCGCTAAATACTGCCCAGCCCTGTGCCAGTCAACTTCTGACCCAAGTGGTGGCTTCAGTCCCTGAATGAGGTTCTGCATGTTCTCACTGAGGGCTGGAATGAAGAAGTCTTGGGAACAGTTTTAGAACGTGGTGGTTTTCACTTCTCAGCTTGTGGTGTTGGTGAAACTAGGATCACAGGACTTGAAACGAACATGCTCCTTCAGTTACCAGAACAGTTACCTGTTCAGTCCTGAAGGAGGAGGCTTCTTCCTTCTGCCTCTGCATGGTCTTTGTGGGATGTGGGATGTATTAGAGGCTCACATGCAAAGGTAAAGAAAAATGAATTCCCTCAGATTTTCACGTGACTGTCAGAGTTGCCTGAGAGGTCACAGTGAATATGAATATGTTAAATCCAATCCCTGAAGTTCAGCACTGAGAATTGGAATGATAGAATCCATGTCTCCTAGCAATTGGATTGAAATCAGTCACAATGGGAAAAGCTAACCTGCCCTGAGCATTTGCGGTGTGGCAAGCACTATCCAATATGTATGGAGATGTAATAACTCACTGAAGCTTTAAAACAGCCCCAACAGGATGGCTTTTATACCTGTTTTCTAAATGAAGAGATCGAGTCACTGAAACATCAAGGAACTTGCCCATGTCTACCAAACCAGGACGTGGCAAGTGGTTTGTGTTTTCACACGTGTTGATTTACTTGTTTGCTGTATCCATAGATGGAAGGAGAGCAAACAGACAGGGGAAGAAGGTCTCCTCATCTCTCAGTCCACCTGGTCGAACCAGACCATGGGGAATTGAATTCAACCATCATTATGATAATTAAAGTCAAATTAGAAAGGCCTTTTCGGGTGGTTGGGTAAATAGTTTACAGTGTCATTTAGGAAAAGATGTTGGAGTTAAGTAAAACGTCGTTACCAAAATGCCCCATTTGTTTATCCCCTTGTGTTACTGTATGATATGCCACCTTGTTCCGAGGAGTATTTCTTTGACTGATAGGATCTAGGTCAGTTTCTGTATGAGACGGGCTCCTCCTGGGCCATCTGTGGGAGGTGGAAGGTCATCAGATCCATGGCTGCCCTTTGCTCGATTCACAGTTGCTGTAGCAACAGTGAGGCCCCTGAAAAACCAGGAACAATAGTGCCTTCAGTCTGGGGATGTACGTGACCCGCAGTGGTCATGGGAGTCACCAAGGCCACCATGCTTTCTGAAGACCCTGCGAATAGGCCCAGCTCAGAGAGAGATTCCAGGTAGTGGTAGAGGACATACATGGATGAAGCAGCCGAAGACTCAGAAGTTTAGACCTGAAAATCGTTGAATGTGACACAGTTTTCAAACCACATCAGTCAGAGTTGGGGGCGTTGACAGGACTGGGGAAATGTGGAGCAGGGTCGGGGGTGAGTGAGTCCTCCCCTCCCATTTCTATCTGTTTTATAAACTGGCATTCCCACCGAAGACTTAACTAATGACAAATGGAGGGGAAGGAGTTAGGCCACTAGACAGAGAAAGAAAAACTATTGATGTCCTTGAAATTTCCAGCTTGACATATAAAGAAATAGCAGACCAGAACATACAAGCCAGATTGCATTCAACAGCAAAAGAATATGTAGGGGTCTCAGTAGCAGGTTTTAAAAATGTGGGTTATCTGCTGTGCATGCCTAATATTATGCACTTTCTACTATTACACTAGGTATGTGAATGTGTAAAAGACAATTTCAATAGCTATTCAAAAAAAAATAATGTCCTACAGGGATAATATGGCCGATCTCTTTCTAGAACAAAACTGTCTAGTGGAAATACAATGTAAGTTCTGTGTGTAATTTCCATTTTTTCGGTAATCGCATTTAAAAAGTAAAAAAAAAAGAAAAAGCAGGCCTACAAATGTTAATAATATATATATTTAACCCAGTATGCCCCAAATATTTTAGCATGCAACTACAAAATTATTAACAAAAATATTTATATTCAATTTTTTATGTTAAGTCTTTGAGATCCAACATGTAATTTACACTGACAGCACAACTGAATTTGGATACTGAATTTTCACAGGAAATCTGTTTTTAGATTTCATAAAATTTATAGTTAAAAAGGTAGATTCAAGTACCCAACTTCTTCCAAACATACACAAAAGTTTTTCAATAACTGAAGTATCAGTTTTTAAATATAGATCAGCTAAAGTTAAATAGAATTTAGCTCACTGGCATAGTCATACTAGCCACGTATTTCAAGGTTTCCATAGCCACGTGTGGTTAGTGACTAGTCTACTAGACGGGGCAGTGCTGGGCTCTAAAGAGCTCTCCTGCTCTGCCAGGCCAGTGACTTCTATCTCATCATCATGCTATAGCTCCTTCCTCACTTCCTCCGCAAAGTACCTCGAAGACTTGCCCTGGCGACAGGGAGATTAACAGAACATTAGTATTCACAAACTTGTTTACTTTTGCCCTTAACCATTGTCTATGCAACACTCAACATGTAGTGAAATCTTGGTTTTTCCATTAGTCTGTTTGGCATGGAGGAATGTAAAGGTGTACCATTTCCTATTGCAGAAAGTCAACATTCACCATCTATGGCATGTTTCTGTCCACAGATATGGTGGCCCCACCACTCACCACACGTTGGGCCGCCACCTTCAACACAGTATGTTCAGGACACATGGGTTTAGTTTTAATAATAGGCTAAGCAAACCTTGATTGAGAGGGTAAGTCTGCTGCAAACAGATAATTCGTTATGAAAACAAGTATAAATTGAGGCTAAGGGATGATTTAATTGCTGTCATCTTAATTCTGCAAATTTTGTTTAGCTGGAAAATATTGACTAAGTAGTTCTTACAGTTAATTTGGTCTTAAAATCCTTACCTTCAACATCATATGTTATTCTATTTATTCACTCCCCCAAGGTTTTTTCTTTTTAATGTAAAACCAATTATGAAAATGTAATCAACCTTTTCAGGAAGCTAGATCCAAATCATGCTGCAGAGCCTTCTTACAGGCATCCGGTCCCAGCC